>NW_004567139.1:7417605-7422694 GCF_000260355.1 Condylura cristata | reverse complement strand
CTAACTCGGCTGCTCGAGGATTGCCACTGCTTGCACCTGCGCCTCCTTTTACCCCATCGCCAAGGTGCTCCGGCGGGGCTGGCGGTGGCCAGGACGAGGCGCAGGACACGGCGGGGCGTGATGGGGGTCTGGACACTGCCCCCGCGACGCCCTGCCCGGGCGTAGTTCTGCCCGCGCCCGCTGGCCCCCTGGCTCTGTGGGCGGGTGGGTGGACGCCAAGGCAGGATCAGCCGGTGCTATGGGCGCGGTACTGGTGGCCTTTGTCCCTGGTCTATGGTCAGCTGCCCCTGAAGTGAGGCTCGGTTAAGGCTCCTCTCCGCACCCCTTTCCAGGTTAACTGGACACCAGTGGGGTGCCGTGCTCCTCAATCAGCAGCCATGGGAGAGTTGCCGAGCGGGGCGTGGCTGGAGAAAGGCCACGGATCTCTGATACCAAGGTGCTGGGGGGCCAGGCGAGAAGCTGGGGTGGTGAGAAGTTAGGAGTTTGGAGGGGAGGCCCCAAAGTGGGGCTCGCAGCTCTGGGGGGTGGGTCGCCCTGGCCCATCATTTCCGGGACCTCTGAGAGGACACGAGACCGGAGGCCGGTTCTGAAGACGCAGAGAACGGAAACAGCCCTGGGAACCGGCTGCTCCCTGGGCCATCTCCAGGCGATGGTGGAGAGCGGCTGCCGGGGCCTCGAGAGCCAGCGCACCCTGGGCTGGAACTGCAAGCTCGCCCCCACCCCACACCCCTTCCCGCCCCCCAGCGGGTCCTGCCAGCTAGCGGGGCAGAGCAACTGTCTCTGAGCCCCGCCTCAGCATCTCAGGCCGAGTGGCCAGGGGCAGGGGCTGGACCCCCGCAGGGAGAACCAGCCGGGACATTGCCAGCGTGAATCTGCAGACCTGGGCGGCAGGCTCAGGCTGCAGGGGGGGGGCGTCCGAGACCGTGGGGATCAGTCCTCGTCCGCCGTGACCCCGCCACTGGGGCCGACTCGCCAGCAGCTCAGCTCCGGCTCCTGGGCTTTGGGCTCTGCGGACTCTCGGGACAGGCCGCCAGGGGAGCCGCTCAGGCAGCCGTGACCGCTGCGGCACAGGCATGGGAGCCGTGTGGCACCCCGCCCCCCACACCCCCGTGGGGCTGCTGGAGAGCCCGCCCTTCCTGGACCTTTCCGGAAGGGAGAATCACCTCTGGGTGCTCGGGTAAGACAGGGACTTGTGGCGTGTGGCCTCCGGTGAGCGAGCAGCATGTCCACACCCTGGTCTCCTCCTGCGGACAGTGCCCCGGGGCGGGAGGCCAGCTTGGGCAGCGTGGGCTCTGGCTCTTCCGCCTCCGAGGCTGCGGCCGCGCGCGTCTCTTCTTCGCGGGGCGAGGGGGCCCCGGGGGCAAAACATAGGCAGAGAGCGGCACCTTGGGGCCCAGGCCCTCAGCCCAGCCAGGGGGGTCCCTGAGCCCGTGGGATGGGTGGGGGGAGCTGCTCCCCCGGGGGTGCTTGGAGGCAGCGGCCTGAGCGTGAAAGCGCGAACCGCGTGCATAATTCCTAGACTCCGCTGCAGTGGAAGTTGGGATCAGAGCGAGTGGGTGTAAAGAATGTCAAGCAAGATTCGATTACAATTTTTATTTTGGAAAAACCGTCATCAAAATATGTATATCTAATTAGGACAATTACAGCACAGGAACAAAAAACTGATTAAAAATCAGACACTCCATAAATTACAAGTGTTTTCCTCCAGCTGAGGCGCATCTCCGGCTGCTCACACTCAAGGCCAATCAATGCAGCCGCCGCGGGCGGGGAGCGGGCACAGGGCGGCCACGCCCAGGACAGGAGCGGCTGGGCAGGGGGGGAGAGGAGACCCCTGGCGGCTCCTGGCGCGTGCAGGCAGGCGGTGGGTCTGCCGGGCCGAGGTGGGCGCTGGGTGAGCAGTGAGGCGCGGTGCGGGTGTGCCTGCCGTGCTCACACGCGTGTGCGTGCTGTTTGTGCATCACACCCATGCACGGAGGTGGCCAGACCCACGCTGGCAGCAGGTCATGTGTGTGCACACGTGCCCGTTGGCATGGGCTCATCTGTGTCAGGGCAAGAGGAGGCAGGTGTCTGGGCATAAGCAAAATCACAGCAGCCTCTGGGCTCCTGGACCAGCGCTGTGGGCAGAGGCAGGAGGCGCCCGGCCCAGGCGCCCGGCACCATTGGCACGCAGAGGGCCGGGGGCGCCCGCATGTCCCCTGGCCGGCAGCGCCGTCCCCTGAAGCCATCGCAGCCGAGGCCACCACCGCAAGAACAGCTGCCCGCGCTGAGGGCTGCTCTGAGCCAGGAGCCGAACAGCCCTTCGCAGGCGATAGCGCATCCACCTGCTGCGTGGCACTGAGTGCCGTGAAGGATTCCTCCTCCCCCGCCAAGATGTCACGCCTCAGTCCCTGGAACCTGTGAAGAGGCCACTTCCAGAGGCCACTATGCGGGCTCTTGAGATGGAAGCTCATCACGGAAGATTTGGGGGCCCAATGCCATTACGAGGGTCCTTGAGAGTGGAAGGGGAGGCAGGGAGAGGGTGCGCTAGCAGGGAGCAGTCAGCAACAGGTGGCGTCACCGGCTTTGGGATGGAGGAGGGGACCGGAGCTAAGAGGGGGAGCCCCTCTAGGACTGGAAAAGCAAGGAAAGGCTCCCCGGTTGCTTCCAGAGGGTCGGCCTTGCTGAGACGCTGGTGTCCATCCAGCGAGGTCCTGTCGGCCTCTGACCTCTGGAACTGAAGTTGTGTTATTTTAAGCCACTAATTTGTGTTACTTTGTTATAGTGGCAGCAGAAAACGAATATAGTAGTTGCTGCTGTTTGGGCATTTGTACACAAAGAAATTGGGGAGCTGAGGTCAAAGGCCTCCGCTCCATCTCCCCCAGCCTGTAGGTGGCGGAGCCGTGACGGGGGGGGGGCAGCCTGGTCCCCAAACAAGCTGTTTCCTCACATGTTCCCTAAAAGCTCAGACGGTGGAATGTGGGGCAACTCTGGGAAGGGAGCGTTGGAGAGTCTGGCTACACCCTCTGCAGGCTTCATGGAAGGCAGCGTGTGCATTCCCCCGGGAGAGGAAGGGGCTTATGAGCCCATGAGCGTTCCGGCCTCCCCAGCGAACCCTGGGGCAGGGCTCTGGCTCCCACCCTCTGCTCCCTTCCTCCCACACCCCAACTGCCTGCCTGCAGCCTGCTTTCCCGGGGGCGGGGCTTCAGCCTCACTGGCCTTCGAAGCTCTGCTCCGGGTTAGAGTACAGAGGCCAGGACCTCACAGCCCTGGGCAAAGGGTGGGGTGGGGTGGGTGGGGGAGCCCTCGGGCCCCCCAGCTGTGCAGCCACCAGCTGGCCGAAATGCACCAAGAGGCCCAGCGCACCCACCCAAGAAGGTAGGGGAGCAGGGTGCAGACGGGAGGGCTGGTCGGAGGCGAGCCCATTGGGTTCCCAGGCTGGTTCTCCCGGGAAGCTGGCTCCACTCAGCTCTTTTGCTGACTTTCATTTCCTTGTCTGAAACTGGGGTACTTAGAGAAGATTCTAGGTTCCCTCTAGCCTGGCTCTGACCCTGACAGCTTTGTTTCTCCTCCCAGCACAAATAATAGAGTCCAACTTGCACATCCTTCGGTGAAAGGGGGGTGACGTGGGGCGTCAAAGCCATGTTCTAGCCCGGGGGAGGGGTGTTGGTGCTCATGCTTTGAGAGGTTGTTCTGAGTGATTGGTGTGAGAGGCACCAGTTTGGGGCACCCTAAAACGTTGCCCTTCCCCCAGGCCTATGCTCCCGGTAAGGCCTATGCTCTTCCTTGAGCCCCAGGAATGGAGGATGTTCGTGATGAGGGGGAGATGCTCAGATGGAGACATGCCCACCTGCTGGCAGGTGGCGTCCCAGGGAGCTTTGCCTGCCCTGTGGGTGCCCTGGAGGGGAGTCCCCGGCCCTTCTTGTCTCCTTCCTGTCACCAGGAGGTCGTGTTCCTGAAAACCCAAATCCCACCACCACAGACTACTGCAGCCGCAGGATGTTGGGGCTGGGGTGTTTGTTAATGAAGCACAAGAGTGAACGTGACCCACCCAAGCTGCCACAGTCAATAAGAAGTAGCTGGAATCTGATCCTAGGTTTTTCACTTTCTAGCTTGAACATCCTTTGGAAGTATCAATAGGTGACCTGATTTTCCGTATAGGCATGTAAACAGATCTCTCTCTCTTTTAAGCTTTTTCTAGAAGACTCCAAATGCTTAGGATTTCCCTCTGGTGTCCTCCTTCCACCGATTTGTCCAAGCACCCCAGGAGTCACCTTGCTCTGGGGCACAGTCCTGCTCCATCAGTGAGGCCTGACCAAGAGTGCTCTGTCCTTTGCTGCCATGACGCCTCACCACCACATGGGGTCACTGTTGGAGGCTGGTTCTGCACAGCTCGGGGAAGCGCACCGGCCAATGGCGATTCTTTTGTGGTTTCAGCCTGGACCCTCCAAAAGAATCAAGCTTACAGCTCCCTTTAGCTCAGACTCGGGGTTCAGCCAACAATCCCCAGGGCACAACCTAAGTTGCTAGGAGGGCAATCCGGGGGAGCTCCCAACAGCAACTCTACCTCTCGTGAAATCCTCTCTTCTGCATGAACTCTTGGGCACTGGGGTTGAATTTGGGTCCTTTTCACAGGAAAATAAAAACACGAAGGATACCTGCCTTTCTCTGGCTCGTGAAAGGCTGAGCTGCTCCCCTCGGCTTGACCCAGCTTAACTCTAAATCTGGAAGCAGAAGCCGGAGCTGTTTTCTTTGTGTTCTTCTCACACACCCACTCGTTTGTTTTATTAGACACTCACCTTGGATGAAAGAAATTCTTGGCCAGCGGATCTGGGAAGCTCAAGAGATGTGCTGACTCTAGGCGAAGCTGTTCTAGATGTCCAGGCAAGTTGTCAAGGCTCTTCTCCATCTGTCTCCTCCAACTTCTGCTTAGGTTTATTCTCACAACAGGGTCTCTCTCAGCACTGGCAAGACCCCCAATGGCACCACACACCCCCTCCCTCCTAGTGCAAATGCAACACAAATTATCATTTTTAAAAAGACTTATTGATTTATGCATACAGAGCTGGGGTACAGGCCAGAGGTGCAGGGGCAGCGAGAGGCTTCACCAGAG
>NW_004567139.1:7376371-7417066 GCF_000260355.1 Condylura cristata | reverse complement strand
ACTTAGCTGTAGAGGGTCTTTGTGCCATCCTGTAACCCACATACAAAAGAAATTCAATAGAAGTTAAGCAAACTGGTATTCTCAATGCTTACCCATCCCCACAACACTTTTATGCAATTTCTTAGGAATATATTTTAGCTTGCACAGTGGAATTCCCAGTCCCTCTACCTCACATCCAGAAATATTTAATATCAAATTATGAATGTATTTCTTCCTTTTATATATTTGCATATATCTTTTTATTCCCCCATGTTTAAAGATCCTAACTTAAAAAATAGACTATTTTTTGCAGTAGTCTTAGTTTTCCCCTACCCCCACCCCTATCCATTCTCCCCATTACCCCCACAGACTGATGTGTCTGGCATAACAGATGAACATATTACTTCCCAGCAGAATCAATAGGCTTGTCTCCAGCGAGATGCTGATTGGCTGACTGAAGTCACTCGCCCCTCTGAAACTGTCGCTCTGACCAGGGAGTGCAGTTCAACCCCCGACCACACATGACGTCACATGATTACAGCAGAGGAGGGTCTGTGTAAAGTCCCCCATAATCTCATGGAGTGCCTGAAGAGCTCCCCCAAAGTGCCAGCACCTTGGACAGACAAAAGTGCCTTCCTCAATGCCCACCCACACCAGGCTCTGTGAACTAAGCATGGCTTGGACCACCTGTGCCAGGTGACGTTCGCCTCCAGGGCCCCCCACCCAACACACACGTTCAAGGGACTCCGCCTGGAAAGAAGGTCTGCTCTTGGTGGGAGGGGCGGGGCTCCGTCCTGGTATCACAGCGCCCTCTGCGGTGGCTCTGTGGTATCACAGCGCCCTCTCGGTGGCTATGTGCTACACGCTGACACTCTGGCCAGAGAGCCCGCAGGGCCCCTTCAGTCCAGCACACACCAGCGCGTGTGTTTCGGGGGTGGTGAGTCCCGGGGTTGGGGACTCCCGCTCCTCGCAGGTAAGGCAGGTGTTAGAGGGTGACCTCTGGACCGCGGCTCAGCTCCCTGGCCCTTTGCTGTGCTCTCTGTGGCTCTTGATTATTACTCTGTGCCCAGGCAGAGGCAGCTATGTGATGTAGGGAGGCTCACAGGCGCTGGCAGGTAACAGCAGCTGTCGGGATTGGAAGCTCACTGGATCCTAGCTGGGCCGGCAACAGGGACCAGGAGGACAGGGGGCGGGAGGGCTGGGGAAGGCACCACTGCGCCCACGCCCCTCTCCCAGATCTTCTCTGTCAAACCTGGCTCATCCGTCTCGTGACTTCTGTGGCCTGAGGCCCTACGATGCCTATCTTGGACCTTCCACGCCCCCCGTGGGGCCAGAGGGAGGGGAGGGGTCAACATCTGGGGTGAAAGACCCTGTGCAGGCCACTTGCCCGTTCACCCTTCCTTGCCCCTGGCCCCACTTACCCCTGCGATAGACAGAATATTTGTGTCCCCCAAATTCACCTGTTGAAAACGAACTGTCAGTGTGATAACATTTCAAGGTAAAGAAGCCTTTGGGAGGTGCTTAGGGGAGGGGCCCTTGGCATTGGGATGGGGGCTGTGGTATGAGACACCCCAGGGGGTTCCCCAGCCCCCTTCTCCCTCAAGGGCAGAGACAGCACCTGTGAACGAGGCCCCAGCTCTGATCCTGCTAGCACCTGGATCTTGGTCTTCCAGCCCGTGGATGGTCAGAAATAAGTGTTTATTGTTTAAGCTGCCCTTTCTCCCACATTTTTCTTACAGCAGCCAGAACAGCCTGACCCAGGCTGTGAAATTCTAGCAGGAGCTGGGAGGCAAGCAGGAAGGCGGGGGGTCGGAAAGGCTGGCCCCTGACTTCAGCCTCACCGTCTGTGGTTCCCGCACCTTCTAGAAGGTGCTCCAGCTCGGGCCAGCGTCTCCTCCCACTGCTCCACCTCTTGCCATCACTGCCCATCCTGGAGTCCCTTCTCCATCCCCTTTCAATTGTTTTTCACATCTTCATTTTCTGTGAAACCAGCTCTATGTATCACTGGGTAGATCTTTCCTTTAGTTTCTTCGGTGGACGAGTGTCACCTGCTCCCCATTGGGGGCCCTGAATCTGCATCATTTGATGGGGCCTCAGGTAACGCTGGACTCAAACTTCCCTCTGCCACTTGAACTAATGGCCGACTCTCCCTGGACTCTACTTTGCCTATCTGAAAAAACTGGGGGCTGGGAGCCCAGAGGGCAGCTACTGGTCACTGGGCCTCATGTCTCTTCTGGGGGCTCTACAACCCTCCATGAGATCTTCTAGAGTTGTCACCTCTGTGAGAGGGACTGGAAGACCCACTCATGGGATTTGGCCCCAAATCCCAAAACTCATTCTCCCATATGAGCAGAGTTCAAAGCAAGATGGTGCTTTGAAATGGCCCCTGTAGGGCTGTCAGGACCACGGACAGCTCCCGGGACGCTCTCTGGGCCTGGTCAGGAAAGTCAGGGAGCAGACAGTGGCTCCCCGTTGTTGAGATCTCAGGGTAGAGACCCCTGAAGCTGATGGCCTTGGTGGAGAACAGCGCTGTCCCCGTGGGAGGGCAGGCAGTATGTGGGGAACTGGGAGGGGGGAGAAAGGGTGAGAACAGCACTGAACTAAGCCCTGATCTGGGTTTGAGATGTCCCAGCTATTAATTTGAGAATAATCAATGCTAATTTGCACATCTTTCTGCCATAGCGGGTTATCTGTTTCCCGTCAGTGCCCAGAAAGGCCTTTCTCTTCTCCACGTTGCCCACCCCTCCCCCCTCCCTGCTGTGCTGGTGCTGGGGGACCCAGCTCAGCCAGGGAGACTGCAGGCCAGTCCCCTCAGCCCCTCCCGTGTTGAGTGGGGTCCCAGCTGCGGCTGGGGGGAGTCAGGGCAGCCAGGAGGAGGGGATCAGGGGCTGGCCAAGCGAGCTGGGAGGAGGAGAATGAAGCGTAAGTGCAAATTACCCAACCCGTGATTAACATTTCTTCCAAATCTGCATGAATATTAAAATGCAACCCATCCCGGGTCCCCACACGATGAATTCTGCATGAATCTTAAGATAAATCGTTTGGATAACTTAGCGGCAGCTGCCCTCCCCTGCTGCCAGCTGCCTTCCCGAACCTCTGCAAGGCGGCGAGAGTAGACGAGGAGGGCGTGTGGCGGCGGGCGGGGGTGCGTGAGCTGGAGCCTGCCAGGTGGTCATTCTGGGCCCTGCTGCTCAAGCAGCGAGATGCCAGGGAGGCGGGCTGAGGATAAGCAAACGCCCAAAGCTTGTTCTCGGCCAGTAATGGGAGGCCGGAGGGGCCGGGGGGGCCAGCCATGGACTTTTGCTGAGGGTCCCTTTCTCGTATCCGTGTCTCACAGGCGCCCTGGGCGGCCCTCTACGTCCTTCCCTGAGAAGCACCACAGCCCGTTAGCCCCTTCTTCTGAGGGTCACTACTTCTCAGCCAGAGGTGACTTTGCCCCTCCACGGGACATTCTGCAACGTTGAGATATTTTTAATGACCACAGCAGGAAGCAGGTGGGGTGGAGTGGAGGCCACGAAGCTGCTGGAATCCTCTAATGAATGGGGCAGCCCTGGCCTCCTGCAGCCAAGAATGATCTGGACCCAAATGCCAGCATGCTGGACTGAGAAACTGTGCCAGCCACCCCGCCCCCACCCGCCACCCTGGGGTCTCTGCCTCCTCACTGAGGCATCTAGTCTTCCCCGTGCCTACGGTGGCGAGGCAGGAGTCTCCCGGATGGGCAGGGCCAGAAGTCAGGGTTGAGGTCGGGGGTGCGACTGCACCAGCCCTGCGGTCACTACTGCCCAGGCAGGTCCAGCGGGAGCTGGGCGGCTGCCACTAGGGAGTAGGGAAGGGCCCGGCCAGAGACCTGTGGGTCGTGGAACCTACGGGGGTGGTGTGGGGTCCGGGAACCTGCCAGGATGGGTGGCTTTTCCACCTGAGGGGAAGAGAAGTGGTTTCCTGCAGAGTCTAGAGGGGCACCAAGGTGCTGTGGCCCCCCAAAGGCAGCCAGCGCTGGACAGCGGGCCAGGGAGGGAGGTAGGGGGCGAATGCCCCCCTCTCTGCCCGTTCTGGTCCCCTGGCCATGCCTCCCGTCAGCTAAGCCTGCCTAGAAGGCTCCAGGGCAGCTCATCAGAGGGGCCTTTCTAAAGCGTGGGGCCAAGGGGAGGGAAGAGGGGGTGTTGGGGTGTTGGGATGTTGGGGGGAAGGGAGAGCAGCAGGCAGTCATCCTTGGGGGGTGGAGCTCCCCATGGTAAAGAAACCGCATGGAGCGACCCATAAGATGAGCATGAGTGGGTCAGTGCAGTAGGCCTTTTGGAAAATTCTAGAATCTGCCAGTGGTGGAGCCAGGGTTAAAATGTGAGGATTCCCTGCGGGTGAGGGGTGAGCTCAGCTTCGTCAGCCAACGGCAGGCAGGATCCAGTTTAGCAAAATGCGGCTTAAGCACCAATTGCAGGCCACAGGCATGCGCACGGGACTTCACGCACAGTGGCCGGCCGGAGGTTCGCAGTCGGGCTGCGGGGTGGAGGGTCGGGGCCGGTGGGTCGGTGTCTCCTGGACTCGCTGAAGATTTGCTGTGGGCTGAGGGAAGCAGACCCTGGCGAACATGCAGCAGTGCCTGGGTGTGGGGTGACAGGGACAGTGGCTGGGGGGCCCGGCCTGCACACTGCGGGGCCCCTGCTCTGGACAGGGGCCACCCCGGGCCTGCAGCACGTCCCAGGCCGCCTCCCACGCAGGGGCTCACTCTGCACTGCCTCTGCCCTCTGGTGGCAGGAGGGGGCTGCGCTGGTGGGCCGTGGGGACTCCCCAGGAAGGGATTTGGCTCAGAGGGTGACCCCCCCGGAGACGGGCGCACCAGAGGGGCCGCCTTCTGGTCCCCATTTTAAGCAACAGCTTAAGACGTAGACGAACTCGAGCGCTTTGCAGCTCAGCGGGCTGCAGGGGGAGCGAATTGCACCCCCATCACACCAGCGCCACAGTGGCCGTGGCGCCTGGATGCTGACCTTCCTCACCAGGGTCGGTACCGTCTGCGGCCACGGGCGGCCGAGAAAGTTCTGGAGGCCTCAGCAAGCCTCTACCACCTGCCCCTCCAGACCCGCGACCCTGAGCAGGGCCATAGCCTCCACGGGGCTGGGGGTCTCCCCTGGCTTCCGATGGCCCGCTGCCTCCTCCCCCACGTCCTGCTGAAGGCCGAGTCTGAGGGCCCCCCCGGGACGGCCTGAGCCTCCGGCTGGCCGGGGCGTGGTGCTCACAGGAGGCGGTGTGGGCCGGAAGGGCAGGATCTTGCATCTGTGACTCCTCCATCTCCAGGTTCTCAGCCCTCAGGTGTAGACCTGTCTCTGGTCTCCGCCCCCCCCCTTGCTTCTCCCTCGGCGACACCCCCTCATCGGACTGTCCCCATTGCTGTTCTAGCGTGTCCCAGTGGCTTCCTGCCGGTCCTGCCAGACCACCCACCACGTAGAACGTGTGCCGTTTGATGTGCTGGAAGGTGTGGGGCTCAGCGCCGGGGTCACACAGAGCGTTCTGGAAGCGCGGGCTGTGCAGCCCAGAGGTCAGCCCCTAGACACCTGGGCTTGTCTCCACCACGGTCATGAGCTAGCCGTGTGCCCGCAGACAGCCGCTGACGCTCTCCGCACCGTCAGTTTCTCCTCTGTGACACAGTGATGCTGAAGGCATGATTAGATGGACTAATCCATGTGGAGGTTCACAGCTGGACATCACCAGCGAGCTTTGTTCCAGACCACGTCTTAGAGGGAGGCATCGGGAAGGGCTCAGGCTGGGGTGGAGCGTGGCTGAGGTCTTTGTGTTCAGAATCGGAGCTTCTGCCACGGTTTCTCCCCAGGCTCTCTACCCGCTCTGTGCTCCACACTCTGCTTGGCACCACCAGGGCTAGGGCCAGAGCCTGCTCCATGTGAAGTTCTTGGGGAGGTTCTTGAAACCCTCTGAGATCCCTGTAAACAGGGTAAGAATATCGCAATAATCTTCCTAAGATGGCTGTGAGCATTAAGAGGAAACAACGTTGGCCCTCGCTGGTGGCGCAGGGGTGAGTCTCAGCACTGTGAAGCTGTCACAGCCACTGCAGCCTGAGTTCGATCCCCGGCCAGGGAGAGACCCACAGGGCACAGCAGACCCCTCCTGTCTCCCCGCTGCTCCCCCCAGCAGTGGGTTTCTGTACGTCTGCCTGTCATGCTCCCTACTCTGTCTCTGGTGAGTCCTCTTATCCCCAGAGGGCCTGTACCCCAGTTCTCATATGCATAAGTAAATACAAATAAATCTTTAAAATAATAAAAAAGAAGGAGACAAGTTCATAAATCATCCGCCTAGTATCTGGCACACAGTAGGTGCTCAGTTGATATCCGTATATTTCTCTCACTCATTTATGTGCCATCTTCATGATGACAGCATGTCTTTATTGCTTTTAGGAATAGACCCGCAACTGAGTAACACAGCAGTAATCGTTTGTTCCTGTTACCGCTCACGGGCTGGGGCTATCCAGTCAGTTCTCACTTGGGCAAGTCCACATGGTTTCAGTCCGATGGTGCTGGAAAGATCTTGGAGCCTGGCTCACGGTCTTGTCTGCTGCCCGGGACCTCCGCTGGAGCCTTCCACTCAGACACCTACAGAGACCTTGCCAAGGGCTGACTCACAGCTTGGCAGCTGGCTCTGAGAGTGAACCCCAAGAGAGACAGCCGAGTGGAGGCTGCCGTGGCTTTTCTGGGCTCTGGCTTTGGAAGTCACACCAATGCCGCTCCTGCCGTGCTCTGCCGGGGGAGTCAGAGGGCTTCGGGGTTCAAGGGGAGGGGACTCTCCCCCCCGACAGGGACTGGCAGTCACACCGTGGGACCATCTGGGGTGGGAGATGCTGTTGGGGTGCTTTTGGGTCCCACCCTTGACCACATGGACTGTTCACTAGGCCTCTTATTTTCTTTTCCTGGGGCATTTACCCTCTTAGCCACCTACAAAACCTACCCTTTGGGAAATCTGGTGCTTTAGAAAGAACAATATTTGAAGCCCAGACTTGGGTTCCTCAACCCAAGCCTTTGCACCGCTTTTGAACAAATCTGTCCTTCTCCAGGGCTGTCAGCACTGTGCTGTTTCAGAGGGGTGACACATTACCTGAGTCAAATGTAAGCTCAGAAGACACAACCCTGAGCCCCAGGACCCTGAAGGTCAAACTCTTGCAAGTCCCAAATCCTGAAGATCCCAGCACTGAAAGACCCGAATCACAAATGTTAAGTCCCCAGGGCAGCAGGGAAAAGGGGCTCCCTGAGAGGGTAGAGCCGAGCCAGCACCCGTGGGTGCTCCAATTGTTCTAGGGGAGAGATCTGGGAAACTTTTCCCCTCAGGGAGGCTTCGAAGAGCTTGGTGTACCAGATGGCTGCGAAGAGCTTGGTGTACCAGATGGCCTTGTGGCAAAGAGAGATGAGAAGCTCACTGGTGCCGTGGAAACTGAGTATGGTTCTGTGGGACAACAGAGCGAGCAATTGCTGAACACTCAAGTGATCGGCACCTACTTTCCAGTCACAGACTTAGATCCCGGCAATCTCCGCATAGAAATGCAGAGGTGTTCCCACTCTTAGATGTCTCTTTCCCAGAGAAGACGTCCTTTCAGCAGGCCTGAATTTCAAAAGGTCTGAGAATTTCTTGGTCTTCTCTAGCATTCCCTTTTCTAGATTGTGATTGTTGGGATTTCTGACTTTTTGGATTTCTAGCTTTTGGCATTTTGAGCTGCAGGAATTTGGATTTCCACATTCTGGAGTTCTGGATGGTGTTTTTCAGGTTGTGCCCAACCTGTGCAGACCATGTGTGCTTTCCCTTGCTCAGCTTCTTTCCTTAACCCAAAAGAAAAAAATCAAATCATTTCATGAACTCTGGCATTGGAATGTCTGTAATTCTCCAAACATCTGTACTTCTAGTTCAAGTGTCAGTTCCCAGGGATCCAAAAGTCTCCCAAACACAGCTTCTGTTCTCTTCTCACTGCATTAATTACTGGTCATTACCGGGACCTTAAAACTTAGTGTTGGAAACAAGACCCCTTTCAATAACATCTCAGTGTCTGGGTCAGGAATCCTGGGCCCGGGCTCAGGCTTTTCCACTAGGAACAGCCAGGTGGCTAGTCAGGGCTGCAGCCTCATCTGATGTCTTGCCTGGGGCAGGATTCACTTTGAGACTCATTCGTGGTGTTGACAGGCCTTAGTCAACCCCTCCCTATCTCTTGACTGGGGGGCTTTTCTGTGCTTTGTCATATGGGTCTTTCCCTGGAATAGCTCACATCCTGGCTGCTTACTTCTTTAGGATGAAAAAGTGAACAAGCAAGACAATGAAAGCAAGGTGGAGGTCGTGGTATTTATGAGCAAATTGGAAGTGACAGCCCTCCCCCCCCAACCCCCGTCATGTACTATTCTCTAGAAACAAGTCACTAAGTACGACTCACATTTAAGGTGAGGGGATCAGGTGGGCTGTGAAATACTGGGAGTTTGGGATACTGGAAAACATTCTAGAATTTGCCTGCCACATCACTTTGACCCTAGGATTTGGGGGAGGCAGATGTGAAACTCTTGGTATTTTCTGATGGTAAAAGTAGTTAGGTTTTGGATGTGCGATTTCAGGATAGTTGAAAAATGGAAACTACCCATCTATCTGTCCATCAACTGATGAATGGATGAACAGATGTGGTCTGTCCATATAGAATATTATTCACGAAGTATTGATACATGCTAAATGTGAACAGACTTTGGACCACATACTGAAGGATTCCTTTGATACGATAAGTCCAGAAGAGGCAAATTTATAGAGGCAAATTTATAGAGACAGAGATGACATTAGTGGCTGTAGGGCCTGAGGGCCAGGGATGTGGTGGGCTGAATGGTGGGCCTAAAGACATGCCCATGTTTTAACCCCTGAGTGGGACCTTATTTGGAAAGATGTGTCTTTGCAGATGTAATGGAGTGATGAAGCGATTGTCCCATTTCAGTGGGGGTCCTAGATTCAACGGCACAGAAAAGCAGAGGCAGATTTGAGACTTAGCACACATGGGAGAGGGTCCTGTGGCGACGTGGGCAGAGGTTAGAGTGATGTGGCCACAAGCCAGGGACTCCTGGAGCCCCAGGTGCTGGAAGAGGACAGGAGGTGCCTCCCCAGAGTCTCCGTAGTCCACAGACACAGACAGCCTTGTTCTCAGGCTCCAGCCTCACCACTATGGGAGGTTCATTTGGTGTAGTTTCAAGTCACAAAATGTGCAGTATAGTCCCAGAAAACTGAGTCTGGGGGTGATAGATAGGGGTGCAGAGTCTCTTTGTTGGGTAATAAATATGATCTAAAATTCACGGTGGTGATATTGCATCGAGCGTGTATGCTGAAAGCCAGGAATTGCATACTGTAAATGGGTGAAGTCTATGGTAAGTGAGTCATGTCTCAATAAAATCACTGAAAGCAGAGTAATCAGGGAACCGGCCCCCTCCGGCAAGGTAGGGGCAGAGGCTGGACCAGGAGATGCAAGTTTTACTTCTCAGGCCTGGGCTGTTCTGCACAACCGAGCCATGCGCCTGGCCAGGGCTTCTGGGCCCCCAGATCCCCGGCCACCTCTGCCCCCTGGGGGCATGACACCGGCCTCTGTCTCCCCACACATCTCAGTGTGCTCTCACACCCTCAGCTCACCCTGGGCTGCGTCCCCCACAACCCCACTTTGTGCGTCTGCTTACCCCCCTTTCCCCTTCTATCGCTCCCTCCAAACAGCAAACCTCCAGGGGTGGAATCCATTTCCAATCCCTCAGATGTCAGGGGAATTGAAAGCACGGCAAATATTTCCGAGATCTAAATTACACCGACCCCGGAAGGCTGAACTTGCAGTATAATCCTGGTTATGAATTGTAAATCAGACGCCATGCAAAGTACTTGCAAAAAATTCAATAAAGCTTTTGCTCCCAGCACAGCAAAGCCCAGCCTAGGGAGGGAGAGGAGGCAGGCGAGGAGAGAGCAGGAAAGGCAGCCCGGGGCAGGGGCGGGGGGCAGAGGGAGGAGGTGGGGGGCTCTGGTCCCTCCGCTGGGCCACGCCTCTGGTGACTGGGGGTTGCTCTTCTTCCTGGTGGACGAAGCAGCTGTCCTTGGCCTTGGGCAACTGGCCCTCCCAGCGCGACCTTGACAAGAACGCAGGGTTCTCCAGCCGGCCCCACCGAGGGGCTGCGGCAGTGGAGGGCGCTTCCAGGGGCTTCCAGAGCTCTCCATTGGCACGGACTGTCCACCCCTGCCTGCTCCGGTTGACACTCAGGTCCGGCTCAGGCCCACAGCCCTCACGTGAATGCAGTGGTCTGTCCCGCTCCCCGGCGCCCCCACTGGCTTTTGTCTCTGGGATAGTGAGAAAGAAGGCAGAGGACTCACTGGCCCCCTGATGTGGCCACCTTCATGTGGAGAGGTGTGTTCATGCTCCCTAGCCTCGGTCCACATCATTATGTAGAAAAGGGGGTGGCGAGGGGCCCCCTCTGGCTGGAAGGGGGCAGGGGAAGGCTTTTGTGTCGAGGACTCGCAGTCTCGAGGGAAGCCCCGCGGGGGTCACACTCTGTAACTTCATGCCAGGGTGACCAAGAAGACGCTGTGACAGAGACACAGGGCCAGCGGCTTTCTGCTGTCCGCACCCCTCCTCCTTCTGACCGTCGGAGAGTTCCCGCAAGGTCCCGTCACTCACGCTGAAGGGCAAGGCCAGGGCCGTGGAGGTGCCTTCCCACCTGGCCACGTGTCCCCTGCTGGCGCAGCCGAGACCCCGCAGGGGCGGCCACCACCGGGAACACAGAGCGGACGCCAGGCCCTGCCTCCGGGGCCGGAGTCACCTGGCGCCAGACACACCCTGTACCGGGCAGGGTTGGCACGGGCCGCCCTTGGTCACGGCAGATGCGGGGCTGGCGTCAAGGGACGATGGGGAAGACTCGACCCTCCTGTGTGGGGAGGGGGCTGCAACCTGGGCTGAGGCCCTCGAACGCCCCCAGCCTGTTAATAGTCGCGATGAGGAGGACGTGGAAGGCGCCTCTCGAGGTGCTCAGGGCTCTGCAGCCAGTTAGGATGCAGCAGAGTGTGCGGCTCGAACGAGGACACGTGGGACAGGCCAGCCTCGCCCTGGGCTGCTTCCCGGAGGACCAGCCTCATCTGCGAGGCCAGGCCAGGGAGACCCTCACAGCCTGCTCTCTGCAGGCAGCGTGCCCGTCTGCCTCGCCCGCCTTGCTTCCTCCCTCCCCTGGCCCTCATTGCATGAGCGTGGAGGCGGCATGTGCAGTGTGAGACTTTCAGACCAATCTGGGGCACACGTGGCTCTTTGCCACTCAAGGAGCCTTGGCAAGGTCACCCCCGTCACCCCCAGCTCCTGGTGTTCACGCCTGGAGTCACTGACCCCCGTCACCGTCCCCCTTTGTGTGGGCTAGCCTTGTGACCTGCCTCTGACCAACAGAATAGAGCAGAGGAGATGAAGTGTCCCTCCTGTGACCGGACTTGATGAGGCCGTGACCGGTCTGGCTAGCCGCTCTATTGCTTTGTTGGTTTGATGCTTTGATGCAGTGAGCTGGCATCTGGGGAGGCTTCTGGGGGGAGAGGGTGGTGTCCGGATCAGCCAGCTGGAAAGTGAGCTCCTCAGTGCAACCGCCCTCAGGAACCAAGTCCCTCCAACCACCTCACGAGCTTGGACTGGACTCTTCCCCAGCTGAACCCGCAGATGAGGCCACTGTCCTGACCTTTGACCTCAACCTAAGACAGAGGACCCAGCTGAACCTGCCCGACTGCTGACCCACAGGAACTGTGAGATAATAACTGTTTTGAGTCAGTGTGGGGACGATTTGTTACCCAGCAAGAGAGAACAAATACAGCAAATTATTTTAACCTTTCACTTTTCCATTTTGCATCTGCAAAACCATTTTAATCCTGCTACCCTGCAGGGTTGCAGAGAGGATTACCTGATTAGATGCATGTAAGGTGCATTTTATAGTGGCGGGCACCCAGGAAGCAGGGAATAGAGGCTTCATTATTAATTTACAAGATCCTAAATAATATTGGCTCTTCTGGGCCCCTGTGTTTAGATTTCCTGCACTGGTTTGCCCTTAACGCACACACATTTATGCAGCTCACTCACTCCTGTCCAGCTCTGTCCCTGCTGCATCTTGGAGAATATCAACAAGATCAGAGGCAGGGCAGCAGTAACAAGGTCTGCTTGCGTTTCTGCAGTGCTGTCTGGTTTACAAAGCTTGCGAGCAGTGGACTTGGCAGGCAACGTAGATTCAAGGTCCTTACAAAAATTCACTTGGAATCTATCTTCAGAAAGAACAGAACTCATTTTCTGCTTCTGGGCCCCCTACCAGCTCTTTACCTTGCCTGGATCTTAAGCAATCACTGAAGGTTAGAGCTGGCAGGGGTCTTTTCCTTTCTTTTAAAAATTCTCCTGAGTCGAAAATGGCCATTTTCAAGTATGACAACCCAGAGGTGTTGGGGTGTCTCATAGCGTTGTGTGGCCATCAGACTACCCAGTTCTAAAAGAATCTTGGCACCCCAAGAGGAAACCTGTGCCCGTTAGCCATCACCCCTTCTTCCTGTCCCTCATCCTAGTCCCTAAAATGTTTTCTGTTTCTATTCTGGAGCTTTCATGTGAATAGACTCCAGCAACAGTGACCTTCCGTGTCGGGCTTCTTCCATTTAGCAGTGTTTTTGCATGTTTCGGCTTATATCAGCGCTTTGTTCTTGTTTATGGCTGAGTAATATTCCACACATGGACAGGCCACATTTTGAAGAGAAGGAACCCAGACCTGGAGGAGAACTGTTGACCATTCATGGGAGATGAGCTACCCATGACAGAGTCAGGGCCTGGGTGGGCTACTGTGATGCCAGTGGGCTGATGCCCTATCTGAGGCCCCCTGGAGGGCACACAGTTGGAGTATACTTACTTTTTGGGGTTCATCAGAGCTAGTGGCTTGGGGGGCAGGCGTTATGATCATCACTTTAACAGCCCTCAACTCCCTGTCCCTCAGTTTATTGTCCCTTAACTTGACATGAATGACAGGAGGGGAATTGAGAGACTGTGGACTCTGAGTTAGAAGGTGCTTGGGGCTGAGATGGCTGCACGGGGTAAAGACAGTTTTTTATTTTAATTTTTAAATTAAAACAACACGACTACCTTACAACAGTACATACGTTTCAGGTATAGATTACTGAAAAGAAACATTTCTATATACCACAGTAAGTTCAATTGAACTCGAAGTTCAATTCTTTCCTTCACCCCATAATTTACCTGATATTAAACTGACTGATCCACCCCCTTCCCTCAGGTAACCATTAACTTGGTCTTGTAATCTAAATATTTATTTTTGTTATTTAAAAAATATATATATATACACACACACGAGTGAAACTCACGGTGGTTGTCTTTCTCCCCTTGATTTACTTCACTGAGTGCCACACCTCTAGGCTCATACACATTGTTGGAAAAGGTAGGATGTTCTCTTTTCACAGCTGCATAATATTCCACTGCAGGTAATTCTGTGCCATGTCCTCTTTCGACAAACCCCTGCTGATGGACACAGCTTGTTTCTAAATCTTGGCTATTGCAAACAGTGCTGTGATTGTTACAGAGCAGGGAGCGGGGCACCACTGAACCCCCAAACCTGCCTGCCCCAAATAGGTTCTGCCATCCGCCGCATCAAGACAAAACATGTAAGACTTTAATGAAAAGGGACTTTAATACAATGAGTATACAGTACAGAGGACAAACACTATAATGTCTAAATCAAACACCTGAAGTGACCCGTCCCCTCGTGGGCAAAAGTCCACCCAAAAGGGGTTGGCCCAGGGCAAGGCCCGAAAGCTGCCACAAGCCTAAAGCACCCTCTGGCCGGGATCTGCAGAAAAGGGTCAGACAGGGCCAGACAAGTCTGGAAGGAAAAGAGCAACATCAAAGTCAAGATAAACGCTGCCATGGTCACCTCCCGCGGTCTCTCACCCACGTCTCTTTCAACCAGTCCAGGGCCAAGAAATAAAGTTTCTTCACATGTCTCCCTGCTCTGTGTGGCTTCCTCAGGGCTCCCTCTGGCTCTCCATCCTGCTTCCTTCCTCCTCAGATTCCTTCCCTTCTCTTCTTTTCTCTGCTCAGCTCCACCCTCCTTCAGGGGTGGGGCAGGGATCCTGGAACTTCCCCTTTTCCTGGGGGCCGCCGTTACATGATGAACATGAGTGGCACACACGTCTTCAGTGTTTTCATATTCTCGGGATAGATGATCACCTGTTTTGTTTAGTGACTGATTTATTGTTCAAAAATGGTTTTCACTCAGTGACATTTTGGTTCCCCCTGCCCCCATGGGACTTTTGACAACATCTAGAGGCATTTTTGATTGCTTTGACTAGGGGCTATCCCTGGCACCTAGTGAGCGGAGGCCGGGATGCTGACCACACTCCACACTGCGCAGCGAAGCATCCAAGGCAGCCCCAGCGTCAAGGGGGCCCCGTGAGAGCCCGCATCAGCGAGTGCACCTGTCGTCTCGTCCGGTCTGGACCCTTCAGCTTGTCTGTTCACCTGGCCTGAGCTTTAGCCCCAGAAGACCTCCTGCTGAGCAGCAGCTACTGTCCCGGCCTGACCCCTGATCTGGCGGCTCCCGGCGTCTCCTCTCTCATCTCTGAGCCAGGGTCCCTCTCCCTTCCCCCTCTCCCCACCACCGGGAGCTGCTCTCTGCTGCCCCCTCCAGCATGGCCTGCTTGGGCTAAGTGGAGACTAGGCTTGCTGGGGCCAGTTTCTGGATCCTTCTGCGCCACATCGCGGACTCCTGGAGTCTTTTTCAGCCTCGTAGACCCGCCACCTCCCTAGACTACCCCAAGCCTCCAGCCTGCTGCCCCGTCCACAGGGCGTCTCCAGCTCCCAGCTCCTCTGGCTTCTCCTGGACCCCAAAGTGACAGTGTCGGCTGCATTGTCCCAACAGCTCCCAGCAGGAAGCTGCCCACGAAATATGTCAGGGAAGCTCAGCTTCTGTGCTATACCGACAACAGCTGATCCAATTTTTCTTAATTAGTATGTTTAATTATTAGTAACATTTTACTTAAGTAGAATTAATTACCCCATCACCAGCTCTGGCCATGGTTTCCTATTGATATTCTTCTGCTGAGGCCAAGCCCCCTCTCCCTCTGAGGAGATTGGACTCTTGGCAAGGGCCCCTGGGAACGAAGCCCCGACTTGGTGCATCTGTGGGGCTGCCAGCCAAGCCCTCAGATTGAGCCAGAATTGCGGGTGGGTGTGGCTGAGCACAGGTGGAAACTAGGGGCAGCTACCCAAACTGATCAGCATCTGGACTCCTCTGGGCTGCATGGAAGCCCTGGAAAGGTCCTTTCTGCGTGTTCAGGCAGGTGTGGCGCTGAGGAGGGAGGTGGGGTCCATCCCACTTTTCTCAGCTACCTGCTGAGGCGGTGGGAGGGGCGGGTGGGAGGGACAATGGAGCAAGGGGCAGCTCAGTTTTCATTTTGCCAGGAGCAGTTCTTCCCTCTGCATTTGGGCCAGCAGCCCAGGGGTGCCTGGGGAACAAGGGAAAAATCTCTCACATATAATACCAACTTGCACGTGCTTTCAAGTGTACATTGCAGAGACTTCTGGAGCTCAGGAGCTAGGTAATTACTTAAGCTTGTGCTCTTACCGCCCCCACAGGGCCTGCGTCCCAGGAAACGAGACAGGGCGGGCAGGTGCAGGCCTGTTTGGGAAGTTTTGCTCTCTGTACCTGCCTTGTGCAGCCTGAGGTGCAGAGAGGGCCCTGGGTGCCCTCATTCTTGTTGAGGAATCGCCCACGAATTCCTGACCTTGGAACTCCTGACCTGTGTGTGTGTTGGTTTACTCATAAAATCAGGGTGACAGCAGTGCAGCTGTGAGACTGGGCACTCTGGGCTCCAGTCAGCAATGACTTTTGTCATCATCATCATCATCATCATCATCGTTGTCGTCGTGGTCGGATAAAGATCTGAGAAACCCCATATTGAAAGAATCTGCCCCCCAAATTTACTGGACTGCAAACACTTTCCAGACCTGCCAACGTCCACTCCAGGGCACACTCGAGGCGGTTGTGGCTTAAGTCCTTAGGTCCGCCTTGTCCTGCAGGGTGTCTGGTCGACTGGTCATTCACAGGCACGCCACTGGCCTGGCCGGCTGGCCCTGCCCGGGCAGTTCTCCAGCAGCAGGGTGACAGCGAGCCAACACGGCCTCTCGGGGCTTCGTGCTCATGCACAGGTTTCTCAGGCTCAGCCCTGTGCCGGAGTCAGCGACAACCGGAGGCCCGGGCCAGGCAGAACTCGTCTCCACTGTGCCTGCCGGTGCTCAGCTGCCTGGTCTCCAGGGCCTTACCTCTGTGTGCTGGTTCGGGGTGTCGTGCACAGTTACGCCCACCTCCTTGAGCTGTGTCCGGTGCCAAGCAAGCACTGGGGCGTAACTCCCGGTGCTGACCACGCAGGGCAGAGGTCAAGAGGACGGTTCTCCAGTCCTGGCCAGGCTCGTGTCACTGCCCGCAGCAAAGGACACGGTGCTGTAGGAAAGCCCAGTGCAAGTCCTCGCTGGCTTGCAGCATGGCCTTGGGGGAGTAGCGTAGCCTCCCCGAACCATCTGGAATACCCTCGGGACCCTCGCATGGTGGTGTAAGGATAAGAGCAGGCACTACATGGGAACAGCCTTTGTCTCGGGCAAACGCCGAGCTGGTGCCCGGGCGCCGTCTGCCCCTTGCCACCACCCCTCCCGGGACAGACTCTGAGTGGGACCAACGCCAGAGCAGTCACAACAACATCAGGAACGAGCATTATTATGTGCTGTGACAATATTTGATGAATTCATATGCGCCTAGGGGAACAGACTAAGTAGGTGAATAAAGTGAGAATATTCTCTGTGACAATCAATATTCCTTCAATTGAACCATCTCTGCAGATCTGACATTTTGATTTTTCTTTTTTGGGCGCATTAACTGGATTTATGCTTCCACACAGTGGAGCCGGCGGGGAGAAGAGGAGGCCGTACGAGGAGGCCAGGTATGGCGGTGCTTCCGGGGCGCCCGGGGAAGCTGGTTGGAGCAGCCCCTCTGCCCGAGACTCTTGCGAAGTCGGAGGCCAGACCCCGCCGCCCTGCTCACCTGCATCTCTCGCCCTGGCTCCCAGGACCAGCTCCGGACTGGTGAAGTTAACAGGCTGCCTGGGCTCAGTCGCAGTTCTGCTGTTTGCTAACAGACGGTGGTAAGTACGCGGTCTTGGACGAAGTTCCTGACATCCTTTGTCTCGGTTTGTCCATTTGCAAAATGACGCTGATGATACAACTAACTTACGTGAAGTCAGTTTTGGTGCAGGTGTTCCTTACCTGGAGCCACGTGCTCAGTCTTTGCAGTGGGAGGTTCTCCGTCAGTATCATTTGCAGGTGAGCTGACAGACACAGCTGTGCCTTTTGGCTGGTAAGGGTTTGAAACTCAGCCCTGTCAATGATGTTTGTATAAGTGAAGATTCTTCAGGAACACAAGAACTATTCAAAGGAGTCTAAGTAGACCAAAAAAAAGTGAGAGATTATCGGCTTTAGTTTCTTGGAAGGATACTGGGGTTGCTACAGGAATCAGAGAGGAAGAGTTCAAGAATCTTCTAGAACCCCCACCGCCAAGGGTTTTATCACAGGGTTGAAACAGACCCTCAGCGCCATTGCAATCTTGCTCTCCCATCACCCATCTCTGTTTTCCTCAGGTTGCTTCATAAGGCAGGATAGCTGTGGCTCAGAGGTCTGACTGTGTGTGTGCAGGGGTCTGACGGCATGCAGAGGTCTGACTGTGCGTGCCGGGGATCACCACTTCCCTGCCCTGCGACTTGGGGCAAGTGGCTGCTTCCCTGGGCCCCTCCTTCTCGTCGTAAAATGGGACAACAGCCCCTTCCTCACACATTTGTTATGAGCATGGAGTAAGCAGACAGACAGTGTGTGACGTCGGGCCCACATGTGCTGACCGCCTGGTGAAGTCGGGGTCACCTTCTTCCACCTGGCAGAGAGCCTCTGTTCAATCGTGTCAGCCAGGAGACCCCCCTGAATCTACAAACCTGGAAAGGGTTCTGAGCTCCCAGGCCTTAGAGGAGCTGCTGTCCGGAGGCAGGGGCGTGGGGGCGGGGTGAGTTCTCACTGACTAGACTGGGTTCAAGTACTTGCTTGTACCGGGACCATAAAGATAAATGGGGGCAGGGGGGCTCAGGGGGCCCCTTGCAAACTGACGCCAGCCTTCGCCAGCCTTCCCCTGCTTCGAGCTGTTTTATGGCCCGTGAGTTGTAGATAACTGATAGCAACGCAAAATAATTCTTGTCTATAGACATGCAAATAAATTCTGTCCTGCCGCTCGATTGATTTCCCTCTTCCTTAAGCAAAGAGCTAGTGCTATTTGTAAATTCATCTCCACTTTCTTTATCCACACAAATTTATGCCTTCAGACTTCTTAGGATTGGTTGCAACCGGGCTGGTTCCCACAGTCAGATGAGGTCAGATACAGTCTTTAACCCCTGTTAGAGTACGAGAGTCGTGATCTTGGCTTCTTAAGGAAAATTATTCTTCAACATTCCCGTCGCGAGGAAAGTCTGCTGAGCAGGCCTGGCAGAGATCCCCAGTCTCCCAGGCTGTGACCTGGACCCCATGGTGTCCCTGCCCGGAGGCACACCAGGCGCAGGGGTGCTCAGAGCCACGAGTGCAGGGGTGGGCAGCGGAGCTCGCTGTGTCCCGTGGGTGCTGGTCATGCCCCTGGTGGGTGCCGGTCATGTCCCCCGTGGGTGCTGGCCATTTCTAACAGCACCTACGGGCTCACAGGCGTTGTGCTAATGGGACCCCAGGCAGGATGCTCGTTCTCGAGGCCGTGTGGCTGGGCAGAGGCGGGAGTCAGCTGCAGAGCAGGGCTGTGTGCTCCCCGCCTCTGCGCTGGGGCTCCGGGGGCAGTTGAGGCCACGCCCCACTCAAGGGCACGCAACCTGGGACTAGTGGCCAGCTCCCCAGAGCGGAGACTCGGTGCAAGGGTCAGGGGGAGGCGGCCGTCAGGGCCAAGGCGTGCGGGCTGTTCCTGGGGTGGCGGAGGTGACCGCCTGGCCCCGGGGAAGCCTCGTGGGCAGACGCCCGTGCCCCACCTGCCTCTGGCCCAAGTGGCTGTCAGCCTCGGCCTCTTTGCTCCCTTGACCGCCGTCCACACTTGGCTGAGTTCCCGCTGGGAGGGAGGCCGCAGCGGGCGGGGTGAGTTCCAGGTGCCGCCAGACAGCAGCCGGAGCTCAGCACATTGGGCCGTGGCCTTGACCCCGACGCTGCTCCTCGCACCCACTCCCCCGGCTTCGGCTGAAGGCCAGCTGTCATTTGAGAAGCTCTCGTGGCCTTTCCTCCTCTGTGTTTCTGAGCACATCTGGCTTCCGCCAGCTGCAGGTCAGGGTGTGACCGCATTCAAATCCAGCAGGCAGCTTGGCGTGTCCCCAGGGTCCCTCCCCAAGTCAGTCTCACGCCTGGCTGGCTCCGTGTGGCTGATGGCTGGGAGGCACCTGCGAAGGGGAGTGTTGATGGCGAGAGATCCTGCAAGGAGTCTGGGGTCAGGGGCCCACGGGGTTCCCTGGGTGTCTGTCGGGAGAGCTTTGGGCTTGACCAGAGAAACACCAGATGGCCCCTGGCCGCCAGTGCCAATGACAAACGAGGGCCCGGCAGAGCGACCTGCGCTTTGCCAGACGAGACACACACTGGGGTGGCCCAGGCGGGGGACAGCTGACCCTCCCGGCGGGGGGGGGGGGCAGAGTGAGGCCTGCGTGCCCCACCCACGTGCCAATCCCCCGAGTTGAGGACCTGCATTGACAAGAGGCGCGTTATCACGCGGGAGTGACCACATCGGATCTGATGGGCTTGCAGCAAAGGCTTCTCCACCCCACGCCCTATCTGTGCTAACTAGCTGGGGGAGCCGGCGGGAGCGGAGGGAGCTGATGGAGACAGTGTCTTGTGGCAAACAGAGCTGCCCTCGCCACCGGGCCTGGCCGTTTCCCCCCGGTACCGTCTCTTGCTCACGAGGAGCTGGCCAGGAAGGCTGCCTGCTCCCCCATCCCCAAGGCAACCACCGTGTCAGCCGGTTCTGCTAACATGGCAACTGGGGAGCTGCGGCTCGAGGCGCCCACCGTACCCTCGGCTCTTCCCCGGAGACGCTGCTGCCCTTGCTGGTCAGGACGACCTCTCGGGAGGTTGTCAGGCCCCAGCGTACACTCCCTTCTGGAAAAGGCAGCACAGTCTCCCGACCGCCCCCTCAGCTTCTTAGCCAGAGCCTGTGTCGGCTCCGTGAGGCCTGCTGGGGACACACGGATTCTTTGGGTCTTGGGAATGAAGGAGGATTTGACGGATCCGGGCGGGGCGGGGCCCCCCCCTGCTCTCTGTCGTCCCTGTGGACACAACCTGGCCTAGGTCAGGCGTCTCCCCTCTTCTCTTCCTTTGTAACCTGGATTTGATACGTGTGTCTTTATCTCTCTACATCCGTCCATCCATTCACCATCCACCCACCCACCCATCCATCTACTTAGCCACACACCTCTGTCTGTCTGTCTGTCTGTCCGCCTGTGTGTCTACCTATCTGTCTGTCTGTCTCTCTGTCTATGTATCCATCTGTCTGCCTATCTGTCTGTCTGTCTGTCTGTCCGCCTGTGTGTCTACCTATCTGTCTGTCTGTCTCTCTGTCTATGTATCCATCTGTCTGCCTATCTGTCTTCCTGTCCGTCTGTCAGTCTGTCTGTCTGTCTCTCAGTCTGTCTGTGTGTCTATCTGCCTGTCTGTCATTTACCTCCCTTAATCTTTTCCGTCTCCTGCGAACTAGTCTAGACATTCCCAAAGGAATTTCAGCAAGAGGTAAAAGGAAACAAACAAGTGAATGCAAACCTTCCTCTCCGAACTACCAGCAGTATAAACCAAAGCCAGGCTCCCGTAGCTCTGTGGAGGCGCCTGGCCCCGAATTACTGAGCCTGTCGCTCTCAGTGTGCAGCACCACGCAGGGAGCCAGACTGCTGGGCTCGTCTCAGCTCCGCCACTGGCCTGTGGCCGGGCAAGTTCCGGGCCTCTCTCTGCTCAGCGTCTCCTCTGTAGGTGAGGGAGCGGGGAGGCTCTCCCGGGAGCTCCGTGGCAGTGGGGTTAGGTGATCAGCACGTGCAAAGGGCTTGCTCAGAGCTCGGAGCATTGTGCGTGGTGTGGTCCGCCTGCGTCCCTCTTCCGACCAGTCATGGGGTCAGTTCTCATGACGGGACCCGGCCCATCAGCTTTGAAGACCCCCCAGGCAAGACCCCCAGTTCCGATTCTTGGGTAAGTCTTGCTTTGAAGAGGGCTGCTGCAGACGGTAGCAGGTTGCACACCCCTCCGGCTCTAAGGTGCACCCTACACCCCCCATGGGACACTGGGTGGCACTTCGGGAAGATGGCGTGGCAGTCTTAGTGCTGGGACGTCAGTTGCAAAGCCCTGGCTGACGAGCTCCCTGCTCCAGGGACACGGGGTAATGGCAGGCACTCGCGCAAGAGTTGGGGACCCAAGAGGAAAATCAGAGCGTCGCAGCTAAGAGGCTAAGAGGCCTAAGGGCAGGAGGCTGGGACCCGACGCACCCCGGCGGCACCGGCTTCCCGGCGAGCAGCTGTGCAGCTCGCAGACCCCGGCGTGTGCCACAGGCCGCCTCACCGCTGCAGGTCCTCTTTCTCCAGCCACCGCTGCAGCACCCCGACCTGCAGCCTGCCGCTGGCTCTGTCAGGCCCCGGCCCGGCCGCCTGGGGCCCCTCCATCTCACACGAGGCTTTCTGATGGCAAGTTGCACCCAAGAGTCTTGGGGTGACTCGACTCAGCCAGGGGCTGGGCGCTTGGAGGAGCCAGTGCCGCGAAGCCGCCTTGAGCTGGGGCCGGAGCCCCCGGTACTGCGTGCCCTTGGCGCTTCCTGGGCAAACGTCAGGCCTGCAGGCCTGGCCCCGGGCACCGCAGTTACAGCCAACGCCACACAATGCCGTCCTGAAACTGGCTGTCCCTCCTCCTCGGTGTCCCACCGCTGCTCTGGGAATGCAGGCACACAGCCTGCATGGGCAGACACCAGAGGCGACCCCATGACCCCCGATTCCTGCTCGGCCCCGTGACCCCCTACTCGGGCACACGGCCAACCTCCAGCCTCTGACCCACAGGGTATGGCGAAGTGTTGGGCTGTCACTTCCGTGACCGGGCAACGAGACACTAACTTCCGAGCAGACTCTCTATGGCCGGGTGAAGCCCCATCTTGGGGCGGCTGGGCGCTGAGACCCTCCACTCGACACCCCTCAAGGAACGAGGCCGGTCATCAGTCCCACGAGCTCGGGCCTGGCACTGCTGGCCCATCTGTACCGAGAGGGACGGCACTCAGGCCTTTCAGCCGTCCACCCCGTTCTCAGACTGTTCCAGAAGGGAGTTTTGTAGACAGGGAGAGACCTTCAACATGTTTACGGAGGGCTTGAACTACGGGGCACACAGGATGCTGTCTCAGCACCTCCCAGAATAGCAGCCCTTGAGCTGTGGCCGGCCGAGCGATCTCACGTGTCCTCACCCACTGCAGAGCAGTGGGAATCAGACTCTCAGAGCAGATGCAGCAGGAGTGACGGGAGTTAGGCAGCTCGGAGGACTTCCAGGCCGTTTGAGTGACTCATTTTCTTGAGTGTCAAGAAGGGCTACAGAGAGGGTCATCAGGCCTGGAGTGGGCTTGCTGCTATGGTCCCGCCGAACGTTCTGCAGGGACTTGGCCTTGACTTTGGCAAATGAACTCGTAGTCCTTGGCGACCGGGGGCGAGAAGACACACAGACACCCTTCAAGTCAGCAGAAGAGGGAAAACATGACCAGTGAGCGGAGGAGGGAGGTTTCATGCTTTCTAATAGAATGAGGTGTGTGCGGGGTGGGAGAAGACAAGTCCAGCCCTCACGGCCTTGAAGCAACGTGAAGTGCAAGCCAGGTCTGGTCAAGAGGAACAAGGGAGAAGAAAGGAGGATGGGGTAGGGGAAGGAGGTGAGAGAAAGTGGGGCAGAGACAGAGCGAGAGAAGGGGAGGGGAGAAAGTTCTAGAACATCAGCAGTGGCAGGATGTATTCAGCTACTGTTAGGGAACCCCTTCAAGGATGCAGCCCCCCGGAACAGGGATGTCACGCGCGCCTCTGTGTGGTGGGGCCGGGGCCCAGCCCAGCCTTTGGCCCTGCAGTGACTTCAACACGAGCGGCCGAGGGCCTCAGGCTGGCGCTGGCCCGGGCTGCGTTTACGAGCCAGCGAAGGACAAGGCTCCCGACTTGCTGCTTCTTCCTCTGCTGTCACATCAAAGCTATTTTATGGGTATATGTTCAAGAAATGTTTTTTAATCTCCCAAATTATAGCTTCTCTGTTTGTACTTGTCACTGTAAATTACATTGTGATTCCCCAAGCCAGTTTTTTTTTCTTGCTGGTGTCGATTAAAAACTCCCCGGGGGCCTCCTTGGTGGAGAGCTACCTGTTCCTTACGCTTCTGTGGCTCTCTCTGCCCCGTGCCCCCCCAAATCCGCTTTCCTGTACCCTGAAGGAGCCTCAGCCCCCCTCGGCTACCACACTCTGTGACTGCCGTGCAGGTGGGGAGCTGTGGGGAGGCGCCCCGCCCAGCAGATCCAGACCTCCGGCCCCCGGGGGGGGGCTGTGGCTCTGGCCGCGCCCCCTCTCTGCCGGGGCTCTGAAGCCGGCGGGCTCTGTGCTCGGTGCCACCCACCTGTTGGCAGCGCTGCTGGCCAGGCTCCCCGCGCTGAGCCGGCCCCCCCAGGCATGACTCACTCGCAGGCCATTTGTTTGTGCAGGTTTCAGACAGAGCCATGCTTTTAATGGCGCGTAATCATTTCTCAGAAGTCATTTGATGCCACTAATCATCTCGGGAACACGCGGCAATGGGCGCCTGATGACACCGGACTGGGACAAGAGGCGGCGGACCCACGCTCCTCACGTGTTCCCGAGCGGCAGCCGTGGGGACACGGGCTGCTGATATGTCGCGGCTGGAGGATTATTTCACCCCTGGGGTTTGGAGGGGCAGGGGGGGCTCCCGCTGGAATCGCTCCTTAGGGAAACGAGCAGGGCAGGCTCAGGCGACCCAGGGACCGTGGGCCCCAGTGAGCCCTGATCCCTCCTTTCTGACTCACAGGGGCCTGGAGCCAGACGAGAGGCCGTGAGCACTCCCACCCCCACTCTCCTAGGGTGTCCAGTCCAGGCCATTGCCCTCCTGCCTCCAGGCCGGCACCAGGCCCACCCAGCAGGCCTTTGGCTGGAACCAGGCCTGTCACTTCTGGGTGGACACTCGTCCAGCCGAGCCCTGGGCTGAGGCCTTCTCTTAGGGGAGCGCGGCTCCCCTCCCCAGATCTCCAGACCCGATTCTGAGGAGTGCAGGCCTCAGGAAACAAAGCACCTGCGTATCCAGCAAGTGGCTGAATGGGGTTCCCACCCAGTTTGGGGGTTCAAAATTCTCACCCTTTGTTGTATTGGTGAGATTAGGTCTTTTTTCTCTGTGAAATAGAAACAGAGTGGATTTCACGTCACCCCTGTGCACCCAGCACGTGGTGCCCCTGAGTGCAGGTTACCCGGTGAGAGCAGCCAGTCCCCGAGGGTGGCGGCTGACCTCAGGACACGGCACGCAGGAGAGGCCAAGCCCCGGGACAGTCAGGTCAGCGCGGCCAGGCCTGGGACGGGGGCGACGGGCCGCCACCAAGGGCGGGAAGGGGCTTTGGGGGCGATGGGCCCTTTCCCATCTCGAATGTGACGGGGCCACGTGACCATAGAGCATTGTTAAAACTCGAGAGCGTCCACTTCCAGAAGGGTCCATTTACCAGATGAGTAGGTTATCTCAATTAGAGGAAATGAAACCCAAGGAATTTATGGACCCCAACATGATGGCAAACCCAAAAGCGGCTGGAGGACTCTGGCAGGCTGCGTCCCTACTTCTCTCCTCGCCTTCTGCTAGCAAGCCCGTGGAGGCGCGGGCATTTCCCGCTGCGGGGGACGAGGAGCTCAGCACTCCCACCGGCAGAACCCTCCCGAGGGCGTGGTGGCCAGAGAGGGAGGCTCACACCCGGCCCGCGAGAGGGCTCCTGGGGCCGCTGGTTCATGGCTGGGACATAGCTACTTCAGATCACGGGGTTAAGCATCAGGGAGGAGGGGTGCGTGGTGGAGGACACCGGCCAAGGGGGTGCACGCTGGGGGCCCTTCCCTCCTGATGGATGGCTTCAGTCGAGCGGCAAGCCCAGGGGCATCCAATCGCCTCCCGATGGGTCAGTCTCCGCTCCGGCGGGCGGCAAAGGTCCTGTTAGCGCCTCCACCATTAAGCAATGTAGACACAGGTAATTTGCTTCACTCTGCGGATGCAAAGTTAAATGACTCATCATTATCTTATTAATGAAATCAGGGGCTGAAAATGAAGCTGCTCTGGCATTTTACCTCAGCAGCATTTTCTGGAGGGCCAGTGTTCACGTGCCCTGCTCACTCCTGGACGCTCCCCTCCCAGAGGCCGCCGGGCAGCAGCTCAGTGGTCTGAGCAGTGAGGCTCCCTCTAAACCCCGCTGTCCCGGGGGGCTGCCTTGGGCCCTGGTGCTCTGGGGAGCTGTCGTTTCGAAGTAAGCCTCCAAAAGGCTTGGATCCTGAGGCCCCAGGCTTGGCCTGGCTAACAGGCAGGGGGAGACGCTGGTGGATGTCTCTGCGCCTTGCACACTTCTGCAGGTGGGGTTGACCGGCCCCCCTGGGGGGCTGGGGGAGGGTGGGCCGGCCGTGTGGCTGCAAGCTACAGCCTCCAGCACAAGTACTCAAGTCAGCAGTCAGGCCTAGGGGTGACACTCTGGGGTTGCTCAGCAGCAGGGTGTTGCCGGGGTCCTGCCGGTCCCACCCCCAGTCTGCTGGGGCGCCGCCTGCACCTCAGAACCTCCCTTCTCCCGGCACCTAACGGTGCAGCGGGAGGGCTTCCTGCACCTGCCTTCCTCTTCCTCCTCCTCCTCCACGCCCCCCTTTTCCCTTCGTTCCTGCTTCTCCTCCCCGTCCTCATGAGCCCCCCGCGTAGCTCCCAAGCCCCACTCCCTGAACCCAACACTAAACCACAGGACCCTCCCCCAGAAAGTGGGGAGGACGATGAAGACAGAGAAGACAGAGAATCAATCTCCCCCTTTCTCCCAAAATCTGCGGAGGAAGAATGCCGCGGCAGTGGTGACCGCTGTGACAGGACAGAATGGAGTTAAGGTGACCTGAGCACGTGACCCCACAAAGCCTCAGCCTCTTGGACGCCCACCCCGCTCGCCCAAGCCCACAAAGGCCCCTGGTTCCGGTCTCCCCTAGCTTGGAACGTCCAGGGACTCGGGATCCCCGATGAGGACATGCCTGCCGTTTCCGGGACGTTCTTTCAGCAGGGACGTGCCTCGCCTTCCGCCCCCGGTGAGTGAAATCCGGGTGAAACCGGTCCACGTCCTTGTTCTCGGTTGCTTTTCTGGCCCTTTATCCAGGGTCCCCTTCTTCCTGCCCTGCTCCTCACCTCGCTGATTTGGAAGGTTGAAAACAAAACAAAACAAGGAAAGGCTCGCTCGAAAGCCAGGCGGGACGTCTCCACACGACACCGCACAGGGGCTTCTGGAAGGTTCTCTCATGTCTTGGTCAGAGGGTCAGAGGGTCAGAGGGTCAGGCCCGGGGCATGGTCCTCAGCATCCAGAGGCCACCTCCCATTTTGTTTCTGACTCTGGCCTCCCCAGCAGGGGAAATGCTGAGGGCCCAGTGAACCCCACATTGCTGATGGGACCCCAAGGCGTGGACAGCAGGCCGGGACGCCAGGACACAAGCCCCTGGCTGCTGTGGGCCCGTGATGCCCGCTGCCCCGCCTGGTGGCCCCCAGCTGTGGGGCCCCGAGCCAGCAGGCTGGCCCCGGCCTCCCGGTAGCTGAGGCTCCTCGCCTCCGCGTGGTCGCCAACACCCAGCCGCCCCGGCCCCAGGTTCCTTCCTGCGTCAGCCCAGTTTCTGTGTTTTCTGGTCAGCGTCTCCTGTGATTCGGTCTTCGCTTCTGCTGACTCCGGACGGAACTGCCTTGGTTCCTATCAGCTATGCCTGATTTGGAAGGTAAAAAGCAAGAAACAAAACTTGTGCAACCAGAAACATTAATTTTTCACACTGTCCGACATCAGAAGCTCCGGGTGGGGGCCTGCAGGTCCCTCTCCCTCTCGGAAGGAACAAAGCCCGGAGCTTTCCTTAGCATTCGCGGGCGTTTCCTCCGCGTCTCCGCCTCTGCCTTCCCGCCAGATGGAATTGCCGCGGGCGCCACCGTCAGTCGCCGGTGCCGTCGTGTAGGGGGTTAAACACGAGCCATCACGGAGGCCGGCCGGCGTTGCTGAGCTTGAAGCCGCTTTGAAGAAGAAAGAAAGGCGGGGTACGAGAGGGAGCCAGGAGGGGAGGGGAGGGTGGGGGCTGGCTAGGCGTTGAGACTCCGTGCACACCTCGAGGGGCGCTCTGTGGCCCGCCTGCAGGCGGCCAAACGGGACAGAGAGAGGTTAAGGTGGCCCCTGCGGTCACACAGCTAGCCAGGGCAGAGCCGGGGGCTGGAAGCCACCTCCACAGACTGCAAGGCCCTGGGTCCTGACGGCGGTGTGACCCCGTCTGGGCAGACGAGGCGGGGCGCAGCCTTCTGCGGCCACGGCAGGCCTCAGTTTCCCCACTTGTGAGGGTTGGCCGGAGCTTGTTTCTGGCTGCCTCCTCAGTGGGCCGCGTCCTTCCGGAGCGGGGCGGGCCACACAGGCTGTGGTTCCCCACAGGGCGGGTGGCCGGGTTCTTCTGGTCTCACTTTTGAGGCTCAGGTGTGGGGGCATAGGGTTCAGCTGCCCGCATAAGGCGGCCACCAGTGCAGCTGGCCAGTGCTGGCCGTGCCGTGGGGCAAGCGGCCTCGCGACTTCTGCAGGGCATGGACTCGGAAAGTGCCCCTGCAGGGCAGTGCCTTCCTTTTCTTTCCCAGCACGCTCCCCAGTGCTCCCTCCCCTCCCTGACTCCTCTCACCCCAGGAAGGGGCGGCCTGCAGGGTGGTGGCGCAGTGAATGCCTTTGCCAACCGTGTGGCCACACTCTCTGGAGGAGGCCGGGCTCCTGAGCAGAAGGGCAGGCGCAGGCCAGCGGTGGGCTCTGTCCTCCCTCTTCCACCTGGACACCCCACACATCCCACGGGGTTTCTGGTGCTTCGAGGAAGATGAGTATCAGGTCACGTGACAGGCCTGGCCACGTGGCTGGCACCTGTGAGTCATCGCAGGGGCCTCCGGTGCTCCCTGCGAAGGCTGCCAGGCGGCCGGCGGTTCCTCCGCTGAGTCATCTTGCCTCGGCGAGCGGGGTTTGTCATGACATCCTGGTTTCCAAATAGGTCCGACTCCCAGAGGCCCTGGCGCGCGTGAGCCAGGCGAGTTGGCTAGTGGAGTGATTCGGGAGGGCTTGAGGTGGGGGCGCTGGCGGTATGAACAGGAGCCGGGGTGGCGGGTGCTTCCTGCTGCCGGGATTTCCACGATGACCCTGCTGAATTTTCCAAACTCCTGGGAGCTCTGAGCGAGGGCGGATGACTCAGCCGCACTTTCCAGGTGGGGAAGCCGAGGCACTGAGCTCACGCCAGGAAGGCGTGAGCAGTTCACGCCGGGTCTCTGGCTCTCTCTCCTCGGCTCTCCGTACCGGCTCACCCTTCGGAGTCCCCACAGTCAAGGGTGTTCTATTTTCAGGCCAGAATAGTCCTCAGGGCACTGGCAGGTCTGTTGGACCAGAAGAACCAAACTAGATAGGCTAAATGATCCAGTTTTGCTCAAACCCCGAGGCTGGGCAAACGTGCAGGTTGAGGGTGCATCCTGGGTCAAGATCAAAGTTGGGTCCGGGTGTTCTTGGCACCCTGACTCCACTCTCGCTGTCTTTGCCCTCTTTGATGGAGCTTGGCTCCATAATGCCAGTTTTAAAAAGGCATCTCACTCACTCACAGCTATTCAGATTTCAGAAATAAATGCTCTGCTCCACTGATCAGAACGCCCGGAGTCAACAGAGCCGGTGACATCTTAAGAAATGCACCCGGTACTTAAGGCTTTCATCTTAATTATACATGTTCAAATCATAGACAGATTTTCTCCTTCTGGTCCTGAATATCAGAGCTGCCAAATCCAATTGAATCATCTTCTTTTAAATGCATTTTGCAGTACGCGTTTCGCAGTTTTCCCAATTTCCATTGTAAACGAGCACCAGAATTGTGCTGAGGGCCGTTTTCTTGCAGGCTGCATTATTCAACCAGCAAATGAAGAAAAGAAAATGCTGATTGCAAAAGAATTAAAAAATGGTCCCAGGCGGCCTCCTGGGCTCGACTAGGCCGGCTGTGGCCAGGCCCAGGAGCTCTTTGTGAGAGGGTTTGTGTCCCCACCCCCCGCGCGGCACGGAGGGAGCGTGTGTCCGTCCACTCCTGAGGAGCCGGCGCCGGGGCCGGCTTCCTGGGCTGGGCCGTCAGGGAGCTGTGCCCGTCAGCAGGCCCAGCATGGGCCACCACTGTCCTCAGCCTGGCGGCCACACGCCGTCCTTTCCAAGGTTCTGGCGGGGCTGGGAGACGCAGCACCCAGCCACTCCCTGGCAGCGACCTGACCAGCACAGGCAGAGCCAAGCCTTCCCCGGGGCGGGGTGGGGGGCGGTGAAGGACTCCAAGACTTGGGGAGGTGACAGCAGCTGGTGGGGGGGAGCAAGCCAGGAACCCGGCGCCTGGAGTCCTGCCATGGCCCAGTTTCCGTTTCTCCACCCTGTCCTGTTCCAGGGAGCACAGTCTGGGTGCTCCCTGCGGCTCCTCACGTCCTGCTTGTTGGTTTCGCTGTTGGGGGCAAAGCCTTGTGCCTCCGCAGAGCACAGGTCGCCGGGCTCACTGGGGAGGAACGTGCCTTTGGTTCGGGCTCCAGCGCAGGCGTGTGCACTTAGTGCCCCACAGCGGGCCAGTGACCGGCCTCTCTGCTTCCCAGACTTGTGGGGAAGTGAAGTTGATCAGAGGCCATCGGCCTCTGCCGCTACCACCTACGGCCTTGACCTTGCGACCGTAGGTATGGGTGTGTGCGCGTGTGCCTGGCTAACGACACCTGAGCATGGGTGTGCACACACCTGCGTGGGCCCCGAGGAAGAGGGTGTGGGCAGGCGGCTGCGGGAGGAGGGACTGAGGACACGAGGCCCTAGCAACTCCAGGGAGAGCCCCACTAAAGAGGGAGATCCGTGGGGGGCTGGGAGGCTCGGCTGCCCGCCTGCCTCCTTGCATGCCACCTCCTGCCTGGCACGCCTGTGTACCTGGCTCCCTGAGAGAGCACGGAAGCCTGGAAAGTCTGTCAAGGGCCCCAGGGTGCCTTTATCCATCTGCTGCTGGCACAGCACCTGCAGTCTGTACCAAGGGGGCTAATAGCGCCCTCCAGGCCCTGGAGAAGGAGTGAGCGCACCTGCCCTCCAAGGAGCGCAGAACAGGGTCTGGCAGGAGGCAGGTGCCAGCCGTGCGGCTCACATGCGGGCGCGTGCCACAAACCGCGTCCTGGTTAATGAGTCATGACGTCGGCTGGCGGCCCTGTGTACAGACTTGGGGTGCAGCAGGCCACCCTGTCAGTGTGTTTAATTCTTCGGGAGCCAGGGGCCTGCTGCCCGTAGAAGCCAGTGACCTTGGTGCCAGGTTTGGAGAAAAGAAAGAGCTTTATTGCAAGTTAGCCAGCAAGGAGAGTGGAGGGAAATTTCAAATCTGCCTCCTCGTCTAGGCGAGGGGAGGGTTTTAGATCGAGTTGATGGCGTGGGGTCAAGAACAAGAGTTGGATTTTATTTCCCAAGGAGGGGGCCCGGGGCGAAGAATCGGGCTGAAGGTTATTGATAAGTGGGGATACAGACTGTTGAAGGAGAAGCTTTTTCCGAAAACTGGATTCTTGGGGTTGCTGGGTCCCCCACCTGCGTGCAGCCTGGCCAGCGCCCTCTTGGGTCAAGCTTGACTTCACGCCAGAACCACACCTGTACCCAGGTTGTGTTAGCGGCAGTGAATGTTAGCCTCCGCTGGCATGTGAGGGTGGCCTCTAGAAGAGGGACAGAGTTTGCTGTAGCCTTGGAAACGGGGCCATCTGACTTGGGTTTCCTCGGGACGCTCTATGACATTTGCTCAACAAAACTGCTTCACGATACGTTTCTCAGAATATATCCCGTCATGAAGTGGTCTGTGACTATGTAGACTCTTGTTACGTCACACAGTGAGAGGGGGGCAAAGTTCAGAAGGGAACCCAGCTCTCCTGCAACCCAGGGAGTCCCCCTTAGCCGCACCTGCGCACACACACACCCCCCTCATTCTCACCTGTAGGGTTGTGTTTGCCGTTATGGCCCAAGCGGAGGCCGCTCTCGAAATACATCTGCTTAGGAAGCTGGCTACCACCAAGGGCCCAGCGGGGAATATGCCATGTGCCTCATGGGCCGCTCTCCCCAGCCGGCTCTCTTTCATTTCCCACGGCCTTGCCAAGAACTGGAACTAGGAAAACTAAGGATGACAGTGCTGGAGTGAGAGCGGGCCTCACCCTGGACGGGACCAGGCTACGTCCTCCACTGGTCAGTGTCGGCCCTGCCTGCACTGGCCACAAATTCTTCCCTCCATCCCTCTGCACATACCGGCTACTTCTGGGGCTCCTGGCCAGCCTCCAGCTGCGTCTGGGCCTCGGGACAGGTGTATCTGGTAACCTCACACGTGTCCCGTCCACCTGCCAGCTCAGCTCCTCCCATGTGCTGTCCCCAGGCACCCCGAGCCCAACAGGCAGAGAGGAAAAACCCTTGCGTCGGAGCTGTTTTCATAGTTTCTCTCTCACCCTGCCAAGATGTTTTTGTTCGCCGGGTGGCACACACCCCCTCAGGGTGGCAGCGCGTGGAGGTGAGGGCAGACCCTTGCAGATGCCGGGGCGGCCCACGACTTTGCATGGGCGCACATGCCTGGCCTGCCCCCAGCAGGGGAGAGTGGGCCCCCCTGACGGTCACCCCAGCGCGTGGGGAAGCAGAGGGAGGCCCCAGCTCCGGCTGCATTGTGCCACCTGCCTTCGCTTCCGGGTCAGACTCGAAGGGTGAAAGTATTCACAGTGTGGGGGGCCCTTCCAAGCCTGCGTGACTCTACCACCCTGGGCACGGGGCACAGGCTGGTCTTGACAGCCTATGTGGAGTGCTTGAGCTTCTGGGGGTGCCAACATGCCCCCCTTTCTCCTGGCCCCTTGTTGGCATTTGGCATTCCTTTGCACCAGTGAGACCCCCTGAGTCACTACTGTGGGCTCAGGGCCCGGGAGGCTCACCCCTCCCCGGCCCCCGCTGGAGGTGCAGTGACCCCAGCCTCTCCCCGTCTGTCCCCAGGCAGCAGCGGGGCACTCAGGAAGGGCCCTTGGGTCTCCTCTGAGTGGGTCTGCCCAGCGCGGGCAGCGGGGGAGGGGCCCTGGTGCCCACCGCCTGTGGGGGATGGGTGAGCGGATGAAGGTGCGGTGGAGACAGAGTGCTAATTAATTGCGGGAGCTCTCCGGACTTTCTGTTTTAATGCTGAGAGCAAAAGGCATTTACGGTCTTCCTTCACCGGCCCTCCTGCACAATTATTCTGCTGCAGAAAATGTGCAGATCACTAATAATTACTAAATCTGATCATCGTTAGCCGCCAAGGTCCACGCAGCCTGCTCAGCACATTCCCTGCTCCCCTCACTCCCGCCCCCAGCCCGGCTCAGGGAGGGACGTGGCCGAGGGAGGGGACGCCGTGAAGAGGACGCAGAGGACATGCTTTGCACCCACGGCGGCCTCCTGCCCTTCGGCGGGAAAAAGGCTGGTTCCCGCTGCCGCGTGTGTGACGACCTGGGTCTCCGGGCCCTGGCAGCCAGGAGGCTCCTGTGTGAGTGACGGTGGCTCAGCCGCACACCTGCAGGAAAGTTCCAGGGAGACTCCGTTCTGCTCAGCCATGGTTGGCTAATCACAAAGGGCCTGGGAGCCAGGTGAGGGTGTCCAGGGGTCCTCATGGCTGAGGGGGCAGCGAGGCAGGTCGTCACTGCTGCTGGCCGAGGCGGGCGCCCGCAGGAAGCCCCTGGGGCCTCCCGCGGGCTCATTCGAACATCTTGTGCACCAGCTCTGTGTTGGACACGGGCCTCCGCCTGGGCACGCCCGTCTGTTTCCCTGAGGGTGTCAGAACAGTGCCGGCCTCTCCTGCACTGTACACGTCACCCCGTGGCCCCTGCGGAGCGCTCGCCGGGGGGTTCATGAGGAGGGTGTGCTGGCCGTGTTTCTCCATTTAACTGGATGCTTTTGCGTGCACAGGCTGGACACACCTCGCTCTGGCTCGTGTTACAGGCCTGAGCCACCCGGCCTTGGCCTCCCGCCTGTCCCCTGCCCCCTCTCCGGGGGTGGGCGTGGGGTTCCTCTCATTGGAATGATTCTCGAGTCCGAAGCGTCCAGCCCGGGGCCTGCACGCTCAGCCTGCCCCTCACAGCTTTCCGGCCCCGGCCACTGCACCCCCGCTGAGCAGAGGAAGGACAGTTTGCAGGTGAGAGGCGCACCCCTTTTATGCCCGGGAGAAGCCGTTTCAGTGGGGTGGGGGCTTGGCTGAGAGGGCTGTCCCTCCCACCTTGCCCCCTTGGCCGTCCCGGACCCTGCGTGTCCCCTCCCCTTTGCCTCCTCCCCAGCAAACCAGCTTCAGCAGGGGAAGGAACAAGGCTATCACGGCTAACACCACTCCGCCCGGAGTCGCCGGGTCTTCGCTATTCATCATTCCTAATTAATTAAAAAGTAATTACTTATGGATCCGACTTTCATTATTTACACCCCCCAGGCTGTGAGGATATTACTTTCTCCAGTCCCTCTGGTACCCTCAGCTGCTGCGGTGCCAGCGACTGCAGCGTGGCCAGGGCCTGTGGCAGGTGGCCGTCCTGTCCCTGGGACCCGCGGGCCTCAGGAACCTGAGAGCTCAGCCGGGGTGAGGAGCTGGAGCGCCGGGCGGGTCCCCGGGCAGGGCCCTTCTCCAGACGGGCATCCTGCAGCCCTGCTCCTGGCACGTGCTCGTGGGTCGGCCACGTCAGCATCCCCCAGGGCTTATTAGAAACCCTGGCCCAACCCGCACCCCTCCCTCGCCTGCTGAACCAGACCCGCATGTTAGCAGCACCCCTGGGTCTCCCGAGGCCCCCAGGACTGGGGAGAGCTGCCCCGTGGGCAGAGCCAGCCTGCCCTTGCCCTCCCCGGGCGCTGTGTGCTCCGTGGGGTTGTACTCTGCACACGGCGCCTACACCCCACTGGTGGAGGGTGTGGCCAGAGCACCCCGAGTCTGCCCTGACCCCGTCGCTGGGTCCCCGGTGCTAACGATCCCTGCGTGGGGTTGTCATTAGGGTGGAGCCAGAGAAATTCTGCGGCAGAGCTGTGGGAGCGCCCAGGGCCCTTTCGCCGCTGGTCACAGCGGGGTCCACTGGCCCATCACCCTGCACCCCCGGGCTGCTCCTCACAGTTCACCCTCTCAGTGCTTTTCTGCCCCCAGAGTTCACTGGTTGGGGATTCTGTCTGCCCGCCGCTGAGTGCAGTCGGTGAATGCATCAGCTCATCCTCCCGGGTGCAACAGTCCCGGCTAGAACTCCCGGGGGTGCGGGGTGATGATCAGAGCCCGGAGGGGCCAGAGAGGGGCCTGGAGAGCAGAGGTGGGAGGAGGCAGGGTGAGGGCAGCGGGCAGAGGAGCAACAGGCGGGCAGGAGGCAGCCAGCGACAGGTGATCTGCCGGCTCAGACGAGCGGCCTCAGCCGGCCTGGGCCTCAAGGAGGGCACTCACCCCAGAAAGCTGAGTCTGCGGCCCTTGGCCGGGAAGCTGAGCAGCCCCCCGCCATTAACTGCCCCTCCAAACGACAACCACCTCTCACGGCCATCACGGGCCGGTGGTCACCGCAGCCGCTGGCCGCCCAGCTCTGTGGCTGGACCCCACTTCTGCTCCCACCCCGCCTCCTTCCCTTCCCAGCAGCAGGGCAGGATGCTGCATCGCGATCTTAACTCGTGGTGCTGCTCTCACTGCGGTAGAATAACCAGACTGTCCACAGCAGTTTGGTTTGGCCTCTACTTTGGACTCCCCATTCCGGGGGAAGGCTTTCTGCTGGCGTGCTTTGGGGCACTTGCGGGCTGGATGCAGAGGCTGTGAAGACACCCCGACCCACCCGCTCCCCGGGAAAGCTTTGGCTCACTAAGCTCACAGTACCCGGGGCCCAGTGTGAGAGAGAGAAGCTGAAGTTTTGCAAGGGCAGAGGCATCCAAAGGAAGATTCTCCAGCCTAGGACACTGGAGTTGGGCTCTGTGAGTTCTGCCCCTGTGGGGCGGGGTCCTGGGGAAGGGCGCCCCACTCAGCAGAGCCCAAGCCTGAGCCTTGGGGACTAGGCCCAGACTGGGGAGCGTGCAGGACCCGGTGCCGACCACAGATGCCCCCTGAGGTCTCACTCTGCAGAGACCGCTTTTCCTGGGGGACCCCGGTTGGGAGGGAGCAGCGCTGAACGACACTGAACTTCTTGACACCCTCGTGCGCGTCAGACCTGGGGTTTGACTGAATCTGACGTCAAGGACATGAAACCCGCTCCACCCCTGCACGCTCCTGACGGAGGTCGCGACTGTTCACCGGCATAGCTCCGCAGCCCAGGTCTCGGCTGCTCGGTCAGTCTGTTTCCGGTAAAGGGGCTTGGGAAGGGAAGTGACCCCAGCGGTGGCAGTCCTGGGCTTGCTGGTCATCTGACTCAGGGAGAGAACATGTGCTGGGTACCCAAGGGTCAGGGTCACTTTCCAGCAGCCTTTGGACATGAGGTCAGCCCTGGACACAAGTCCCCACCCCCATATGATGTCAGGACCCTAATCTGTTATGGACTTAGCACCCCAAGACTGCTGGGAACTCCTGAGAAACGTTTCCAGCTGCGGTACCAGAGCTGGGTGGCTGTCTTGAGCCTTTGGGCTTGTCCCTGCTGCCCGGGGCAGCTGTCCACTGTCTCCCCCTGCAGTTTTCCCGAAGTACTGCACAAGCCCCTCCGAGGCGTGTGGGTGCCCATTGTTACGTCACAGGAATTTTGGGAACCTGGTGGCTTTACATCAGCCACATCCGGGGCATGCGTTGTGACCACGGAAATCAGGAAACCCTTCTAGAGAGCCGGTTGTTAAAGGTTTGGCACACGCCACCGTGTGTCCCCCTGTTAATGGGCCTGGTTCCCCCGCGGAAGTTGGGGCAGGCAGTTGGAACACACAGTCCAGGAGAAAATGCTGGTGCCCTCCTCCTCCACGGCCCTCGGCCCCCTTCCTCTTAGTCCGTTTTACTTAGCCTCCCTCAGGTCTGGCCCAGCACTCGCTTCCCTTGGGAGCGTCCAAGCGGGTCTCCCCCACTAAGGCCTGCGCCCCCAATCTTATGTTTTTCCTTGAAGGCAATTATAACGGCCGGGGAGCACTTGTTGATATGCTGATATGCAGAGTATTTGTTGTCCTCCTGGTCATTTTCACTTTGTGATAAAAGAGCCCCAATTTTTACATGGGGTTCACCCCTACCCCTCTCCCAGTTTCTTTAGTTTTGCAGAAGTTGGCCCCACCCCCAATGGGGCACATGACCGCAGTTAAGCCAATCAGCAGCCTCCACTCCACCCCCCCCATAGCTGGGCGTGGCTCCGGGATGGACACATGACCGAGAGAGGCCAATCAGAGCCAAGGAGTCTCAGTTCTGGCTTTCCACCTGAGCTATTAGTAGACTCCTTCTCTGAATTTGGGGTTATGAATTTGCGAGCTGGTGCTCCTTACGGAACAGCAAATGATGCCAGTCCAAGAGGAGACAGAGCCAGGAGGAAGGGGGCTGAGTCCCGACTCCAGATGTGCACAGCAGCAGCCCCGGGACCCGTGGCAGTTTGAGCCGAAACGTGGCCTTTTCGAGCCACGTGGGTTCACGTTTTCCACCTTTGACCCAAGGAGATCCAGGCAACCCCTCGGTCAGCTCCGGGTCGTCCTGGCGGTGCAGAGCGAGGGCTGGCAGAGACTCAGGACACGCTCTCGACCCTCGGCACCCAGCAGAGCCAAGGAAGTCTAACTAGGGAGGGCAGGGTGGAGCGAAAGAAGGGATGGCGGACTGATGTGACCGCGAGGCCAGCGCGAGCGAATGGGGGGTGCCCAGAGTGCGCGGGGCGTGGACATCAGAACTGGCTTTCGGCGTTTGGCTACGTGCAACGAATGGGATCACCTCTGATGTGCTTTGAGAGGTTCCACTAGAGATGGTAATTGCATTTTATGTATTTTTGGCTAACAAAGTGGGGCTGACTTGTAACATTACTCAAAGCTGAGACCACACGGGCTTTTTGCTGGGTTTTAAGAAGAAAAATGGCTCTCATTTGTTGAGTGCGTGCGACATGCAGGCGCGGCGCGGAGTTCTTTGCATATTTTATGTTCTCATAACAACCTTCGCAGGCAGGTACCATCGTGGCGCCACTTTTACAGGGGAGGAACCCAAGGTTTAGAGAACTTGCCAAGGTCACAGCTGGCAGAGGGTAAGGAGGGGGTGACGCCAGAGCCCGAGTTCCCAAACGCAACGTTGCACTTGGGCCACCTTCATCGTCTTCCTCGGCTTCTTCTAGTAAAGTTCATTGCATTATAATGTTGCAAGCATTCCAGGTGTGCACCATTACAAATCAACATCTCTAGATACTACAGGGGTTCACCACTAAAAGTCCAATTCACCATCCAGTTGTTCCCCTTTATGCAATTTACTACCTCTTTCCTCCTCCTGAGTAACCACTAACTGGCTTACAGTCTGAAAGGTCATTTTTGTTTTATTTAGTCCATCCTTTGGTTTGTCTCTCCACATACCAGTGTAAGTGGAACCACACCGTGTTTGTCTTTCGCCATCTGACATATTTCTCTTAGCATCTTCCCCTCTCCATCCATCTAGACTGTTGCAAATGGCAGGGCTTCATCTTTTTTATAGTTGGGTAATATTCCACGGTGTATCTAGACCACACCTCCTCTATTCATTCATCTGTCAGTGGGCACTTGGGTTGCTTACAGCGTTCAGCTCTTGTGAATAGCACAGCAACAAACATTCTGGCCTTCTTAAGCAGGAGGGGAGCTACAAGAGGTGGTGTGTTCCTGAACCTGAAGAGAAGCAGGAAGCTGCTCAAGTCAGGTCAACCTTGGCAGTGCCGGTTGGCAACGCAGGGTCTGTGCCCAGCCCGGGCTTGTTGAGTCAGTCTGCATCTGAACAACGTTCCCATTGCTATGCACGCCAAAGTGTGGGGTGCTCTTGTGACGGCCCCTCCACTATCTACTGTAGACCTCCCTGCAGACCTGACCCACAATGGTGATTTAGTTGCTGGAGTCCCACATATCGCTTTTGTGCCTGCATGTGGAATTTGCAAAGTTCAGGTCTTATGCTCATCCAGCAGCCCCCAAATGCTTATCCTTAGGGCGGTGAGAGAGCAGGAGAGCATCCCATTCCATCTGCCAGACACAAAGGCTCAGAGAATTTTAAGTGACCTGCCCTATTTAAAGTGGGCTAGAAAGAGGCCCGTCCACCTCCACACCCGATTCCCAATCATGTCCTTTTTAAAATTCTAACAGTCGGAATACTTTCTCTGCACCAAAAGGAAAACTGACTCAGAGTGGCTTAAAAAAACAAAACGACTTCATTGTTGCAGGTGCCTGGGAAAGCCAGAGGAGGGTGGACTTCAGGTGAAGGTTGATCCAGCAGCTCAGTGACTTGTCCAGCTCCCCACTCTCCCTCCCAGGCATTGCCTGTTGTTCAGGGTGCCTGAGTCCTCACGGCCTCGGAGACGAATGCTCTTTCACTGTCGATGAAACCCACCTGCTACTGAAGCTTCTGCCTCTCAATTGTCTTGACATTTTCTCTTCATTCTTCCCTCCCCAGTTCTATTTCTGGGCTTTGTTCATGCCATCCCTGTTTTGTCTTCTTTTCTAAAAAAAGTTCCTTTTGTGATTATAAATGTGATACTTGCTCATTGTAGAGCTTATAAATCCATAGAAAGTTTGAAGAAGAACAGTTTAAAGCTCCTTAACCCCATCAGCCCGAGAAACCACTTCTGGCATCCTGGTGGCGTCCTGTTATAAAGGGCTTAACACGCTAGCTTCTCTCTGCCTGTCCCTGTGTGGATGGACTTTGCAGATGAGGAGAACTAAGGCAGGTGAGCGGGGAGCGGATGAGGGGAACTAAGGCAGGTGAGCGGGGAGCCTGTGGCAGGGCAGGAGCTGACTTACTCTGCATCGCTTCTCGGATGTGACACGGTGGGACTCCCTGCCCCTTCCGCCAGGGACTCAGAAGGGAAGTCTTTATTTCCTGTGCAAAGTGGCCTCCAAGTGAGAGATCAAACTTTAGAGAGAGCTGGAAAAGCAATTAACTTCACTCAAAGTGAAGGATATTGTTTTGTGCCACCAGACAATTTTTTTTCCCCTAGAAAAATTACGCCCTCAAAATCAACATTTGATTTAGTCTTTGTTCGTTTTAAGAATGATGTGAGGAGATGAACAGGCAACATGGGACTTGATAAAAAAAAAAATATGATGCAGCTGAAATAATTGTAAGGCTGGATATAGCTCTGCATTTGCTTTCTGGAAAGCCTGTACCAATTTACACTCCACCAGCCTCGTCCAGGGAGGGGCTGATTCTTCATAACCTTCACAGCACTGAGAATTATAATTTAAAAAACGCTCATTTGATGGCGAAATATTGCTTTCTTGTGCATTTCTTTGTTTACCGTGAAGCCGAATACTATCTCCTGTGGTTATTAGCCTCTTGCCTTTTCTTCTTGTTTTCCATAATAGGTTTTTGCCTCTGTCCATTTTTTCCCTCATTGCTTTGTATGAACTCTTTACATATTATAGTGAATGGCCCTTGATCATATCAGGAGGTCCTCGTTTTCCACTGTCCTGTGATCTGAGTGCCTGAAGTTAGAAGGCTGCACACGAGAACAGACTTTATCCTTAACACAAAAATAACCATGCAGGGAATGACCTCTTATAAAGTGACCTCTTATAAAATGACCACCAATAAAGTGACCTCTTATAAAGTGATATAAAGTGACCTCTTATTAAGTGACCTCTTATAAAGTGATATAAAGTGACCTCTTACAAACTCCTCCATCCCTGGCACTTATCACCAGCCCACTCCCACCCTCCTCCTGGGATCTGTGGGCTGGACTGTTCCTGTGAACCATGTGTTACAAACATGAGAAGAATGCAAAACAATTTCAAATTTTGCTAAAGACAGAAACTTTCCTGAGGTTGATCAAAGTGATGATGGAGGATGATTTGAATCCCACACAAGGCCACTGGCAAATGAGAAGATAGCTGAGTTCAGTCAGCCAGCAAAGACAGGAGAGAGCCCCTGTGCGATTGCGGACATGGCGGGCACTTCGAGAGAGAGATCTGGATTTCAGAGGATTAAGACAGGCCATTGGGAAAATTGATGACACCTTCAAGTAATTTTTTGCAAAGAATGTCTTTTTTATGGCTGTGCAGAAAAGTCAGATGTGGCATTAGGGGTGGTGAATCTCACTATCAGACTGTCTCGTCAGAATGATGGTGCCCCCAAATCAACTGGAGTTAGTCTTTGTTCACTGGAAGAATTAAGAATCACATTCACAGCTTACTTTATTTTTTTTTTAAAGATTTATTTATTTATGCACACAGAACTGGGGCACAGGCCAGAGGTGTGGGGGGTGACAGGAGCCACCAGAGCAGAGTGGGAAGCAGAACAGACAGAGCTACTGGAACACGCTGCTG
>NW_004567139.1:7372028-7375095 GCF_000260355.1 Condylura cristata | reverse complement strand
CCACACACCCCCTAAGCCCCCTACTTCCCTGCCTGCTAGAGTTTGAAAACACAGCCCTCGCTCTCCCACTCTCCTGCCGCGAGTTCGCTGTGTTCTGCGAAACCCGGGCACGCGGCGTCCCCCCAGGCTTGTGGCGGAAATGACGCCAGGCCGGGAGAGTGGGCGCTTCTGCGGGTCGGGGGCACTGAGCTTGGATCCCTGAGCTACGGTGTACGCAGCGCCAGGGCTGGGGTGTGAGGGAGCCCGTCACAGGGGAGACCCTGGGGGCCGCCCCAGCAGCCTCCTGCCGGAGAGGACGCAGGAGCCAAGGTCAGGGGCAGGGTCATGGTTCCAGGCCCCCCCCCCCTCCCACTTAACAAAGGGCCCTGGAGGGGTCTGTCCCGCCTCCGCGACGCCACGCCAGCGCCTCTCCAAGGCTGGCAGCTTCGGTGTCTAGGACCCCCTGGGGAGGCAGGAACAGGTGGGAGGGGCGGGTGGAGGAGGGTGTTGTGGGAGCCAGGACACCGTGTGAAGTCAGCTTTCAGATAAGTGGTGGATGATTTTGGGTGCAAGTATGTCTCGTGCAGGTGTCGGGGTACTGCGTAGCTCTCACCATGGGCCAGAAACCGGCATGCTGCTAACTAGCCTGATTTTTTTGGGTCAAAGCTGGAACTCCTAGAAGGGAGAGACTCAGGATGCCCTTCCCAGTCGGCCCTAGGCAGCGGGAGGTCACGCGGCTTCTGCAGCGGGCCCGGGCTCCCACCTACGTGGGTGCCCAGAGCCAGGCTCTGGGGTCTTCAGTCAGCAAGGATCCCGGTGACCACAGGACGCTGCCCACCCACAGGGGCCAAGATGGCAGCTGCAGCCAGAGGAGGGGCTGGCGCTGGGGGAGGAGGCTCAGTGCTGTTCTCTCTGGAACCACACAGAAAGAAGTCCAGCGGGATGCCCGCTTCCTGCTAGCCAGACACCTCTCTCCTGGCCCACACAGCTCCCTGGCTCTTGCTTGACAAAGGAGAGTGGGGAAGGCCCGCCTCCATTCCCAGCCCACACCCCTTTCTTCTATTATTCAGGTTCATTATCCAGTAATGAAACCCAGTTCATTCTCAGTCTGCTGCTACATCTGTTAAATAGTGGTGGCTGGAGGAATCTCCAGTCTCACTTTGCACCCACAGTTCTGTCTCACTTCCCGGTCCCAGCTCATTAGTGCCGCTCATTATTGCCTCACCAATGACTCAGTCCACTTCTCCCTTCTCCCGCCTGCCGTGCCAGGCCCGGAGCTGGGGAGAGAGCTAGGGAGGAGGTCTTGACCATGCAGCCCAGTTAACCCTTTGTAAGTAGTATAAATGGAGGCTTAAGCTATCCACCCACCCATCAGACATTTACTAGAGCCGTGTACAGGTCAGGACAGCTCAAGGAGCTGGGGGTAGGCAGAACCCTGGATTCAAATGAAAGAATGAGTCAGAAGATCAGTCATGAAAGAAATGGATTTACCTCTCCTGTCTAGAGGGAAAATGTCTGAGAAGAGTTGGGGGGTGGGTGCAAAGGGCCGCTGCCAGCCCCTTGCTGCACAGTCTGTGACCTCGGTACCAGGTAGCTGTTACCAGCCTCATCACTTTTTCTCCAACAGCTTTTGGGAAAAAAGGTCACGGCCTGGGGTAAAGTGCAGGCTTGTGGGTGAATGCGCAGGCACAGAGCTCCACGGGACCCTCCTCCCTGTGTTTGTTATCTGATGCTGCGTCGCAAAGGTCCCCACACTGCAGCCACTTAAAACCAGAAGCGTAATCATCTCGGCCTGCTCAGTGAGCCAGGAGTCCGGGCGGAGCGGAGGCCTCTGGTCCTGGCCTTTCCGGAGGCGGTGACCAGGAGGCCGAGCCGCTGGCTGGGGCTTCCATCTTCTGAAGGAGGGGGTCTTGGGCCCCCCTGACTGGAGGAACCTCAAGGCCCCCCCAGGCCCGCGCATGGTGCTGATCAGGACTCAGGAGCTGGCTTCCGCCATCAGCTTGGTTGTCCGCAGTCCAGTCCCTGGAGGACACGGTGCCTCCGCTGCCACACTGTCAGGGCACAGAGACTGTCCTTGGCCCAGGGTGGGAGGAGAGCCCCAGCAGCAGGCTCCTGGGGTCGCCCGGCCACCCCATTCCCACTCCCAAACCTCGCCCATGTTTCGTCCTTGATTCACACCTCCCCCAAGTACTCACTGAGCTGCTGTGCGCTGACTGTTCCCGCCCCGGGGGCTCATCCGTGACCGGGCAGACTGGCACCTGCCGGGACCTGCGCTTACCTGGAAGGGTGGGTCGGTGGCCCCGTCAGTGGAAGGGGGATCCTGGGCCAGTCTGTGGCGGTGAGCCCGGACCTGCGGTGCCGTGCATGAGTGTGTGCCTGCGTGCACGTGTCTGTGTGCGTGTGCACGAGTGTGCCCGTGTGTGCATGCGCCTGTGTGCGTGAGCACATGCGCGTGTTCTTCCCGCACGAGGAACCTCCCGCCCGAGTCCACTCCTCGATGCTCGGCCGCCGTGCTGGGCTCCGTGTCCCCTTTGGAGGCCTCTCGCAGGACTCCTCCGTTCTCCTGGGGACAGGTGGCTTCTAGGGGCGAGGTGTGTGGGGTGGGCGGGGTGGGGCTTGGCGAATCAGTTCGTTCAGACCCTGCTCTGGGCCACTTCAGAATTTGACCACCTGCAGCCACCTTCACCTTCACACCTGATGTGTGTGCACAGACGCACACAGCCCTGCACTGCACACACACCGCCCCCACACCGACATGCACGCACAACAGCACACACATGCAACGCGACACCCACACCCACACCCACATGGCCGTGCACGCCATCACACATGCACACACGCATGCACGCACACACACGAACACACATGCACACAAACACTCGCACATGCACACCAGCACACACACAGCGCACACACACACTAGCACACACTAGCATACACACCCAAACACACACACACACTAGCACGATGCACACGGAAAGCCAAAACGAAGACTAACAGCTCTGACCCATGAGCTGACCCTAAAGTCAGCCTCAAAAGGTGAATTTCAGCACAGCTGCTCGGCAGAACAGCCGGGCCCCTGAAAGTC
>NW_004567139.1:7371013-7371522 GCF_000260355.1 Condylura cristata | reverse complement strand
GAACAGCAAAGCCACTTAATCCAGCCTGCATTCGACGAATCATTTGGCAACATAAACACTGTCATCGGTGATCGTCTGCAAACTCCCTTCCATCAAGTGTCTTTGTTTATTTATTTCCAGAGAAAGCAAAAAAGGAAGATGCTCTGGAAACGGCCAGAGTGGGTTCTGTTCCTTTCTTCAGTCTGCAGAGTTTCAAGAGATTTGATAAAAAGTCCCGACAGCCGGCGAGCTCTGGCTGCTTTTAAGCGAGGGCGCACACCGCCCCCCAGGTCGGGCGTGAAGTCAGGGCTGGTGTCCACGAAAGGCTGCCCCTCCCCAGGCGGCGACTGCCCGCGCCAGGGCTCTGCTAAGCGCGCTGGCGTGGCGTTGACACGCCGCCAGCGTGCCACCATCTGGCCCTGGTTGTAAACATGTGTCTACAAAGCGAGTGTCACTTCAGCTAATTCACGAGCGCCCCTTCTGTGGTGGCTACAGCTGTCCCTGGGGAGAGGCGCCCAGCGGTGGCCCCC
>NW_004567139.1:7367047-7370488 GCF_000260355.1 Condylura cristata | reverse complement strand
GCGGGGCTTTCTTCGACCTGGCCCTTTCTGTTCGGTGTGGCCCTACCTGGGGGGCGGCTGTGAGAGAGCCCCGGGCTGGGTGGCCCGGTGCCCCCACCCTCCCTTACTCATTCAGTGCCCAGGTTCCTCTGCCCAGCTCCCTACCCCCTACTCTATCCCAGTGAGCGAGCGAGCGAGGAGTGCTGCTTCTCCGCCACCCCCCACCCCGTCTCCTCAAAAACACAACAGATTTAATTTTCTACACATGTGAAAAAACGCACTTCTCCAAACAGCCCCAGGGACACGCAAAGAAGGAGGAAGCTAATTATCTTCTGCATTTTCTTCCAGCAGGCGCGTGGCAGTGGGGTGGGACAGCAGGAGTGGGCAGGGCAAGAGCACCCCAAGATGGCCCCTTGGGGCGCAGGGAGGCTGGACTGTGCACATTTGGGGAACAGGGTGCAGGGGCCACAGGGAGCCAGAGCTTCCTGTCTCCAGAGTTGGCATCTGCTGCGCGCTGGGCCCTGCCACCGGGCGTCCCTGCAGGTGGGGCTCCGTCCGGGTCACGGTCCCCAAGCCAGTGCCCGGGGAGGTGGCCCTTGGGCGCCACAGCCCTTTGCTGTCTTCCCAGGCCCCCAACCAGCAAGAGGCTCAGCAAACCCGAATTCTGATCTCCTAGGAAAGGGGTGAGGCTGGGGATCTGGCCAGTGAATCTCCCAAACTTGAAGCATCAAAGTGAGACGTCCCGCACCCCCCTGCTCCCCCGCACCCAGACACCCTCCCATGGCAGGTGCCTCATTAAGGCTGGGCGGGAACAGCAAAGCCACTTAATCCAGCCTGCATTCGCCTTGCTAATTTAGGTGTGCGGGTGTGTGTGTAAGTGTGTTCTCCTGTTGGGCGAGTGTTTATAAAATCTTAATTAGGTTGCGCGCATTGGAACAGAGATGGAAATGCGTCTTTTTTCCCCATTAATGCCACACTCCCTCGGGGCGTCGCAGCCCCCCACAGCCCCCGCCTGGGCAGGAAGGGGCCCACGGCCACTGTGATGGTTCCAGGCGAGGCCGGGAAGACTCTCGGTGCTACTTCAGATGGATTCCTGATAGCTCAGTTTTTTTTTTTTTTTAAATCAAAACCTCAACTTGGACTCAGAGCAGCTATTTATAACCTGTCAGGAGAAGCTGGCATTTCAATATCAATCTCATGGTGAATGAATGTTTCATGACCTTCAATGTGACGGGCACGTGGGGGCAGAAGGGACACGCCTCGCAGGCAGGCGTCCTCCAGGCGAACCCCGGAGCGGGGGTGATGAGTCAGGGGCACCCCTGGCCACACCTCCCTCCTATACCTGCCCAGCGCCTGCTGGAGAACACCAAAGGGACACGTTGGCAGGGGACGGGACAGTGACGGGAGGCTGGCTGCGATGGTCAGCGTGGGTAGGCGAGCCCGTCTGTGGGAGTGCTGGTCCCCGGGCAGTGCCACGGAGCTGAGCCCAGGGAAGAGCAGGAGACCATGGATGAGGGTGCCAGGGCCCGCTGGGCCAGGCGGAGTCACACATCACCTCGGTCTGCAGGGGACAGAGGTGGATGACCTTCACTGACCCTCTGTGACTCCCAGCATGACAGCTGGGAGGGTGGAGGGGAAGGTCCTCGCCGCAAGAGGACGTCGCCCACCTTGTCGGACAGGCACTGGGGGGCATTGCCTCCATCCACACACCCACACACCCACACTAAATGGCCACACATCCCCTTTGACCTCGCCAGGAGAAGATTCTGATTCGTTGCATCTGGGCCAGGCCTGAGATTTTTTTTTAAGATTTATTTATGCAGACAGAGCTGGGGTTCAGGCCAGAGGTGCAGGGGGCGTGAGAGGACTCACCAGAGACAGAGTGGGGAGCAGAACAGGCGGATCGCTGAAGCCCACTGCTGAGGGAGCAGCCGGGAGACAGGAGCGGTCTGCTGCGCCCTGGGGGTCCCTCCCTGGCCGGGGACCAACTTGTGCTGAAGCGGCTGCGATAGCTTCAGAGTGCTGCGCCCCAACCCCTTGCGCCACCAGGGGGGCCCTGAGATTCTGCCTTTCTAATCAGCTGCTCCATGGCCCACACTGCGGGGAGCCAGCGAGCCCCGCCCCGGCTCCCCCGACGGAAGCTTGTTGAAGCACAGATTGCTGCCCCCTCTGGGGGGTGTGGGTGACCTGGGCACTTGCATCCAGGTGTGGATGAGCAGCTGGTGGGGGCCTGGGCATCGCTGCTTTCCAGGGCTGAGACCTGGCCTGGGAGCCCAGGGCCGGGCAGGGCCGCGAGGCCGTGCCCGGGAGCACACTGGCAGAAATGCCACACACTGACCCGCGGCCGCACCCACGTCCTGAGGGTACCAGAGCCAGAGGAGCTGAAAGGGAGGGAGAGATGACCCAGTGCACTGGAGTGGAGCGGAGGGAGGGTCCAGGCGGGAACTTCTCGGGCATGGTGGCAGTAGTATGCAAGCATGTTCCTTAGGAGCCACCCTCCCCCTCCTCCCCCTGCCTCCCCTCAAGAGGACCCCAAGGGGGTCTCTGTCCCCCGGGGAGTGGAACCACCCCCCTCTTCCCCATGACTCACACTCTCAGAACACCTGGCAGATTTTGAATACGATGGAGGCCGCGCCTCTCCCCCAGAGAGTCTGAATTAATGGGTTTGGGGCAGGGCCCAGCATTAGTGCTGTTGTTTTATTTATTTATTTTTAAATAAAGCTTCAGAAATTCTAATACTCAGGCGGGGTGGAGACTCGCTGGCCTGGACCCAAGTGTGTTTCCACTGGCCCGGCCACAATCCGAGGGGGGCCAGACAAGGGTTTGCCCCTCCCTGACGCACAGCGCCCCTACGACAACCCCTCCCCCCAAAGGCAGGCAGCTGAGCATCGGGTCCACACCGGCCTGTTTGCACCCAGAGTGGGGCGACCTGCTTTCCTGCCTGTGGCTTCTCTCGTGCGAGGGGCTCTTGGGACGAGGGGCAGATGGAAATGTCAGCGCGTCTGTGTTGACGCCGCATTTGGGTGTCACCAAGGCTTGTTTCCCTGTCAGACTCCGAGTGTGGTATTTAGACAGTGGGCCGCTGCTGCCAGGCGCCTGCTGGGGCGATCAAAGGCTCCGACAGCATCCAGAGACACCCCGAGGTTCCGCTGCCAAGTGCTGGCAGCTCTGGGCGTGGGGCAAGATGAGGCTGGGCCACGAGGCTTTGCGGGCTCGCGTGGCCGAGGGGGCAGACAGACCCCTTGGAAACGAGCATTGGGGTCTGCCCACTCTGAGCGGTCTCCCCTGGCTGCCCCAGAACAGGGGTGCACGCTGGCCCCGTGCCTCTGTGCCAGGCCCCATTCCATTCACGCCGATGGCTTTGTGAGGGTCCCAGGACCTGGCATCCTTCCCGGTGGGTGGAGACGGGACCATGGAAAAGGAGGTGATCTCTTCTAGAAGGTTCTATCCCAGTGGTTCCAT
>NW_004567139.1:7365065-7365947 GCF_000260355.1 Condylura cristata | reverse complement strand
CAGTCTTCATCTTTGGAAGCTTCTAGATAAAACATCTCTAGTCTGCCCCTCGGTGCAGAAGGAGGGGACAGCAACGGGGGCCTGAACGTAAGGAACCCCTGGCACCCCACCCGCCCCCTCCGGCTGCCCTGCACTGCTCTCCCGGGGACTCACCAGGCCTCTCCGCTGGCCTTGCCACACACCCATGGTGTCCGGATACCTCCCTTTCAGCCCCTGTCCACCCCTCTGCTGCCCAAGCAGGAAGCGCCCGGAACTCTCAGCACTCAGCGCTGCCTTGTCGCGGGGCCCATCAGTTTCCCCTCCTTATCCGAGCTATCTACCTGCAGATCTTCTATCATCCCCAAGTCGGCAAGCTTCTTAATGACAGCAGTCATACCTCATCCGCCTTCACGGCCGCGGCCCCAGCCCCGCGGACGCTGATTGAATGAGGAGACACTCAGCCCAGTGACATCCCGGGATGCGTGTCATCACGAGAACGTCGCTCATCTGTTTCGCTCTTGAAGCCGGGGCCTCTCTGGGGCTAGGGATGGGGGGGAGGGGGGCGCGCGCCTCTGAGCTGTCAGTCAATTAGCAGGTATTTCCTGCCACTGCGACAGTACTGTGTGATGGCTCTGGATGCGGGGCGCAGGGGGGCTGTGCGCATGGACAGCTGGCAGGCGGATGTCACTCCTCCGTCTCCCCACTCCTCTGTCTCCCCACTCTTCCGTCTCCCCACTCTTCCGTCTCCCAGCTCTAGGACCCGGGCCCCCCCGACCCCCTTGAGTGCGGCCGTGAGGGTGGCGGGCACGTCGCGTGGCGTCTGGCCCCTACCTGCCCAGCACCCGACAGACGGGCTCTCGGGGACCTGCGCCCACCGCCTTACCTGCCTGTCGCCAGCCGAGT
>NW_004567139.1:7362328-7364617 GCF_000260355.1 Condylura cristata | reverse complement strand
GCCCCCTCGAGACGCCCCTCCCAGGCTTCTGCAAATGCCAGCCAGGGCTGCTGTGCGGGGCTGGCCAGAGGGAACTGGAGACCGGACAGACGAGCTGAGTGGGGGGAAAACCCTGGAATGTCTGGGCAGACCCCGCGTGACCATGAGACCTTGACATCAGACAGGTGCAAGGTCAGGACCCAGAAAAGGGAGAAGTCGGAAGCCTGGGGGAGTTCTGCTGCCGTAACTTGAGGCTGTGCAGGACCCCAGAGAAGCCTCTGGCAGCCGAGAGCAGCCCCCACCCCATGCCCCACCAGGAAGCGGGCCCGGCCTCATAACCTCAAGGAACCGAATTTGGGCAACAACACACGTGAGATTAAAAACAGATTGCCCCCTGAGGCCTCGGGGAAGCCTCGATTCTGTCCTCAAACCTGCTTCTGGCCGCGACTTCTGACCCCAGAACTGCGTGTTCACGGGCCCATTTGCGGGGCGCTGTGTGGCAGCACCCGCACAGAGGACCTCTCGGGGCTGGTCTCCGGTCTGTGGCTGTCGACCCAGGCTGGGCCAGGCTGGGCTCCGGGCTGCGGGGCGCATGCAAGGCCACTTCTGTGTCCCCACTGACCCTGGGGTGTGCTCTTCACAGTGGACGAGGCCCAGGAGGCCCAGGAGGCCCAGGGAGGTCTCGGGGTGCTGCACAGCCGCACTGTGGCTGCAGACTTACACTAGGCGGCTGAGGTCACGGGCAGAGTCCAGAATCAACGGCTGGGGGCTGGACTGCACCCTGGGGTGCCCGGGAGAGGGCACTGCTCTGCCTCCGGAGGGCGGGGAACAGGGCCGAGCGCCTCCTCTGCCTTCCCTCTCAGGAGGTAACCTGTGGCCGCATCCTGCTTTCTCCCCAGCACACTTTCTTCCTCCTGTCACGCAGTGCCGCTCTCCTGTGGCGTGTATGCGCACACGCGTGCTCACCTTGGAACATAAGCCCCGCAAAGCGGGACGTCCTTCATCCTGGCATTAGTGCAGACCCAGCGTCAGCAGGAGGCCCGCACTTACTCTCGCGTGGGGGGGTGAGCGGCCCAGTGACCGCAGCTGTGACTCCACCCTGAGCATCCTCTTAATGCCCGTGACTCATTTGTGTGGGAAGAGCCACTCTCCCCTGTGCTGAGTGGGTCAGAACCTCTCCTCCCTGCTCTGGAAACGCGCTCCCCGGCTCTGGTTTGGAACCCCCAATGCTCTCAAGGGAATTATGTGATATTCTAAAAATAACACCCCCAAATTCATAAATGCAAACACCAGGCCTGCCTGTCCCCAGGGGATTGGGCCTGGAGCTAAACCATAATCCCCGATTTTTTGGCGGAATTTCTAGGTAGTGCTTGGATTCCCTTGGGCATGAAAGGACAGGCCGTTCCTGCCAAACCTAAACTCAGGGCCAGAAGCTGGCAGGGTGCTGGGTGCTTTTCGGAGTCAACTAGTTGGTGTTTCAACTGGTGTTTGGCGTGGGCACCTGTTAACTCTTTCTGTCCCCACAGCAGAAGGAACGATCCCTGCTTTGGAGAGAGGGGATGGGGCTGTTTTCCAAGGTTACACGCCTGGAGGTGATGGGGCAGAGTTTCAAGGTCAAGTTTCAGAGGTCAGTGCTCATTCTCCCAGGAGAAGTGGATCCCTAAATCATTAAGCTGGGCTCACCCAGGGTGCGGCCAGCATGGTATAGCTGGAACCTTAGTGCTGAGGCGGGTGGTACGTACGTGTGTGTCCTGGGGAGAGACAGAGCCAGAGAATCATCTCTTCTACAGCCTGTGACTTGGCCTGCTTGAGTGCCCTTGCTGAGACCATTTAAAAGGCTTCTGGACTCTGAAAAGAAAGACCAAGCTAATGCCCAAGAAGATGGCACAGGAGGTGGCACAGGAGGAGAAAGGGAACAGAGATGATTGGACAACTGGAGTCCTAGCCAGGGGCTCACTGGCCCGAGTGCTCACCCCCATCATCATCACCCCAGGGACATCATTAATGATTCTTATCAACCACTTGCCAAGTGTCAGGCATCCCTTAGAAGCGTGCGTGCTGAGGTGGTATAATCGTCCCCAGTATGCAGAAGGCAGACGGAGAGACGGAGGCTCTGTGCAGCCTCAGCAAGGACTCCCGTTTGTTAAGTGGTGGAGCGGGGGGTGGCGCTGCCCCCAGGGCCCTGGGCGGGAGCCATCTCTGCCGCTGCAGAGTATCTGAAGAGAACAGAGTGCTGCTTGCCCAGAGCCCGCTGGACGCACCCAGAGATGGGAGCCCACAGGGGCGCATGATGCCGGGACCCAGGGCCCC
>NW_004567139.1:7347685-7361440 GCF_000260355.1 Condylura cristata | reverse complement strand
GCCAACCAAATCTGCAAGCCCCAAGATTTCTGATGATTTCTCAGGCTTCGGTAACCAGCATATTGAAACAGCCAGGGGAGCAGGTGTGGAGTTCCAGATGGCCACCCAGAGGTTTTGGCTTGTTGCAAGCCTTTGGCTTCCCCCTCATTCTCTGGTACTCCCTGGCGACTTAGGGCATCTCCGTCTTGGCTCCTGGCGTACCTGCCCCGTGTTTATTGCTGCACGGCAGAGGGATAAGCCTCAGTGCTTGCTCTGAGGTAACTGTAAGACAAGACTCTGGGGCCACGTCTGGCAAGGGGTCCCCCCCATGTCTGATTTCCAGGAAGAGTCGCAGCATGACCGTGACTTCTTGTAAGTTAGAGACTCAGCTGGGGGTGCCCTATATTGGGGTTGCAGTCAGGGGTCTAGATGGATTAGAACCCAAATTTGCGGTTTGCTCTGGCTGTGCAACCCTTTTAGAGTCCGAACGAGTCAGTTTCACATTCTCCCGTGGTGAGCCAGGCCGCAGCTTTGTGAAGACCGTACTGTACAACTGACGTTTGAGTAGTGGGGCGCTGGGGGCGCTGACCCCAAAATCTGAGCATGACTTCTGACGCCACAGGGACTAACCGCTAAATTGTGTGCTGCTGACGGGAAGCCTTGTGAGGGCAGAAACAAGGAACACCTGTTTTGCTTGTTGTGACCTGCATTCTTACAAGAGTCAGCTAAGGAAAAGAAATGCCAGTAAGAAAATCATAAGGAAAGGAAAACCCGCCTCCAGCATGGCACTGCTCTTTGATTTCGTTTACAAGAAAACCTGCATGTAAATGGACTCAGCGAGTGCAAACCCCCGTGTCAAAGGGTCACCTGTCTCTGTGCCTCAAAGTCTTCCTCTAAGGGGACAGGCGTCTCTCTCAGCCGGACGAGGAAAATGAGGGTTTGGAATGAGAAGATGCAGCATCTTCCCTGACCTCCCAAATCTCCTGAGCCAGGCGGGGACCCCAAGTCTAGCCTGATGTCTGTTTTTTTTTCTTTTTAAATTATATATATACATGTATCTTACATCTTTTTTCATTTTGTACGTTTTCTCATCTCGGGTGTAGTCCCCATGGACATCACCAGAGCTGCCCTAGTTTTGATCCTGTTCCCCTCTCCTCCCCGATAGTATGTCTCTGGTTTATAGTCTAGTCTATAGCAATCAAAAAAGATAAACTCAGGCCATTCGCGGCAGCACGGATGGAGCTGGAAGGGACCATGCTTCGTGAAATAAGCCAGAAAGAAAAAGAAAAATACCGGATGGTTTCACGCATAGCAGGAGTGTAAGGGACCAGGGAAAAAAAGTAATTGCAATAAAGTAAAAACAAAAATCAACTGACGTCTATTTCTTACAGTCTTCCAGCTAAGCATGGCTGTGACTTTAACTGGTTGAAAAATGTCAAGAGAATAATATTCCGTGACGCGTGAAAACGACGGCAAATATAAATTGCGGTGAACGGTTTTATTAGAAACACAGCCGACGTGTTTGGGGCTGGCCTCGCGACGAAGGCGGCAGGACCCGCAAAGCTGGAGTGTCACCAGCTGGCCCTTGCAGAGAACGTTTCTGAGTCCCGGCTCTAGAGCCCAGCTGGCCTCTCTCTGCCCCGCCCCCGGCCCCCAGGGCGCCCGCCCTTGGCAATCTGTACAGCACAGGGCACTCCGCTCGACGCTTCACTTCGGAGAGGATTTCCCCCCATTTTACTGAGAGAGAGATGTATTGAAAAAAGAAGCTGGGAACTAGTCATTCTTGGGATAGAATACCTTTTTTTGTGTCCTTCCTGAATTCGCCTAATTTCTCTCTGGACCTCATCATTCTCTCCCTAACACCTGCTAGAAAGTGATGGAAAAGGCAGCCAGACGGGAAGGTCGCTCCTGGCCTGACGGCACAAAGAGTCAGAGCTCTGAGGACCGACCTTATTTAAAGCGTTCCATCTGTCCCTACCTCGGAGAGGCTTGTCCTCGTTAGACATGTGGCAATTTGGGGTTTTAAAAATACGATCCTTAGAACAACAGGCACGCGGCACTCAGCCTGCAACCAACATATTTATTCAGCACCCAGCACGGGCATATGTCGCCCGATCCTCCGGGGAGACGTGGGGAGATCAGCTCGACGTGGGCCCTGCGCTCAGAGCTTGGACACACGCGATGCCGCTACACCCACCTCCCACCCGGAAGGAACAGCTTCCCGGGCGGGCACCTCCGTATGTGCGCTCACCACTTGGCATCCTCGGTTCGAACACCACCCCCTCCAAGGGAAGACAAGATTAGCTCCCTTTCTGGGGGAGGTAACCAGAGCTCAGCACCCAAGTCCCCCCGCCCAGTGGTGGTCTCCCCAGAGGGGGTCTCGCCGCCCAGTCCAAGCTCATCTCAGTGCCAGTAGAGAGCCCAGCCTCGATGGAGAATGGAGACCAAGATGGCGTGAGTGCTGCCCCCGACTTGACTCAGCGGGGGCAGGGCAGGATGAGCTGGTGTGTCTTGGCACAAGTCTCCCGATGAATGCACAGGGAGCACTCAAGGAAGAGATTTTCCAAGCTCTCGGGGCCCCAGAGAGCCACGCTTCACTTTTGGCTGAGGATGGGACAGAAGACGGTGATGCACTACGTTTATTTCATGCCACCTGGAGTTGCTAGCTGGCAAGTCTGCTCCCTCGCCGGACGTAAGCTCCTTGGTCACAGGGAGAATCTCTCAGCTACGTGTCCCAGACAACTTTATGCGCTGCCGTAAGCTCGGGGCTTTGTGTGCTGGAGGACCTCGGCAGACACTTATTATGAGGGGTCTCTGATGACTCCTACCAGTGACTGACCTTTCTAGGAGCTGGCAGGAGATTCCAGAGTGCTTGGAAAAGAGGGAGGGTGACCCAGCTGTGAGGCACCCACATGGCCCCCCCCCCACCTGTGCAGGTCTGCTATGAGACGGTGGCTTCTCTTTCACTACGTAGAATCACAGGTTGATTTGCTGTTTCTTCCTAAATCCAGTTCTGAGGACCATCAAAGAAGATGAGGTTTCTTCAGTCTCTCTGTCCAATCCCAGGGTAAGAAGATGGTGGCATGACCTTGGCATGACCATAGGAGCCATTCCCTGGACCACTGTCCTCCCCTAGGACTGCCAGGAGGCGGAGCCAGGGCGCATCGCTAAGTTACGGTTTGTGGGCAGAGGACACCCCACTGCCTGGCCCAGGACTGTGGGCCACTCTGGCCCTCCTTGCAGGGGTGCGGCCTTGTAACTCCTGTCCCCCACAGGCCAGCCTCTCTGAACGCTGCCGAGTCAGCCCAGCAACCATCCAGGAGCAGAAAAGAGGCCCCTTTGTAACTGTAAACCTAAAAATTTGGGGGCATTAAAAAGATAAGATGTGTTCATTTGAGGTCAAAGAATTGCAATTTGGGGTACACAGAAAGCCCTGGAGAGGGGGATTTTGTGGGAGGAAGAGAGGAAGCGGCGTACGGAGTAAAGGTCGAGTGAGTCAGTGTTAAGCTCACTCTCGGCGACTTCCTCTTTGGTTAGTGGGTCCCGGAAAGGCTGCCAGGGGCTGTGATCCCCTCCTCAGCTGAACCCCTTCTCCAGCTGAAAGTCTGTAACCATGCATCTGCGCGGATGACCGATGACTTCTCAAACTGTTGTTTGCCTCAAGGTTTCTTAAACAATTGCTTTTTTCTGCAGTCAGGCAGTCTTTAACCTGTTTTGAACAGACAGGTAACACAATTTCTCTGGAATGACTCCCTGGCTGCACTTTAAAGGTGGCTCCGTGGATGTCAACAGTGCCATCACACGTCTCGAGAGTCTGGGGTGGTGGACAGACCCCTAAAGAACAAATCTGTTTACTGTTCACAGCCCATCACCTCGGTCTGTCGCTGCCTCTTTCAAGCTCTCAAAATTGTCCAAGTTCAACTCGCTGCCCAGACAGCCAGGAACGGCTTCACCGGTGGCATGGGCCTTGCTCCACCCGAGGAGGGTGGCGAGGGTTTGCGGGTCCAGGCTGTTCCCCAGAGGCCCGGCAGAGCTGGGGGGTGCCCCGAGTTCATGCACAGCCACGCCCACCCCTGCTCCTGCCTCTCCCATGCCCGATTCACTTATTTTTTTTTGAAGCCCGTTTCTCTTGCCTCAGTCCCACTGTGCCTGTCTTTGAGATTCATGAGCAGCGGTGGTCTGGAGGGGTCAGAGGAAGAGCAGAAAGCAGGCTTTGCTTGACACCGTCGCCCCTGGAGCCTGAGCTGTGCAAGTGTGTGCACGCGCGTGTGTGCACAGCAGCTTTCCTGTCCTCCACACGCTTGATGCCAGCAGCTCCACCCTCCTCCAGTTGTGACAGTCAAAAATGTCTGCGGACATTGCCAAAGCCTCCCAGGGGACAAGAGGACCAAGGAGGAAAAGGAAACCAGAAATGGTTAGAGATTGTTTCATTTATTTTGAAATCACGACAGAGCCGCTAGGCTGTGCTCGCGCCGCCCGCCCTTAACCTTGGGCTGGTCTAGTCACCACTCGCTTCTGTCAAGGCGCGGAGAAAACCATCCCGAACCCCTCTGGGTGCTTCTAGACGCGCACATAATCAGACAAGCATCGGCTGGATTGCTAAGAGAGAAAGCCGCAAAGATACGTAACAGTAAACACCTGCACCTCTTGCCTGGATCGCAGAGACCTGGAATGCAGGTTAGCTGGGTGCGGCTCTAGGTGTCCTTTTAAACGGGGGGGCGGGGGGCCGTGTAGAAGGGAAGGTCAGCGAAGGAGCGTCCGGGGAGGCACAGCAGGCAGGCTAAGATGCCTTCTGTACCGGAAGGAGATAGGATTAGGTTTCCTGGACAGGCTCTTACAGCTCAAAGTTCACGTGTAAATATCAGCAGTAACCTCCACCCACCCTCAGAGCCCCCCTGATGAAAAGGCACATTTTGGGGGTGGTGGGTGTTTGCTTCCCTCCAATGCTCAGCCCTCACCTTTCACCGAGACTGCTTCCCTCCAATGCTCAGCCCTCACCTTTCACCGAGACATCCCTGACAGCCCCCCACCCCACGCACACCCCCCCCCCACAGCTGCCTGTTTTGGGGAACCACAGATTAGCACCTGAGTCCCGGGCTGACCTGGTTACGGGAGAGGGGCCGGTGGGGGGTGAGCAGGCCCAGCTGGGGCTGCGATGGTCAATGTGCGGGGATGCCATCTCCTGAGAGGGGGATTATCAGGGAGGACAGAAGAGGTGCACCTGTTAGTCATTTCCAGCTTCGATGGGAGTACTTGCTTTTTCTGCCCAACCTCCCGGCTAATTGACTCTTTGATTAACTGCATTTCTTTGCCTTTTACATGTTTAAGTTTCTGAGTGGCTGGCTCTGGCCGTTGATGCTGCTGACTTCTGCCCCTGTTGGGCTGGGAGCGCCCTTCCTGGGGCTGGGGGTTGGCCACTGGAGGACCCCACTGGATGACCCAGCAAGGCAGTGAAGCTGAGCTGGCCGCGGGGAGGTGCTGTGGAGGCCGCTTCCACGCGTTGAGAAAGGACCTTGCTACCTATTGGGGAGTGAGAGGAGCTTTCAGCTGCATTTATGCCGAGGCGAGGCCGAGGCCGCAGGGCGAGACTAGACGCGTCTTGGTACCAACCGGGACATTAACAGCACTCACTGTTCTCTCGCTGGGGGTGATTTGAGTCTTGCTCCCATTACCCCGCACACTTCAGGTTTTTGGCTATTACTCTTACTGGTATAACCTGGACATAAAAAACACATTAAGTGTTCCTGATGTCTCTTGTTACTTAATGCTTGCAAAAGAGCTGTGCTCGTCTGCTCTGCAGGCGTGGTGAGTGAACTCACCAGGCTTCTGAGCACTGGCCTCTGGAGGCGCTTGGGCGCAGGGCTCGCGGGCCTCATGGGGGACACCTGGGCAACTGCCTGCGGGAGTGAGCACACCTGAGCCTGGGTGTAGGCTAAAAGCTGCACCAGCGAAGGCTATGAGTGGGTGAGTGGCGGGACCGCAGGAGAGGCAGGAGAGACGGCCGGAGAGAGCCCAGGGGAAGAGCACTGAGGTTCGCTGGGCTCTGCCCGCCTGCGCCTGGGCGCCCCAGCACAGGGGGAGGGCAGCAAGGGGCGGCTGACCCTGGGGTGGGGCGGGGCAAAGGTCAGCCTAATTGTCTGTGGCCTGCTCCTCTGTGGACCCCAGAAATGAGAAAGTGCCAATCTTGGAGTCTCTCTGCCTTCTGGCTTCTAATCCACTTGGCGTCTAGCCAGCGGGTGCTCAGGCCAGGCTCCCTGTCCAGAGCTCGGTGCCCAGGCTGGGGTCGAGAGCCACCTGCACAGCTGCCGCTGGCCCCGCGCAGGGTTGGTGCCTCCTGGCCAGCTCAGCAGAGGGCCTTGGCTACAGCCACGGGGACGAGCACCACCCCCACTGCAGGAGAAGCCCAGGAGCAGGGGAGGCGGCCCAGTTTCCGGGGGAGGACCTGGCCTCGCTGGCTGCCTGTGAAGCGTGCAGGGATTGATTTGCAAGTCAGATATTTTAGGGCCCTTTCGCGCCCTTTGGCTTCTGAAGTGAGTTCCCACCACCTGCCAGAAGTGTTGGAACAAGGTCACTGCTGCGTCTCTGAGGGGGAGAGGGGAGCTCAGGCGGGCCTTGGCGTTCTCCACGCCGTTCCTGTTGGCTGGCGCCAGGCCACCGGGAGCAGTAAGGCCGGAATATGCCCCCGAGAGGCTGCACGGATCCGCCAGAGCCCTCCTCTGCACGCAGCTCCGGCCTCACCCCACAAGAAGAGTCGGGGTTGGCTGGGCCCCCAGCCCTGCAGCGCCTGGGGGTCCTCACCGGACAGCATGAGAGAGACCAGCATGGGGTTTGTCTCTTCACACTTGGTCAGGTCCTACCTGTAGGCCACACAATGCTGTTGGGTCCCTTCTCAAGCTTGACCATCTTCTGGGGGCTTCTAGAAACTTCCAGGGGAGCCAGCTGCCTCCTGCCTCCCGACAGATGGCTCCTGGGCCCCTGCTCTTCTGCGGTCACTGTTCTGAAGCCGTGGGGGTGGGTGACTGGGGCTGTGAGGAGGTGGCTGGGCAGGGAGGCTCTGTGGTGGCTTCTGTGCCTCTGAGTCTCCTTCGAGTCTTCACAGCCAGTCTTCTTCCCTCCCACATAGTCTATAATTCTGCTAGGATTGCTGCGCTCGGTACCGGATACTTTTCTATAGGAGATATGTTTCTAGACTATATCTCAAGTCAAGGTAACACACACGGCCTGAATGGCCACCAGGTGCAATAATGGGCTAAGCAACTGCACGTAAGAAACAGGAGGAAGATCTGAGATGACTAAAGACAAAGGTCTCTGGCCTTAAAAAGCTTGCAGTTTTCAGGCTTCAAGGAGCAACAGATGCATTTATAATGATAAGCCCACAATGGAGTCAGGAGGTATTCACCATTGGGGGCGAGGGTGGGAGAAACCCCTGAGGGCTTCCTGGAAGAGGTGTCCTTTTGAACTGAGTGCCAACCCAGGAGGGAGAAAGGAAGCGCTTGCATTCCACACACACCCCTGGAGTGCGGAAGTCTGGCCTGTGTCCAGAGGCAGTGGGAGAGAGAGCTGGCACAGTTCCCTTGGGCAACGCTCAGCTCCCCCTGGAGGGTTCCCTCCCACCCCTTCTCCTGGTCCCCAGCAATATTTCCACCTCGTTCCCCTCCTGGGGAAGCGTCAGTGACCCTGGCGGCAGGATCCTGAACTCACTCACCAGCCTTGGGTAGGGTGCTCTGTGTACCACAAAATCTATTCATTTGGGGTTTGCGAAGATTTAATCTGAGCAGGGTGATATTCAGCTTTGCATTAATAAGCTGGTTCATAAGCAAATTATTTCAGTAAATAAAATTTCAAGGCCAGCTGCTTATCCTACTCCACAAAGCCCTTGTTTCAAGCAAGGGCCCTCCAGAAGGGAGGACGGCGGCTGCCAGAGGAGGCGAGGGGCCGAGACGGAGACAGGCGCCTTCTGGACCGAGACTCCATCTCGTTCGTCAGCCGCCCCGCAGGTCACCTGATTCTCGCCCGGAGCCCTGAGTGTGTGTGTCGTGGGGAGAGCCGGTCAGACCTCACTGACAGGCGCCCCTCAGCCCCGTGCTTCCATTTGACATGATGTCGCCTGATGACACGCGGCAGGCCCATCTGCACCTGACTTAAGTCTGCTGTTTACTTGTTCTCTGAACTTGAGCAAGTAGTTTGCCCTTTCCTGGACTCTGAACCCAAATTCTGAGCCTCTACTAAACTCCAGGGACTATGCTCGGGACCTGTCACCTGTAGCTGTTAGCCAGCTTCACTTTGCAGGTGAGAAACTGACCCAGCGAGATGGGAAGGGGGTGTGTGAGCAACTTACCCAAGAGTGTGCAGCGGGCTAGAGCAGGGAGAACCTGGCGCCCCCCCTCATGGCTGTGGAAGGGCTGAGGGAGGGACTAGAGGCGACTGCCTCAGCCTGGGGCATGGTGAGTGCTTGATAAATGCTTGGCTGTCACCTCGCTGCTCCCTGCCCCATCCCTCTCCCTGGGAGAGGTGAGCCTCCCAGGGCCCCATGGGAGGCGGGAGCAGCTGGGGTCACTGCCCGGGAGGCTGCCCAGGTGAGGCAGAGCGCAAAGACCCCGCCAGCCAGCGGTGGGAAGTGCCCTCTGCAGGCAACGCCCATGTGGGAGTCCATTTACATCTTAAAAACTCAACTTGCAAAACCACAATCCATCAGCCAGTGATGGTGTAAATTGCTTGCTAAATATATTTCTGGGTACATGGTAAGTAAAAATATCATGAATTTAATAAGCCTTGGAATTCACATTTTTCCGATCCTAATTAAGTTTCTGCTCTGCTTTGGGCGTGCTGGTCTCTCCACAAGGTGGGGAAGGGAAGGTGCTCCCCCCAGCCGCAGCCTGGGCAGGCAGCTCTGCACACCGGCTCAGATTCCCGCTTCACTGAGGCTGGTCTGAGGGGGTCTCGCTGGCCCTTCCAGGGTCACACAGCCGAGAGCCAGCATCGCCCCCCCCACCCCGCTAGTCCCTGGTGGGGCCTGAGGGGTCAGTGAAGGGGGCCTGGGTGCATCCTGTGCCCTTGGGGCATCCTGTGCCCTGACTGCTATGCTCACGCCCGTGTGTTCACTCACGACCCCCATTCCCACGGACACCCAAGCATGTGCAACACCAGCCTTGGGGCCACACCCCACGATGAGACCCGTGGGTGCTGATGGCAGCGTCTCTGCCCAGAACACCTGTCGCTGGAGGGGTGCGTGCCCCTGTGATGGCACCTCTCGGTGTCCCCGTGGCCAGTAGGTCAAGTGTTCTTCTGGGTGTTTCTTTGAGGGTGCTTTGGGATGACGTCACCATGTAAGCCAGACAGAGTCAAGCAGATTGCCCTCCCCAGTGTCCTGCCTCACCCAGCCAGGTGAAGCTTGAACAGAACAGAGACTGACCCCCTGAGTAAGAGAGAATCTCTGGCCTGGGTCTCCAGTCTGCCAGCCTTACCCATCAGGTCTTGGGCCTGCCAAGCCTCCACAGTCACATAAACCAATAGCCTGAAACAGATCTCTCCGTGGACACACACGTCCTTGCTCTTTCTCTGCCAGGTCCTCTGTCCACACCCCCCTCTCAACGCTCAGCCAGTGAGGCCTCTGGTCCATCTTACTACAGAGATGGAAATGGGGGTTCAGAGAGCCTGGGCAACCCATGGTCCCTCCCAGCAAGGGGCTGGGAGCCCTGGAATTTATCACAGCCCCTTGAATTCCAGTTCTGGGGTGAGATCACGGCGGTGGGTCTGTTTTCTTCAACCCCTCTGGGGGGACACCTTCCAGTGGGGTCGCCCTAAGGTGAGCAGGGCCGGCTTCGAGGAGGGTGTGAGCGGAGGATGGGGCTGGACCCAAGCGGAGGGGAGGAAAGGCCCCGCGTGGGCTGCCTGGGCCTGCAGTCAGCTCCACCAGCCCCCGTGCCCGCGGCGGGCAGGGCGCCCCCTCCTGCTGCCCCAGGAGTGGCGCAGGGGCCCTTTCTCTTGGGGAGGCCTGCCCTGGGGCAGGCAGGCGCTCGGAGCGGTGGGTGCAGGCAGCTGCGTCCCCTGCGGCCGGGCGCGCCGCTGCCGGGTAACTGTGCACAGAACATTAGCTGCACATTACCGGCTTATGTTCCGTAGCGCGATGGAGTCCCCGGGCAGGCGGGGGCGGAGGGCGCGCGCGGCCCTCCGGGGACGGCCGTGGCGGGCTGCACGAGGCTGCTGCACCTGCGTGCTGAGCCCCCCACGCGTGGGGGCCGCCCACCTGTGCTGCGGCACCTCCCCCCTGCCCCATGGACTCAGGCTGCTGGAAACGGGCCAGAGTGCAGGGTGGGCGTGAGGGGCGCCGAGGGCGGGTCCGCTCCAGCCCCCAGGCCTGGCTTCAGGGGCCGCCCACACCCAGGAGCCCCCCTTCCTGGGAAGGCCCCTCCGACTGACCCCCCCTCCCTCCACAGCCTAGGATGGTGACCAAGGACCCAGCCACCTAGTTCCAGCCGCCGGCACTTCCTGGGTGACCCGCGTCCCCGGGCGGGAGCTTCCTCGCCTCTAAAACGGAAGTCTCAATGCTGCCTCCATGACAGCTTGTGGGGATCAAGGGAATTCATGAGTGAGCCTGGAAAACGGGGGCCACTGCACACAGGTGCAGCCGTTTTTCTGGTCACAGGGTCCCCCTGACCAGCAGAAGGCCAGAGGAAGCAGGCCTCACAGGGTTCTCTCCCCTTCTGCAGAAGCAGGAGAGAGTCTCCCCACACCCGGGAGGCTTCCTCGTTGCCCACTAGTGACCAGTAGGATGGGGTCAGGGCCGATGGGGGGCTGCCCCTGGAGGAGCAGGCGGAATGCCTTCTGCTCTACCCCCCAGTGGATGAGGGTGTGCACCCCTGCCTCGGCGGAGTGAGCCCACAGGAGGGGCGGGGCTCCCACCATTTTGCAGGCACCCCACCCAGGTAGGTCTCTGGCTGGGTGGGGGTACAGGACTCTGGAAGACGGGGGGCGAGCAAGAAGCAGGAGCTGGAATGGTGCTTCAGCCCCCCCAGCCCACATGCGCCCCCGCGAACAGGGCCAGAGTGGGGGTGGTCAGGCTTAAAGAGGCAAGAGGGGTGCGAGCAGACCCCGCACTAGGACAGCCCCGGAGGGGACTGTCGGAATGGTGGACGGAGCGGCCGCTCGGAAGTGGGCAAGCTGAAACTGTGCGATCCGGCAAAACATCTCCAAGGGGTGCCCGTGGGCGCGGTGCGGTGGGGAGCTCCGGGGACGCTAGGGCTCCCCGCAACATGTCCCCTGGCGCCGAGACCCCCCCGTGGTCACACCCCCTTGTTGGGGGCCGCCCACCCCTGCGTTGGACTCAGCTGGCTGTGGGCTGCGGGAACAGCCCGGGAGGACTCGGGGTTGGGGCGGCCTCCTCTGCCTCCGGCCGGCTGGGACCACACTTGCTGTTCTGCACACAGCCAGGCCAGGTGCAGGGGTGGGGGCAGCAAGTGTCCCACCCAAGCCGCTGCCAACGTGACTGGAAGGGGGGGCCCAGTGTCACAGGCGAGAGGAGCAGCAAGGGGCAGCTGTGGGGGGCTCAGTGGGCCAGGGGGTGACGCCCGCCCAGGAGGCCCGTGGAGGATCCCAGGGGTGAGGTGTGGGTCTCCTGGGGTGGGGCCGAGTGAGCAGCCCCCTCGTCCCCCTCCTCTGCACCCTCCTCTCCCTGGCTGACCCGGGCTGCAGAGAAAAGGGAGTCTCAGCCTCTCCCCGTGCAGACACCCTTGGACAACTCTGGGAGTATGTGGTGCAAAGTGGAGAGCGTCCTGGCCTGCCGGCTCCCCCCCCCCCCAGCTGCCTGGGCTCCTGGCCAGCGAGGGCCCCGGCATCATTTTCTCAGACACTAGGACCTCTCCCTCTGCACAGCCCGAGGCTGCCGGCCCGAGGGATCTCTCCTCAGACATCCTCTCCCTCGCTCTCTCGTCTCATACGCGCACACACACCTGCACACTTGCTCAGGCCCGTACATAGCCCCACAAACAGATGCACACACAATCACACACGCACGACCGCACACGCCCCCCGCCCCACCCTCCCCGAGATGCACAGGACCTCTCTCTGCCTCTCCCTCGGCCCATCTTCCTGCCCCTGTGGCATCATTCACGCAGGGATAGCGGCTGTGAGTGAGGGCACTGTCCAGCTCCCTCACCTGGAGGAAGTCCCTGTGCCCCTCCCCCACGGCCCCCTCCTGGCTGGTGCCCGGGGCAGGGCTGGGCAGCGCGGGGTGAGGGCAGGTCTCTGGCCCAGGGTCGCTCGCTCCCTGCGCCAGTGGCCCTCAGGGCGGGGCGGACACCAGGCTTCTGTCCGCTTCGGGCCTCTGCTTCCTCCTGGCACGCGTCCTGTCCTCCGAGCAGGAACGGCTGTTCCCTCCTGAAGCCAACCCGGTGCTCGGGGGCTGGAGCCGCTGAGGCCAGGGCTGAGGCATGTGATCCTACAAGAGGTATTTTTAGCTTTCTCATTAACCGAATGCTTTCAAATTAGCCTTCTATTAACCTCAAAGGAAAATGAAAGTGTTTTTTTTCCTCCCCGAGTCAGGCTCTCCTGCAGAATTTCAAGGTTTCCATGATTAACGTTTCATGCCCCTGGAAGCCTAATGAAGCCGGGCTCTCTAATACCTAACCTGATGGACTAACTGGTCCGCGCACTGCACAGTGGCGAGGGGCCACCACCAAGGGCGGGAGTGGCCTCACCTCAAGCATCTTTTATTCCTGTGTCCGGTTTCTCCCCAGAGACCTGCCCCCAAGCCTTCTTCTGGAAGGGTCTCTGAGCTGTCCTCGCGGGCGTCTGCTGGGGGGCCATAGCCTGACTGCACCCGGGATGCGGGAGGGACACTTCCGCTGCCCGTCTCGGAAGCCCTGCCTGGTCTCCCAGCCGAGTGACCAGCGTCACCGAGGTGGCCTCTTGACTTTGGCTGTGTCCCTTAAAGTGGGCTTATGGAACCGTATCCAGCAGTCAGGCTGGAGAGGGCAATAAATAGCCTTGCTCTTAGCCGGCGCTGGGGCTGGCCAGTGAGGCTGACCCTGCTTCCACTCTCCTGCCGCCCGGAGGCTGCCCATTGGGGTCGCCTGCCTGCCTGCCAGCCTCAGGGTCGGTGAGGACAGGGCTGCTAGGGCCTGTGGCAGGAGTCAGCCCAACGCTCGGCACTCGCCAGGCCACTGCAGGATGGTGGGCACTGCTGAAGGAAAGGGCCAAGGTTTGGGTCCATTGGCCCAGAAGGTGGGGCGGGGCTGAGCCCTCCCGGACACCCCCTGTCCCTGCCCTTGGGTTCCCCACTCCTGGCCATCGCCCCACACTGTGGCTCTGCCATGTGGAAGGAGCACCCCCGGCTTCTCATCTGAGTCTCTCAGGGAGACAGTTCGCTCCTGCCTGAGTGTAGCCCTGGGGCCAGCTGCCCGAGGGGCCTCTGCTGGGCCGTGGGCTCCATCTCACCAGGCGGGGCACTGCCTGCTGTCCTCCAGCTGTGGCCAGACTGCTGGATGTCGGAGAAAAGACCACAGACCCACAGTCTGACTGCCTGGGGAAGCACATGGGCTCGTGAGGACAGGCGGGCCCAGCATCGCCCCCCGAGCGCCTGCCCGTCTGTTCAGCTCCTCCCGCACTCCTCGGCCTCCCCTACTGCTTCAGAGCTGAAATGCCAGAAAGCAAATGTACCACTTCCCTGTCCAGCGCTTCTTTCTTCCTTCCCGCCGGCCCACTCTCCTGTCCCCCTCACCCACGCCAGGAGTCCTGGCCGAGGCCTCCACGCCCCGCCCGTCGCTGAGCAGGGTCAGC
>NW_004567139.1:7333981-7346764 GCF_000260355.1 Condylura cristata | reverse complement strand
CCTCTTCCTCCCGTCCTCTCTTCCCTCTTCCCATTCTTCTCCCTCCTCCTCCAGCCTCCTCCCCCAGAGCCACCGGTGACATTTCCTTCTCATCTCCGTGGTCTGCACACCCCTGTGCCTGGGAGGAGAAACACCGTCCTTTATTACTGAGCTGCTCTCAGGGCCCACATAATCAGTGCCGCCTCTGCGGCCCTCCGACCCTCCAGTGCTCATTAACACCTCCAGGAGCTGGTGAGGGGCTGGAACTCCAGTTTACTCCTCATTAGCTGTTAGGGCCAAAGGTTTGGGGGCCGGAGGCTGGTCAGATGGGCCTCGGAGGTGGGGGGGTTCCCTTTCTCTTTGCCCCCTGGTCCCTTTCCCCCTCCCCCACCCATGCTGCCCCTGGTGCTGAGTCCACTGGCGGCAAGCAACACAGGTGAAGCTCTGAAAAAGCCTCTGAGTGGAAATCTAGTCTTAGAGTCAGGTAGGGGGTAATTAGTCACATTTCAAAAGAATTCTTATGTTTCACAAGGCCGCATGGCAGGGAGCCCATAATTAGCTGGCTCCCCTGGAGGACCGTCAGCACAGAGAGCCTGGCCAAGCTGCGATGGCTGTGCCCGGCCCCAACCAGCTCATCTTTTTTGTGAGTTAAGGACATTCCTTCTCTTGCCCCCCCCTTTTGACTTTAATTAACTTCCTTGTTTTCATGCCTTATCTTTGGGGTAGGGGAAGAGCATGGGTTGATTTTTCTCATTTCACAGATGTAGAAAACCGAGGCGACAATTTGCACAGCCCGACACGGCAGACCAGGCCCCGAGAAGCAGTGATTGCAGGCACCACCCACCCATGTCCACCTTCTCCCGTAGTAAGAGGGTCCTTGCAACCCTCACCCTGTTTTCTGGCTTTCCAAGCAGACAGCAAGGCCTGGACCAAACAGCCCTGCTGCGCGTGAGTGGTTCTGTCTCACGGGACTTTGGGCCCAGGGCTCGCAGGAACACCTGTTCCCTCCTGACTGTCTGCCTCCCCCCTTCCCGGGAGGCGATGGCTGGCGCCTCAGCAGCCTTGCTGGGCCACAGGGGGAGCTCTGCACTAGGCCTGCAGGAGCAGAAGACCCAGGTCAGAGAGCACCCGAAACCTGATCACCACCCAGTTGCTTTACCAGCCCTGGGTCTTCCTCTGTGCTTCTTTAATGGAAGGGAAGAGAGAAGTGGTTGGTCTGTGGTTGGAAGTGGCTGTTAGCTTGGGTTCTATATATGCCGCTGAGCCTAATGCTAGCTACTAAACGGAGCCTCGACCCTCCGGCCCTCGGGACTCTGCCGCACCCACAGCTCGAGGCAGATGGAGCCTCTCCGCCCTTGTTCTGCAATTAGCCCAACCAAGTTTCCTCCGGTCTCCTTTCCACACTCTCTCCCCTTCTCTGTGGGCTTGAGGTAAGAGCATTCTGGGCCTCGGCAAGGAAGGGCCCTTACAAAGGGCACTGCAAGGCGCTGGGGTCACATCCGGAGGCTGGACGCATCGAAATAGAAACACCTGCTCGGGACAGGGCAGCAGAGTCGCAGGGAGCCGGAGCACTGCCCTCCTGTGATTGGCTCTCCCGTGGCCACACCCACTCGACAGGCCCCGCCCCTCCCCGGCTGGCCCCGCCCCTCCCCTTTTGCTCCCTCCCTTTTCCGGTTACTGCTCTTCACTGGCAGGTGAATCCCCAGCGGGGCCCTCACCTTGTCTCGACTGTTTTGTCAGAGATCTGAAACGGGTTTTTCGTTTCATGGGTTCTGCGGACACCCCGGTAATTCAGCTCAGGTGGGTTTTCTCCTGTGCAATCTCCGCTTTCATTCCAGCCAACAGGATCGTCAGTGAACCTCTCCGCCTTTCTAAACCTTCGTGTTTGCCCACCACAAAAGATTCGAGCTTGATCTCTCAGCCCCCTCCTGACCCAGCACTTGAGAGACCAGAGTGCGGTGAGGCTGGCAGGGGACGCCTCCCACATGGGGTAGTTCTCAGCAAGGACTTGATCCTGCTGAGGTCTGCCAGTGGGGAGGCAGGGGTGCCCCTCCACCCTAAAAGGTCTCACCCTCATCGGCGGCCATGTGCCTGGGGCCTGGGAGCCCAAGTGGAGCTGCGGATGGTGGTGGGCGGCTGCTCCTCCCGCCCTCCTACTGCAGAGGGCTTCCAGAGCAAGAAAGTCCTTGAAGACATGGCTTTAACACTTCAGACATCTTCCTGACCTCAGCAAACGGTGTTAACAGTTCTCAGCGGGGCCCAGCAAGATGGACCTGAAGGCCACATCCATTAGTGACAGCCTCGGCAGCGGAGACCGTCGCCGTTGGGTGGGGCTGCAAGCTGCCTGACTTCCTGGCCTTCCTGGACAGCTCCTCCGCTGTTTCAGCATCGATATTTGCGGGCTTGGTTTGCCCTCCATCCTGGCGATATAGCTTGTGGTTTTCAGTCTAGTCCTGCTTTGCCAAGGGGCAGGGTGCGCCTCCTGGTTCCACCACCTCTTCCCTCCAGCCCATGCAGACCCCTGTCTCTGGGGGTGGAGTAGACCCCCCCCCCCCAAACAGGGCAACTCGTGCTGGAAACTGCCCTCTGTCTTCGTGGCAGGACCTTAGCACGAGCAGCTGGCAAGCGGCGGGATCCCTGGATGTCTCCTGGTGGCCTGTTTCATAGACAATGTCTGATCTCAGCTCAAGGAGCCAGGGGAGAAGTTCTGGCCAGGGCCCAGGCCCCACCCCTAACCCCAGATGCAGTCCTTGCCCCACTTCCCCAGGAGGTGCAGCCACGCCTGCCGTCCTGAGGGATAGTTCCCTCATCCTAAAAGGTTGCAGAGGAAACTGGACAGTCTCCCTTGGAAAGTTTTTCTGTTGTGTCTCGAAGCTTCCAAATGAATTTTTTCCCTTTCTGCCAATCAGTGCAAGGTGTTAGGGTCTGAAATCACTCTGTTGTCCCCCGCGACAAAGAACAGGACCAGAGATGCACAAGCAAGCAGAGTTTATTAAACCAGCTAGCTGGGGGTCAAGCCTTCCTGCAGGCACGCAGGCCACACAGGGAGAGCAAGACCCAGACCATAGGACTGCCAGAGAATATATAGGCCCTTATCGGCCGTTACATACATCATAGCCAGTGCAAATTCAGAGTAACAAACTTCACAGCACTCAAGGACGGGTTTCTAAGAGCAGATGTCTCAGTCATGAGTCAGGAGCTGATATCAGGGTCTAGTTTGAGCCGGTTCCAGGAGCTGGCACCAGGAATGCTATCTGCCTGCCCTCCTTTCTGGGCCCAGGGTGAGTCAGAGACCCAGACAGAGGGGCCTAGGGGCCTCACTGAGGCCCCTAACAAGGGGACGTGGAGGCATCTAGTGCAAACCCCTCCTTTTGCAAAGGAGGAAACTGAGGCTCAGAGAGGGTGTGAGCCCAGTCCAAGTTGCACAGCTTGCTGGGGTCGGGGTGGGGGGCTGCAGCTGGAACCTCCAGACTACCCCCCCACCCCCACACACACCAGTCCTCATCGATTGCAGGCAGCCAAGGCCTGGCTGAAGGCACCGGTACATGGGCCGGGCGTGGGTGATAGCCCCCCACACTGAGTTTTTCTAGGGCTCTAAGCAGATCCAACGGCTCTAAGCATCATCACTGTCATAGCTCTAAGAATTCTCAGAGCTTCTGTCTAAGAACATTCGATTCCATGCTTGACCTTTAAGGATTCATCCTGCTAAGAAATTCTTCCTTAGGAGAGGGGGCTGGGCTTGCGTGCTTACAATCTAGGGACCCTGCTTTTGTGACTGTGATCTGTGACCACGCCCTGAGAGAGCTGAGCCTGAGTGAGATGAACCTGGGTTCAGTGGGCTCACGGCAGGACTTTGGCAAAGAGCAGGGACAGAGCCCGCCGAGGGCTGCAAGCTGAGGCTGTGCTAGGGCTCTCTGCACGTGGAGACATCGCATCCCGGCTGGGGCTTTCACACCCCGGTGCTGGGGCAGAAGACGCCAGCAGAGAGGAAGGTGGATGCCTGACTCTGCCTGATGTCGGGGGTGCTATGTGCTATTTCTGCACTGGCTGGAATAGTTTGTGGTCAAAGAGGCACCTCGCCCTCCCCCCGCCCTGCTCCCTTTGCTCGGGGCTCAGCAGTATGAGCAAGACTCTGGAGAGCATTGTTAATGGCAGAAGGTGGTATATGTGGTAGCTGGTATGTCTCAGGCTGGATTGCTCCAGAGCAGTTTAATTAGGAGGGGCCTCCAGGAAGCCTGGGAAGGTTATTAAAGGGAGGCGGCGGAGTCTTGGGGTGTTCACGCACCCACAGCCTGGGGTGCCACCCCTTGGCAGACCTCCAGCAGGTATGAACACACAGTCCCAAAGTACCCCACCCCAGGGTTGAGGAGCTGGGACATCTACTCAGCAGATCTCCAAGGGGTTAATTCTCCTGCTGGTTCCATGAACACCAGGTGGCTGGAAACATGTTCCTGCCTCCAGAATAGGTCCTCCAGCTGCTGTGGGTGTTTTTAGTCAGAAGCCAGGGGCATTTGTATGTCACGGCCAATGTCTGCTATTGGGATAACAGCTCTGTGAGAGATGAAAGGAGCCAGAGCAGAGAGCAGGAGAGGAGAGCAAACAGTCCTGGCGGGCAGAGCTGGGCTCGGGAGAAGAGTGGGTGCTGGCCCTGGGCACAGGTTTGAGGTGCCAGAAACAGGAATCAGCACAATCAGAGGGGATCAGAATGCATGCCTCATCCAAAAGTTCAGGTGGTCATTAAAAAGACAAAGCATGCTTACCTGCGAGCAGAGAGTTCTAATTTGGGCTCAGGTAGAAAACTGTGTCCCAAAGAGGGAGAAAGCTGAGGGTTTTTACAGGAGGAGGAGCAGAAGATGAACTAAGTGGTTAAGGGGAAAAGTGGATTAGTGTCAACAGGCGATTCATCACTGGTTACTGACTCCCTGGAAAGACTGCAGATGGGCTCCTTGGTCCAGTCTCCAGCTGAGAGTCCACGGATGACCGGATGGCTTCTCGAACTACTGCTTGAAGGTTTCTTGAAACAATTGCTTTTCGACCCCGTCAGAAGGTCTTCAACCAGCTCAAGGAGACAGGTAATAAATTTCTCCTGTAGTTGTTCCTTGCTTCCTTTTAAAAATGGCTTCACAAGGCCCTCGCTGGTGGCACAATGGGTGCACAAGGCCCTCGCTGGTGGCACAATGGGTGCACAAGGCCCTCGCTGGTGGCACAATGGGTGCAGCAATGTGGAGCTCTCCGCAGTCACTGCAGCACTAGTTCGATCCCTGGCCAGGGAGTTGACCCACAGGGCACAGCAGACCTCTCCTGACCCGCCTGCTTCTCCCCTCAGCTGTGGATTTTAGTAGATCTGCCTGTTCTGCTCCCCACTGTCTCTGGTGGGTCCTCTCACCCCCCACACCTCTAGTCTGTACCTCAGTTCTTGTATGCATAAGTAAATAAATCTTTTTAAAAAATGGCTTCACAGATAGCAACTTTTCACAAATACATAAAATTGATAATGAACAAAATGTTTGATTTCTAGAATAGGATGGGGTCAGGAGGTGAGTGTGTCAGGGCTGTGCAGGTGCAGGGATAAGCCTGTACTTGTTTAGTAGAACATTTGGGAGTTTAGCTTATCATGGATTCTTTTTCCCCACCAAAAGGCCCTGAGTCACCAAAGCAATCTTGAGGAAAGACAAAGATGGTCGCATGACACTTCCAGATTTCAAATTACATTGCAAAACTATAATAATCAAAATGGTGTGGTACCCAATTAAAACAGATCCAAGTGCTCATCAAGCAGAAGCTGGGTGAGGGTTTGAGTGCCCACAATTCTGTTTGTGTGGAATCAGGGCAGAAAGTTTCTGAATTTCTTTCCTTTATTTTTCTTCCACCTCTCTCCTCCCTCCCTCTTCATTTCCTGGCTCTCCTTCCTATCCCAACCATGTGAGGTTCCAATTTCCCTCCCTGGTTGGTGTTACCCAAAGAAATACAGAAAAACCTTTTCAAATTGTTGGAAGGAAACACAATGGAGCCTAAAAGTCTGAGCGGCACAGGAGTCATGTGGTCGGATGCACCTCCTGTCCCCAGAGGTGGCTGTGACCACATCTCCTTCAGTGCTGTTTCCCCTACCCCTGCTAAGCTACAGCCTTAGTGACCCCATATCCTGAAGAATAAGCAGGGGCCCACCTAGGTCTGAGTTGGACAGGGAGTATGAACAAGATGATAATACCTTTCATGTAGCTTTTGAGACTTGATGTGGTCTATTTCCATAGCACAGAGTGGGTGGGGAGCGGAAGGGCAGGACCCCACAATCCCAGTACCACCGTCTAGATGGGCACCTGAAGCATTTGATTCACCTTGGGCATGAATACTGGCGTGATGCTCACAATTTTCCAGATGAGAACAAAGACTCAAAAGATTCATAATCACCTCCAGGCTGAGACACAAACCCCCTCCCAGAAGAGGCTCTCCGAGGCTTACCCTCACTGCCACATTATGCTCAGCTAAAAAAGAAAGGAGGGTAATTAGTCTTTCTTGAGTTCTTTCAACATAATGACACCCAAAATTTCTAGAAAATAAATCCCTGGGACTGGGGAGGCAAAAGAACAAGTTACATTGTCTGTCGCCCTTCAGCGCTTTCCAACCAGCAATCACAACACAGACAATGACATTCTTTGTGGCCCTTTAATGCCATAGCAAAGGCAGCACAGAGAGACGGTGGGGAGGTTGTGGGCGCCCACGTGGGCAGAGCGCCCCTGCATACCTATTGTGTACGCGTGAGAGCCCCGCGGTGTCTTGGCAATAACAAAGACAGCGTGCAAACCCACTTGAAACCAGCTCAGTGGAAATTGCGGGAGGACTGGATGCCTGGACCATACCTTACCTCTTTCAAAGCTGAAGCACGATGCTCATCTGTAGTGGAAAGGCCACTTGAAATTTCTTCTGTTTGCAGCTCTCGAGATTCACGTTAGCACGCACAGCCATCAATGACACACCTGCACACCTGGGGTTCAAAGGCTACCTGCGTGGGTGCGTGGGTGGCCCTGGACGGAGCTGTGGAAATATTTGTTCTTAGACTTGTTTGATGGGATCGGGGATGGGCCAGGGCAGAGACAGTGGCAAGATTTAGGCACAGATGGAGCTGGAGGAGCACTGAGTGTTCAAGAGGGCTACAGAGGGACCGAAGAGACAGGGGTGGGAGCGGACAGAGGGTGTTTCCTTATTAATTTTTAAAAAAGATTTATTTGTATTTATGTATACATACAAAAACTGGGGTGTAGGCCAGAGGTGGGGGGGTGAGAGGATTCACCAGAGTCAGAGTGGGGAGCAGAACTGGCAGATGGGCCAAGCCCACTGCTGAGGGGAGCAGCGGGAGACAGGAGGGGTTGGCTACGCCCTGTGGTCACCTCCGGGGCTGGGGATCGAACTTGCGCTGAAGCGGCTGCGGCTGCCTCCCCAGTGCTGCACCATGGTGCCACCAGGGAGGGCCCTCACTTGGGGGCTTTGTACAGGCTTGGGGAGACTGCTGAGAGACTGCAGGGGCTGGATTCAGAAGGAGGGGCTCTCTCCTCCGGGAAGAAGATGGCTTCCATCTGGTGTGCTTGCTGGGGCGGTGATGAGGGGGCGGGGCGGAATGCTCAGTGGGCATCCACGTGACACACACAGTAGGCCCGCAGGAAATGGCTGTGGAAATTCATGAATGCAATTGACTATTGTAGATATTTATGAATATTGTAGACATTTGAATATGAGTATTGCAGAAATTTATGAATACAATAGAATATCGTGTCTATTGCAATAGACACAATAGTGGCAGTTTGGCACCGGGAGCTGGAGTGTTACGGCAGCTATTCAGGAGAGTTATGACTGTGATAAAATCAACCGGGCTGCCGAGAGGCTTGGAGGAATCAGCACTCCGGTTTGGGGCTGGCGCAGTGAGGGGGAGCATGCCGAGCCAGGCGTGACCTCCGTGGGGCGCTGAATGTCAAGGTGAGTGGCAGGAGGTAGGGAGGCAGGTAAGGAAGGAGGCTCCTCTTTACGAAGCCAGCCTTAGGCCAGAGAGGTGGGCTCCCGGGAAACACCTCCGCACCCCAACATGAAGGAAGCTGAGTCCTGGTCAGCCTGTGTCCACGGGGCGCCTCTGCCCTGCTATGCGATGGGCTCGGACCAGCAAGTGACCTGGGAGTAGCGTCTGTGCTGCCCGGACATGTCTGCAGCGTGGCGCTGAGTGCAGGTCCCGTGATGGGCTCTCTGTGTCCCTCCAAAATCCAGACATTCCACTGGGAACCCCACAGCGACGGCGTTTGGAAGTGGGGTCTTCAGGAGGTAATTAAGCGTTGGTGAGGCGATGGGAGTGGGACCTTCATGATGACTGCATGTCCCTGTACGCAGACAGAGACGCAAGCTGCTTCTGTCCAGCCTGTGAGGTGGCCGTGGCAAGCCGGGAGCACAGCCGTCCCCAGAGCCTGACCCTGGGGGAGTCTGACCGCGGACTTCCAGGCTCCAGAACCGTGAGAAGTGCGTGACTGCTGTTTCAGCCGGTGATTTTGTCTAGCCGCCGGCGCTGGGACACTAAGTCCTTCACATGACTTGTTCTCATCTTTACATGCTGGAGCCGTCGGTACTATTAATAGTCACCACTCTGCAGATGTGGCATGGGCGTCTGGGCGCCCGCAGCGCGGGGCTGGAGCACGGGCGGCCGCCCCCTGTCCTCGTGGCCCGTCCCATGGCTGCCTCCCCGGCCGGGGATGAGACGGGCGTCCGTCCAGGAGATGGGCGGGCCAGGACTTGGCCGAGATGCTGCGCTGGCCTTCCCGCCTGCTTCTGGAAGGTGTGAGCGGGCCTGTGCGGGCTGTGGAGACGTGGACGGAGGTCGGGCCCCAGCGCTGCTCAGCCCCTCGTCCGTGACCCAGGCGGCTCGCCTCGGGGGCACGGGGGCATACCCGGAGAGGGCTGTGCATGTTGTGTGGCACACAGTGGGTCTCCTGCTCCTGCGGAAAGCTTTCTCTCAGTCCAGGCTCCCTCCCGTCCTAAGACGCCACCTGACAGAGGGAACCGGTCCTGTCCCCAGAGCCTCTGCTTCCTTTTGCCTTGTTTTTAGAGCCGTAGTGCTTAGACTCGGTTAAGCCTCTTCCCTCCTCCTGGGTAGATTTCTCCTGTTCATCTGACACAGCCAGTGATTGACCTCAAGGGGCAAACGTGGTCTGGACGCCAGCGTCACTGGTTGGATGGACGTGGCATCTGATTTCCTGCTAGGGGGCATCCTGCGGGCGGTGGCTCAGAGGAGATGAGCCGCTCAGCAGGGAAGGTCTCAGCACTGTGGTTTTGCTGGGGTTGGGTGTAGGTTGCAAAGTGGGAGGCAGGAGAGGTACTCGCGGTCAGGAGGACATCCCTGAGGTCCACCTTCAGGAGTTTGACCCTGCAAGAGGTGGAGGCCTAGGGTGGAGGGTGTTAGGGGAAGGCCACCTAGTCACTCTGGGAGCTCACTCCAGTAAGGCTGGGCGTGGACCGGAGGGAAGCTGCCTGGAGGCCAGAGGCTGGCAGGAAGCCGCAGCGACCTGGCCCTGCACCCCACAGGGCCCCTCCTCGACTGGCCCCTGTCTGTCTCCTGGATCCCTTTTTGCTGTCTCCTGCTCACTCTGCCTTGTTTTGCCCTTGTCACTCCTCAGCCTCATGAAGGATGCCCTAGCCAGACATTCGCCCTGGCTGCCACTTCTATTTGACAAGCTTCTCTCTGGCATCTGCATGGCCTTTGGGTTCTGTTCAACTATGACCTGGTGGAAAGAGGTTCTCAGTCCCTGCAGTCAGCCAACCCTGACCCCATCGTTCTCTGTCCTCTGCTCCATCATTCTTTTCTTCCTTAGCATTTACTGCTATGTGATATTTTATTTAGCTCTTCCTCATCATCTGTCTCATCCCACTAGAAAGTAAGCCCCCCGAGGCTGGGCCAGTGTCTGTTTTGCCCTCTGTTGTCAACTCAGAGTTGAACACTCAAATGTGCACTGAATACATGCATGCATGAATGAATGAATGCATGGATGAATGAATGAGTGCATGGATGGATGAGTGTATGGATGAATGAATGAATGCATGCATGGATGAATGCATGCATGCATGAATGAATAAATGCATAGATGATTGAATGCATGGATGAATGAATGAATGCATGGATGAATGAATGCATGGATGAATGAATGAGTACATGGATGGATGAGTGTATGGATGAATGAAAATGAATGCATGCATGAATGAATAAATGCATGCATGAATGAATAAATGCATGGATGAATGAATGAGTGCATGGATGGATGAATGAATGCATGCATGCGTGCATGGATGAATGAATACATGGATGAATGAATCTTTGATGAATGAGTGAGGGTGATAACTTTCCATGGAGGTGGCACTGCCTGGCTCCAGTGATCAGGAAGGTAGTCTAGAGCATGATTCAGTGCCACCCACCTACACTGACTGACAAATACTTGAGTTTCAGTTCTGAGCATTGAGCCCTCTCCTTCCTGTGTGGGGGGGTCGGCTTGTCATTCGAAACAACCCCAGGGAGTCCTGTTTCAGGTACAGCAAATGGAGACAGCCTGACAGAGAGCCGTGGAATGGCCTGACTGTGGTGGAGTCAGACCCAGGGCTCGCTGTCACTTTGCGCAAAGTTGCTCCTTCCTTCGATGACATTGTTCTTGAGTGGTGAGTAATTGGAGCCTCCGGGCCACCTCGAGTTTTGTGGATAAACAAGGCTCCCACTCTCTAGGCAAAGTGCCGTGATAAGCAAACAGAACACTGCGATGTGTCTCCACAAGCTGAGACGTCGGTAACTGCTTGACATTCGGAGAGGCACATCCTCCCCAGGGTACCCAGGCCTTTTCCCAGTGGGCACCAGCCTTGAAAGAGATGAAAAGGCCCAGGAGAAACTTTCTGGCTTTGGGAGGGGGGCAGCCTGTTCACATGAGTTTCCTCTTAGGAAAGGGGGCTCCCAGCAGCCTGAGGCCCCAGCCTACCAAGGTGCTGCTGGGCATTATGACATCAGCGTTTTCTCTCTCATCTCATCATGCCAGTTTCATTTCTTGGATGATTCCATCAACTGGAGGACTAAGCATGTGATCCCATGGGAGCCCATGTCAGGGGCCATAGAAAGTAGTAAAACTTCTGTGAAATTAGAGGAAATTGAGGGGACCCTCAGCACGCCACACTCACTGTATCTCTTGGTAAGTCACAAACATTTAGAAAACTACTATCCACGATTGGCTGTGCACAGATTTGGGGAAGGTCATTGCCGATCATTCTCTCAACTGGCATCTGGAGTGACTCCTGGCAGAGATCTAAACTCTCTGAACAGACCTGAAGGAAGCAGACAGGGGCCAGAACTCTATTAGAGTCTAATGTCATCAGCATCTGGTAGACACTAACAGTTAATCAGCACTACCAGAAAGATGATATTATCATCCCAGTTTGACAGCTGAGAAATCTGTGGCTTAGTGTTTAACAAAATTTCCCAAGGTCACCCAGCTGAAAAATGGCAGGGCTGGGATTTGGGTTCATGCTTTCTCCTTGTGCAATGTGATTCCTCCACACCCACATGTATATGTACTGTTCCTGGAGTGAGTGGAACTGTAGGTATGTGTGGCTGCTTTAGGGAGAAAGGTTTTAGTGGGTGATGATAAAGATGCTGATTAAATGTTCAAGCTCTATTATTTCTTTCCTTAGAGGAAAAAATTAGGTTTGATTAGGTTTGTTTTTAGTTTTAGATGAAGACTCCACCTTTATGGCTTCATTTCATCCTAATTACCTCCAACTATAATGACATCGGGGATTAGCGCTTCAACATGAGATGTTTGCAGGGACACAATTCAGTCCATCCCAGATCTAAATTGACCGAAAGTTCTGCAAGGTCTCTACACAGAAAACTACAACATCCTGCTGAGAGAAATGACAGTTTCTTTAGTCATTACCATCATTTCTGCATGGTGTTTTATAATTTCTGTGACAATAACAATTTCCTGAATAAATAAAAGGAGAGATAGCTCAGGTTCAAGGGCTAGATAAGTTGATACAGATAAGATGTTAACTCGCCCCCATTTAAAGTATAGTTTTAATCCAATCCCAATCAAAATTTCTACCAGACACTTTTACAGATAGAAATCGAAGATATATTTCTAGAGTTCCTATGGGAAAACAAAGGCTCTAGAATAAACTATGTTGTAGAAGAAGAACAGATCTGGAAAACTTAGAACTCCTAAATTGAAGACTCACTAGAAAGTAATCAAAAGTTAGTACTGCTATGGTAATAGACAAGTAGGTCAACAAGACAGAGCAGTGAGGTCAAAAATAGATGTCCTCTTCCACGAATAATTGATTTTTGACAAGTCACCCAAACAACTCCATGGAAAAAGGAAACTCTTGAACAAATACTGTTGTAACAACTTGATACCCACGTGGCAGGAAAAATAACCTCAACCCCTACCTCACACCTACACCAACACCAACATAGATGAATAATAGAACTAAACATCAGAACTAACACTGGACAGTTTTTAGGGGGAAATGAGTATCCTGGCAGTCTAGGGTAGGTAAATAGTTTTTAGACAGGGCACAAAAAATAATAACCAGAAAAGAGAAAACCAGGAAATTCGGCTTCCTCAAAACTAAAAACTCAAAAAGACACCATTAACAAAGTTAAAAGATGAGCCACAAACCAGATGTTAATGTTGACCAAACACATACCTTTACAAGGATTTATAGCTAGGATATACAATGAATGTCTACTGCTCAATAATGAAATGACAAACAACTTAAAACAAATGGTCTGAAGATTTT
>NW_004567139.1:7278513-7332101 GCF_000260355.1 Condylura cristata | reverse complement strand
AAAAAAAAAAAGCAGAATAGGGTTTTACCTGATGGGGGTGGGAGGACTGATTGGGAAGAGGCCCTTTCCAGCATTCTAGTGAAATGGAAATTACTCATTCTATTAACAGGAACACCTTACCCCACAATATGGTCTTTAGTATATTAAATATCTTAACCTGAAGGAAAGTTTTTAGAAGGTGGAAGCAGGAAGCTACTGCAACCTCTCCTCCCTTTGCTCTTCTTATCTGAAATAGGTCATGAAACCCATGAGAACGCGCCCTTTTGTCACAGGAAGAGAGAAGACGTTCTCATCACCAGAGCTGGGGGAACTTGGGGCCAAGAATGTCCACACAAGCCTGGCTAAATCAGCCTCTCATCCTCCTGGTTATTTCTTGGCCATTCGAACCAAACTCCTGTCTGGTCAATTCTTCATAATGGATTGTTTTTTGTCGAAAGGCATAAAAGCTTCTGCTCTGGCTACTTCTCTGGGTGTTCCTTCTCTTGTGAAGGCTTCCTGCCCACATAAATATTCAGCAAGATGTGTCTGCTCTGCTCCGGAGACCCTATCTCTCTCCACTCAATTTTCAGATCCGGCCTGAGACCCCCGGAAGGGCAAGGAAGGCATCCCGATTCATAGGAAGTTTCTCTAAAAACTGCCAAAAATAGAATCCAGAGGAAGAGGGCGGGGTGGGGCAGGAGTCATGGATAAATCGGGAGGGCGGGACCTGGCCCTACAGAAGCCGCCTGACAGCCGGGGAGACTTCATCACCTCATTCTGCTCCTCTGCATCTAGCTGTCATTTTTAGAGGGAAAAGTGGAAGGAAGCACTGTGCGATGGCCCGCTCTGGCTCAGCACCTATGGGCGGTGCTGGGCGGGATCTCCCCAAAGGCAGACACGCAGCTGGAAGTTTTCTTCTCCCCCTCTTGGCATTCTGGGTCCTCCTGCAAGGACTGAGTATCTGGAGGCATCTTGCCAAGAAATGTCTGAACCGGTGCACCCCTGAGCTTTGCTGTCAAACGAGGAGTCGAGATTCCCCGGTACTGGGACGCGAGCCCCCCTGACGGTTCCCAGGCTCTTCCTGACAGTTTGCAACTGATACTTCCTTCCTCAAGGTGACCGTCCTCAGAAGCACTGCAGCTTTTCCTGTCCTCAGCCCTGAGCAGGTGGGCAGGAGCCTTCCCTGCGGGGTTGGGGGTCTGCAGGGCTGGGGGGCTGCGGGTTTGTGGCACTGGGGGCTGGGGGGCCTGAGGGTTAGCCGGGCAGGGGCACTGGGGGTGCTGGGGGGTTTCAGGGCTGCGGGGTTGTGGGGCTGGAGGCAGGGGGCTGTGCGCTGTGGACTTTCCTTGGCTCCATGGCCCCTGCTGCAGGAGCCCTCTGCCCAAGGAGCTGCTTGCTTTAATTGGGGCCTTTTCTTGCACCTCTAATTACAGATGCCAAGTTACCTGACTGGAGCTACTGTTGCCAAGTTTTCTTGCTCCGCCCCCCAACAGAGTAACCCCAGACCAGCCATCCCTGGAGTCCCGCCATTGCTGGGCTCGCTGCCTTCCCCAGGCTTTGGATTTCACTGGCAGAAATGTGTGGACACAGAGGCAAGGACCCGCAGACCTGTTCAGGAGCAGACCCAGCCTCAGAACACAACTAAACAAAGATCTGGTGAGAGATGTCTTTTAGCTGACCCCGCGATGTCATGGAGCATTGCATAAGGTGGGCACCTTATTCACCCACCGCCTCCCCAGGCCCCTGCCCCCACCGCACCCCATGACTGCCAAGCACCCCCAGGCAGAGCTGCTCTTCCTGCTTTGGCCTCAGCCTGCATCAATAAAGGTTTCTAGCACGCGCCCGTCCCATGGCCCAGAAAAGGGACTTTTTCTTACCTTGGGAGACAGAAGCAGAAAGACATCATAAAGGCAGCTCCCATCCCACACGGGAAAGTGCACATGTCACCTCTCCCCCTCAGCTCTCCCTGCCCCTCCCCCAGCTCTCCCTGCCCCCTCCCCCCACCTGCTTCCAGGCAGAGAGCCACTGAGCCACTTTAGGTTTCTTCTATTGACATGTTTTTTTGGGTCACCGTGGGGCAAATAAAGAGATAAACCAGGAGGGTGGACAGGAGCTCTTCAGCCAGGCCCCTTCTGCTCCCCACTCCCCAGGAGCAGCTTAATCAGAGGGCGAGTCTGCAGGAGCAGGGCAGCCCGGCCGGGCTGAGAGGACATTTACCGCCAGCTGCTCTGAGCCTTATCTGCAGCTGGGCGGGAGCAGGAGCAGCAGGTGGGGTGAACAGGCCCGAGCAGACAGTCCTTTATTGTGGCAAAGTGCGCCTTTAATTCCTGTGACAGAGTCACACAGACTCCAGGCTACGACCTTTCCTCGGGCCATTATGGAAGTCAAATCTGCTTCCGTCAGGAGGCATCACAGGGAGACTTCATCATGCGCTCGCACGTAAGGTGACCCCGCCGGGTGCCAGGTGGTGACGGATGGGCGCATCCCGCCGGTCCCCTCCCTGCACAGACCAGTCGCACGCGTGTGGGGGGGCGGGCCTGCAGCTCCCTCGGGCGCAAGGCCCTGAGCACCAGAGACAGCTGGGGAGAGACGCTGGGGTGGTGGGGGGTCGGGGGCGGAGGGGGGAGCAGATGCTCTCTGTGGAAGCTGCCGGGCCCCCCAGTCTCCCTCAGCGCGGCAGAGCAGACCCTTCAGCTTCTGGCTGGAGCCGGTGGGGCTCGGGATCTCGCTGGCAGCGCCTCCGTCTAGCTTGGGGAGCCCCGTGGAAGGAGAACCGCGTGTTCCGAGTATCGGCGGTGTCTAGAGCCAGCCGGCGTCTGTCTGAGCCGCCCTGGAACCCGGGCTTCCTACCCCCAACATGTCCGCACTAAAGACACTTGGGAGGAGGAGGGGAGGGACAGAGAGGGGGGAGCACGGAAGGGGGGACGGCTGGGTGTTGCAGGGCAGAGCCTGGGCTCCCCAATGGGGCTGTCCCCGCAAGGCCGGCGCTCCCAGTCCCTGCCCGCGGAGGCCGGTAGGGGGCGCTGTTGCTCCTGTGTACTTGATGCTCCCGCGGGCTGGGGAGGGCGGGGCTCCCCAAAGACAGCAGGTAACAGCAGTGGGGCAGTCTCTGAAACCCGGGGACCCGCCTCTGACCGCAGCCCTGTGGCCTTGAGCTTCAGCCTGGCCTTGGTGTCCATCGCCAAGTCATCAGCAGCCATTATGAGGAGCTTGCTGTGTGGAGCTTGCTGGCCGCCTCCTCTTGGCAAACTGTGAGTCAGCCTGGCCTCACCCCATTTCACCCGTCAGGCGACTATAGGGAGGGTGCTGGGCCTCTCCTGCCCCAGACCCTGGAGTGTCTGTGCTGCTCGGTGGAGCTGGTCCATCTGGGCAGCGTGAGGGGACCAGACTGTTTCAGGGCACCTCTGGGTAGCTGAGTGCCTGACGCTGGCCCCTGGCAGGGTACACAAGCCTGGAGGTTTCTGGCTTTTTCAGATCTTTCTGGAAACAGTGCAAAATAGAGTCAGGCCGGGCAGCCAAGGCCATGGTTTAGGGAAAGGCCAGGCCTGCCAGGTGTTTCCGATCTGACGGGTGGGGGGTGCTCCCTGGGTCCTTCTTTCCCACGAAACATGAGAACTTGTTGGACTTCTTAGCAGCTATGCCGTCTTCCCTAGAAGTAGGGTCTCTATGTGATAACCAGACCTTTCCCTAGGGGTGAGGTGCCAGCGTAGGGTGCTTGTCCAGAAGGGGAAGGGATTGTGGTGACTCCAGGAAGTCCCATTAGCTTCCCGACCCCCAAAGGACACCAGCTTCAGGATGTGTCTGTGACGGAGCAGCCAGAGCCCCCCGGCACTCATCCATCCAATCGTCCATCCCCCAGCCACCCCCTCAGCCATCCACTTATCCATTTATCCACCCAGCCACCCAGCCACCTGCCCACTCATCCACCCATCACTCCATCCCTCCGCTCACACACCCATCCGTCATCCAGCCACTCACCCATCTACCCAGCTGCTCATTCATCCATCCGTTTATCCACCCAGGCACACATCCATCCACCCCCCATCCCTACATCCACGCAGCCATCCGTCACGCATCCACCCGTCCATCCTCCCACTCTGCTCTCGACTGACACCTTCACTTCGTCCAGCCTGGTGCGAGGAAGGCCTATGGAAACATGCTGCTCGTTGGCTGGCTCCTTGATTTTTCATACCACAACCGAAGCTTGTGCCGAGCTCTAGAAGGTGCTTGTGGCGGTCCAGAGAGATTGCCCAGGACGGGGCACTTCGTCACAAAGGCTCTGCCCAGGAGGTGCTGAGTAGACAGTCCAGAAAGGACACTGGCACTCTCGCTCCAGGCCATTTTCATTACAAAATTTGGAGAATGTTCCACTGGTTTTTAACTAGATTGATTTAGAGTTCTGGGTCCCAAAATGACAGCTGTTAGGTATTTGTAGTCGGCTCAAACTTGGGTGGCTCCTGGCTTCTCACTGAAGACATGTTTATTATTTATTTATTTAGAGATTTATTTATTTGTGCATACAAAACTGGGATACAAGCCAGAGAGGTGCAGGGGCGGTGAGAGGCTTCCCCAGAGACAGAGTGGGGAGCAGAACAGGCAGAATGACTGCAATCCATTGCTGAGGGGAGCAGCTGGGGGACAGGAGAGGTCTGCTGCGCCCTGGGGTCAGCTCCAGGTGGGGGTTGAACTCACACACCCTGCAGTGCTGCGCCTAACCTGTTTGGCCACCGGGGAGGGCCCTGAAGACATGTTTATGAGGAGGCTTTTGTGCTTAGGAGTTGGGAAGAGGCAGAGGCAGTCAGGAAGCGTCCCAGGTCCTTGGCTTCTCGGGCTCCGCGATGCCGTGACCGCTCTCCCCGCCTGGCCTCCCCTGAGTGCCGCCGGGACCGAAGCCCCGGGTCTGTGCCCGCGCGTCAGCCTGTGCTGAGTGTGGGCGAACGAGTGTCTCTGTGTGCGCGTGGGGGTGCGCATGAGCGTGAGCACGGGTGTGTGACGGCAGCAGCAGGGCGAGGCAGGCCCTGGGCGCCGGGCAGCTGGGCGCTGGCCTGGGCGGCGGAAGTGCAGGGAGTGTGGGTGGGAGAAGCAGAGGGGCCTGAGGGAGGGCCCCTGCGCGGAGGAGAAGGGGTCAGCGGCAGGAGCCTGCCTGGGGCTGGGCAGGGAGGCCGGGCAGCCGCCTCCTGCAGCGGTGGGGAGGCTGGGAGGGCAGGCGGGGGAGGGAAGGGGCCGGTTTCTCTGGCCAGTCGAGGCCACTGGGGCTTTGAGGGGAGATGGGGTTCAGCCCTGGCATCAGCCCTGTGGACATGCACTGCAGGATCTTGATGTCACTGACTGGTGTCAGGGACAGTGGCAGTGTCCACCCGGAGCAGAGCCTGGGGCACAGAGTTGGTAGAGGCCCACTCTGGCCAGCGTCAGGAGGCCTGAGGCTGGTCACCCTGGGCCTGGGCCTGGGTTCCGGGGTACTGTGGGGTCTCTGTGCAGGCTGTGTGGGGCCGGCCCCTTGAGGACACAGGGAGGTGGCCTTTCCACAGGGAGGGAGGACCCTCACAAGCCTTCTGGATGTTTACACCCCCAGATTGTCAAGGACAGCGCCTGTGAGCCCCGTGGGCCGGCCCCTGGCATTGCCCTCGCAGATACCCGCCTCACCCCACGCTGTCTGGTGGGCTGAGCCCCGGCGTCATCCTGGGTTCTGGCATCAGAGCCGTTGCCATGGGGACTCGCTGCTTAGCCATTTTGAGGATGGGCTTGGTGGGGATGAACATGAGGACGGTGGAGGGAGGCGGGTTCTCTGGGTGTCTGATGGGGAGCGGCCAGCAGGGAGGTGTGGAGGCAGAGGTGGCAGGGGGCGGCGGGGGGTTCAAGCAGCAGACGCCGTCTGGACACCCCGGAGACCAGACCAGCCCTCCACAACTGAGGGCTCCACGGAGTGGCTCTGGGGGTCCAGGAGCACCTGCTGACTTCAGCTTCTGAGGGCTCCCCAGTCTGTCCACACCCCATGTGGGGTGCCTGCTCCTTCTCTGCTAAGGACAGTCTTCCTTGGGACTGGGGCGGGTCCTGGGCTGGGTGTCTCAAACCCACGGCGCCCTCCTCTGAAGGCCTTCGAGTCTGTGCCAAAGGCTGACCTTTCCTAAACCAGGTCGCCCTTGCAGGTCCCGCCTGGGGGGACTCGGCAGTGTCATCGTGGAGGTCAGGTCTGACCTACTGCAGCCGACAGCTCCAGGAGGAAGCCGGCTGCCGGGGCCCAGCGCCCCCTGTGCTCCAGCTGGGCATTCGGAAGGGCCCTGGGGCGGCTGGAAATCTGCCTTTCCCGCACAAGCAGATCTGCCTGTCCCTGTCCCTGTCTCTGTCTGTCTCTTCTCTGTCCCTCCACCCCCAGCCCCGTTCCCATGTCACTTAGGGCACAGACTGCCACCAGCCTGGCTGAATGAGCGCTGCCCCTTCCTTGCTGTGAGACATGAGGAGCAGCCTGTACTCGCTGTGCCTCAGTTTCTCCACCTGGAAAATGGTGCTGCTCTTCAGGTGAGGCGACTCCACCCGCTCACGGGGTTGTCGTGAGCCACAGAGTAGAAGTTTCCGGAAGCCCTCTGAGCGGCTGGGCTCCTGTGTGTGGACTGAGGTGACCCCGCAAGGGTGCTCCCCACTGCCGTCCCCCAGGGAGCCGCATAGAGCAACTGCACTCGGGGCACCTCAGACAGGTGGCAGGCGGGCTGGGACTGACCCCCGCCTGGGTAGCCAGGGGCTCCCGGCCCGCACCCCAGCTCTGGCTTCCCCTGCCGGCCGGTTGTCCCAGCTCTCATTCCACAGGTTCTCACGGGAAAACGTTCTCTGTTGTCTTTGGCAAAATGAGGAAAAACCAGGACACGGCAGTGAGCGTCTCCCTGGGGTTCACCTTCTCCCCCAGCGGGTCTCCTTTTTGCAAGGACTGTGTGACTCGGGGTTCTGACCCCTTCGCTGTTGGCGGGTGCAGTGACGATGGGCAGGGATGGCTGCTTGGGGCTCGTGGCCTCAGTGGAAAACGGCAGTTTGAGGGGGGCTCGGCGCCAGAGTCTTGGCAATTTGCCCCCTCGCTGGGCCTCAAGACCCACCACTGCTTGGGGCCGACAAGGCGTTTTCAGACCCAGACCCGCTCCGACTTCCTTTCCCAATGGCGGCGTGGCGGTCGGGAGGTTTGCTGAGGCGGGAGGTTTGGACCGGCGGAGCTGGGGTCGCTGCCTCTGGGACCCCGAGGAAGGACCCGCAGCTGGCTGGGGTGACCCGAGCTGGTCTGTGCCAGCCTTTCACGGGAGTCTGGGATCTCTTCCCCTTCCAAGGGTCTTCGCCAAAGCCTGCTCCCTCCTCCCTCTTGGGATCTCTCCAGCTGGGCTCTGCCTGTGTGGAACTTGCCCGAACAGGGGGTCCCCTGTGAACCCCCCACCCTCTGCGCGGTCCTCAGCTCCTCACTGGCCCTGGGGTTCTCTGGAATACCAGCTCCGAGCGGGGCCACTTCCAGGAAGGCATCAGGGCGACTCTGGGGGACCTGCTGGTGGGGTTGCCATCCCAGGCACCCCATCTTACTGGGGGAGCCTGAGGCCAGACTAACCCCCAGGCAGTGGTCTTGTGCAGCCACAAAGCCAGGAGGCGGCCAAACCGTGGGCGCGGCCCGATGGTCTTCCGAGCGCAGGCTGTGCCCTCCCTATAGCCTTTCCCTTGGCGACAGCGCCCCGGGCTCTGCTTTCTCGCTGCCCAGGCTGCCTGGCCCCTCCTCCCGCCCGACCTTTAAATGCAGGCGCGGTCTCCGCCGCTTATCTCCCAGCCCGGCGCTCGCGTGCCTTTAAATACCGTTTATAAGCTGAAGACTCTTAAATTTTTATCTCCAGCTTGGACTTCAAGTGAAACTCCAGGCTCCTATATCCAGCGCCCACGCCATAGCTCCACTTATATGTCCAGCAGGCTGTGGCGCCGAGAGGCCACCACGCCCCGCACCTGTGTCCTGCCGGCCGGGCAGGCTGCGGCGAGGGGCCCGGCGCTGGCCTATCCCTGGTGCTGTGGCCATTCCCAAGGGGCAGATTAGGCTCAGGCGCCCCCTGGCCTGACAGAGCGGCTCTGGGGCTTGGCTGTGGCCGGGCCTCCCGCCTTCCCCGCCTCCTCTCCCGGGAGACCTCCCACTTCTGCCCCTTCTCTCCCCATCCCAGGCTTGCCCCCACCCCCGCAACTCTGACACCTCCAGTTCTGTCTTGGGGTCTGCCCCTTCGAAGGGAAGTTCCCAGCTCCTCCTTCCTCTCCAAAAATCAGCGCCTCCCCCAGGGCCCCCTCCACACCCCTATAAGCAGCAAATCTTTTCAGTCACTGTGGTTAAGACAAGCGTCATCTCCTCGCATGTGTTCTCTGTGTCTCGCCCAACCCAGCGCCCAGTACCCCGGTCCATGTTGGGGGGGGGGCTTGCCCTCACTGCTCCTGCGCCAGCCTGCTGCCCTCACGCCCGGTCCCGCCCCTTCCTGCCAGCCCCTCCTCCTCATCCCCACTCACTCCTGCTGGTTCCCTCTTGGCTCTTCTTGGGGAGCCACTGAGCGCGCCTTCCAGGATGTCACATCATGTCCTGGGGGCCCGGGGCGCCCACCCAAGCCCCCCAGGTCCTCCGGCCACTCTCCACCCCCGAAGCCACAGTCCCTGCTGTTCTCTCCCCGGTCAGCACCCGAGAGGCCTGAGCGAGCCCCCGCCTGCGTGGATCTCCCTTGTGGGTCTTCACCCACCGCTGTGTCCTCCCACTCGCCCCAGCAGCCGGCCAGGAGCACCCCTGCTCCCCGTCCCATGCAAACCCCACACGGGCTTCTGCCTTTTAAGCCCCGAGTTGGTCTGGAGCCCGCGCTGCAGTGGGTGCCCCGGTGTCGGGGTCTGGGCGCGCTCCTCCCTGCCCCAGGCCTGCCCGGAGCCGGGGCGGGGCAGGGGCTCCGTAAACATTTGCGGAGGGAATGAAGAGTGAAATCAGCAAAGCACCTGATGTGTAATGGTATTTGATAAATATTGACTTTATCATATTTTATTTGCTTTTGTTTCATAAAATCCAGGAAACTGGCAAGCAGAAACCAAAACCGAAACACGCGGTAATCCCAGTTTTTGTACCCTCCACTGGTATTTTTAAAGAGATGAATCTAATACATGCAGGCACAGAATCCCATTAGGTAGCAAAAAGCACAGAATGAAAAGAGCGAGTCTCCGCCAGGGCCTCCCGGCTGCCCCTGCTATCCCTCCAGGGAGGCCCTTCCCCGGGGCTGACCCACAGGGGCAGGCTGGCAGGGACGGGCCAGAGACGGTGCCCGCTGGAGGCTGGTGCCGTTTGCTGCAACCCGGTCCCCGCACAGCTGTGGGCCGGATTCTGTGACTCCGACACGGTGCGGGACCATTCTTCCCCTAGGGAGATCCAGGGGTCTGGCGGGCCCCTGGATCCGACCCCTGGGTCTGAGGGGAAAGTTCACGCCCTCAGTGGTGGTCTCTGGGTGTTGGCCCATCGGGCTGTCCCCCCGGGGTCTCGCCTCCCCGGCTGCTCCCAGCTGCGCGCCCTCTCTCTAGGGCCTCCGTCCCCACCCCCTGGGCAGCCCCACTCATTCTTCCAGACTCAGCTTCGAGGCTGCTGGACCCCCTTGCAGGGCTGACTGAAACTCGCGCCGCAGAGCTTTGTCCACGGTCGCCCGAGAGTCTGCCTCTCAACCGGCTCCCGGCCACGGCCAGGAGAACCCGACTTTGAGAACCACTGGGTGAGACGATGCTTCTTGAAGGCGCCGGCTGCGCAGACCCCGCCTGGCCTTTCCGGATGAAATCCTCCCGAGGCTGCCGGGCCTGTTCTTCACACTACTTATCACAGATTTTTAATTATAAGTTTATTTGTGTTTAGTGAATGTCTTCAAATCTAGGCGGCCGCGGCGTGAGCGTTGCTGTGCTGTTCTTTCATCCACCCGTCCTCTCTGGTATTAAAGCAATAAAGACCAGGAAGCAGATACCACGCAGAGCTAGCCGCTCTCGCCTCTGGAAGGGAAGACGCTCACGCTTATTGAACACCGTAAAGCATCTTGCACCATAATAGAGACGTCCAGAAAAAGAAAAGTCAACAGTGAGCACCCGCCCTGTTCCAGCTGCGTGCTTAGGCGGCATCTCTGACTGTTCTGCTGGCCATGTGCCCCCAGGCCTGTCCAGTGATGCTTTACAAATGGATACGTAAGGGTACACCTGTGTGCTTTCACTCATCCGTTCACTTTCACTTACTTACATGGATGGATGAGAGAAAATGTGCAGGTCTCCCACACAGGCTATCCTCTTGCCCCAGATGATGGGAGACTTTCATTCTGGGATGGGCTTATCTCCTATCCAGGGGTGTCGGGGAGGGGTCAGGAGGCTGGGATGCTTTGAGATCTTGAACGTGGTCTCCCTCCTCAGATAGACATGGGGGGGCTGAACGTCTCCCAGAAGATCAGAGGCCCGGGAAGAGGCAGACTCCTCTTCACGCCTCTTAGGATACAGAAACAGTAGCAAAGAGCGAAGGTGGTGGGACCCCAGGCTGGCTTATATCCATCGAATGCAAAGTGAGAAATAACCAGAAGATCAAAGCCAAGCTGCAGAAAAGGAGGCTGAGAAATAAAAGGAGTAAGCCAGAGGTCGGGCGGGAGGAGGGGGAAGCGCGGGAGGGGAATGTCCACGCTGGAAATTGCTCTCCGATTCCTGGGTGCCCATGGGCTACCTGCCAGATCAATTGATTACATCTGCAGGCAGAGTTGCCTTTTTATTTCACACCAATTTTCACGGGCAGTGTAAGGTAAAAATGGAGGAGACGAAATGAATGGGAAAAGATGATTGAATGTTGATGTAACAAGGAAAGGCGTGAGGAAGGGGGTGGCCGGACACGCAGCTACAAGAGATTGCTGCAAGGGCGCCCCCACCCTGGACACTCTTCTTGCTTTATATAATTTTGGAACATCAGCCCCCCCCCCCACACACACCTCTTGGTCCCAGCGACCTGCCACTCACAGTCACAGTCCTTGGCCAAAGGAACACGGGGATCCAATGCCCCAGACCCCAAGGAAACTCCACCTACCTTCCCGCCCCACTCTGCGTCTCTCTACCTGACCCTGAGGTGGAGACCTCAGTGAGGAGGGGCCTCGTGGCACGAGGCAGCTGATAACACCAGAGTGACCTCTCCCAGGGCCTCAGTTTCCCCCGGAGTGCAGTGATAATGAGCCGCATGGCCGTGATGCTGGGTGCTAACAGGCGTGAGCGGAGGTGCTGTGAGACAGGGCTGGAAGCAGACGTTCTGATGTGAGCAGACACACAGCAGAGGCAAACGAGTGGCCTCTTCCTGGGGAGACACCCTGTGTGGGGGGCCGGGTGGGTGCTTGGGGCCGGCTCACTGCCGACCCTGGGATGGGTCCCCACCTCGTGGCCCTCGGGGTGTCTGCAAAGACCAGGTGGGCGGTTGTGGGGGCCTGTCTTAGAAACCTTTGCGTTAAGCCTCCTGTGAGGGAATTTGAGGAATTTGTCCAAAAGCCTTTGCAAAGAGCTGGACTCCAGGCCCCCAAGACGGGGTCTCCCACAGGGTCCGAGGCAAAGGGGGAGCCGGGGAGCCACGGCCCCTGCTTCCCCCCCCCCGGACCTGATGCCACTGGCCACCCTGGTCTCTTGAGACAGGACTGCTGTGCTGGTTTAAAAGGGACAAAGGCAGGAGAGGGTGGGGGCGCGCTGGCGGAGCCATGGGGGGGCTGACGTCCCTCCCGTGCCGGGCTCCTCAGTGGCTCTGTGAGGTCTGGTCTCTGCTGCTGGAAAGGGCAAAGCAGGACGCTGCCCGCTGCTTCCCCTGCCTCCTGTCCACCGGCAGGCGGTGGGCACCCACTGGAAGGAGAAGTCTTGGGGATCCGAGGGCGCCGGGGTGCCGCTGGGGCTGCACAGGCTGAGCCCCCGGGGTCTCCTCTTTGCAAACATCCAGACACGAGAAGTCAGCGCTGAGAGGCCTTAGCGATGGCCCCATTTTACAGCTGCGGAGGAGGTTGAAAGGGCCCGTCGCTAGAGGCGGGAGGGGCTGGAGGAGAAGACTCCGTTTGGGGTTCCCAGCAGGTGTGTGTGTAGCACCCAGGCACAGAGGGGAGGGGCGACGCGGGTCACCTGGGGCAGCGAGGCAGCCGCAGGGCCCCAATTTCCAGGCCGAGGCCAAGACAAGAGGCAACAAGAGGTGCGTTTGCCTCGTAAACTCAGAACATAACCTGCCTAGGGAGAGGCGTGTGAGGAGTTTGCAAAACGCCAGATGAAGTTGTCGGTCGTATTTCGTCTTTATGGCCGTCGCGCTGGGTGCCAGCGGCCTCCCTGTGGGCCTGCGCTCGGCCTGCTGGGCCTGACCGCTCTCAAGCCAGCCTTCCCGGTTCAGGAGGCCAGAGGGGGCCTGCCAACCCCATGCCTCCTGACACCCGCCGTGCCTCTGCAGGCCCCCCCAGGTGCCCAGAGAGGAGCCCCAAGGGGGAGCTGGGGTACAGGATGTGAGGTGGGGGTGCAGGCTGGAGGCATCCCCCAAACACCCCGGGCGAGGTGCTGTTTCTTCTCCCACAGTCCCCCACACAGTGCGTGTCCCTGGGGGTTAAGTGGGGTTGGGGGGGGCCCAAGCTTTCCTTCTTGAGGCAGAAGCGAGCCCCAGTCAGTGGGGAGCTGGACACAGACATGGACAGATGTGGGGCCGCCAGGTCACTGGGTCACAGTGGAGCCCTCTGTGACTACCCCTGAGGTCAGCACAGCCTTAGTGGACCTGGGTGCAGGGGGTCCCTACCAAAGGCAGCCTTTCTCTCTCTTGGGCCAGGGCAGTGCTGGGTCCCTGGCCCCTATAGGTGGCCCCAAGCCTGAGGGACAGAGCTGACCGGGCGACATGGCGCTCAGGCCCGAGCCTGTCTGGTGCTTCTAGGAGAGCTGAAGCCCCTGCATTGCAGGGGAACGTGGGGTCCTGAGATCTGGGCACAAGGCCACAGACCATGGCGTGTCTTGGACTTCCTCTGAGCTTCCGAGTAAGTAACAAGAGGGTACACGCTCTGTGGCTCTATGTGAGTCTGTTTCTTTTTTAAAAAGATTTATTTATTTATTTATTTGTACAGAACTGGGGTACAGACCAGAGATGTGGAGGGTGAGAGGATTCACCAGAGACAGAGTGGGGAGCAGAACAGGCAGATGGACGAAGTCCACTGCTGAGGGGAGCAGCGGGCGGGTCAGGAGAGGTCTGCCGCGCCCTGTGGATCTCCTCCGGGGCAGGCGGGGATCGAACTCATGCGGAAGTGAGTTTAGCTTCTCAGTGCTGCGCTTGAACCCGCTGCGCCGCCAGGGAGGGCCCGTGAGTCTGTTTCTTAATCACCGAAAGAATAAAATTCACCTGGGTTGTTGCAGTGCGAAAACGCAGGCCGCCTGCTGCATGTGGGCTGCAGGCTGAGAGGCCGATACAGCCCCTGCAGGAGCCGGGCTGGGCTGGGCGACAGAGCTAAGCAGGCTGCACGTCACACAGGAAAGCGGCCATCACGGGAGGCTTCCCGGAGAGGAGTCTGAGCTGGGGGACGCGTGCGCCAATCTAGGTAGGTGGGGGCTAAGGAGCCCCCCCGCTCCCAGCCGCCGGCTCGGCCCTCCCCTGCCCGGCTGGCCCCGACTTACCGGGGTCTGGGCCGGGAGCTGGCTGGGCAGGCTCTGCTGACTCCGGCGGGCCCAGGAAGATTCAGCCGCTGTTTTCTGTGCCGCCCCCCAGCCGCTGTGCCCTCTCCCTCTCCCCCTGCCCTGCGTGTGCCCCACAGAGGAGGCTGAGATGCGAGGTCTAATACCGCTCGGCTAATGGCTTATAGATCGTCGGTGCATCAGGCCCGATGGAAGTGCCTGTTAAACTTGGCATGGGAGCGGGCGTCAAGTGGGTCGAGACAGATCCGTGGCTGTCTGCCAAGCCCCGCCGGGAAGAACTCCCTGACAGGACACCACGGCTCTCATGTGCTGGGAAAACCTGGAGCGAGGAGGGGGGTCTTCAGGGGACATGGCAGACCCCAGAGGGGCGCAGAGCCCATGGCCTGACCTGCGCGGCGCGGGAACGCTTGCCGGTCTGGAGGGACGGGCCCAGTACGAAACTGCCCGAGAAACAAGCCCAGGAAGGCCAGCTGATTAGTGCACATTTGGCAAGAGGCCAGGCTGACCTAGTAACAAATTCATCATTAGGGAACGAATTTTAAAACGCTGTTTTCATTCTTGAGTGAACAGGCTTTAGAGACCCCTATGATGAGAGAGCGAGCCGGCGGGCGGGAGATTGTCCAGTCCTGAAGGAATTTACAACATGCCTGGGAAATGGGTGATGCACAATTGTATTAGTTGGCATTTAGTAAAATCAAATTACCAAATTGCAGAAACAAAGCTTCTTGGGGACTCACTAACAGGCACAGATGAATGAAGTGTAATTGCCCAACAACACGCTCGTATGCAAATTGCCACGTCCCCGGGGCTGGCCGGCCGGCCGGCCGTTTGCTCCTCTCTGGCTCGCCGCCTGCGTCCTGGCCCAGCCCTTCCTCTGTGGCTGGGCCATCTCTCCCCGTGAGTCCCAGCCCACCCGGCTGCTTGTCTCGCCCAGACAGCTGCTCATTCTCCAGTGAGCAGAGTATGAGGGCCTTCTGGCTACGTGTCTGGAGTTCTGGACTTTGGGGTCCTTGCCTTGCAGGCTGAATTTTCCCAACTTGGGGGAACGACAAGGCATGCAGGGCAGCTTCCATGTCTTTCAAGAGCTTTCAGAGCCAGGGTCCTCTTGCCACTCACAGCATTCACCCCCAAGGATGGCATTCCCATCTCCTTGTCTGGCAACTTGTAAGTGCGGTGGCGAGCAGAAAATATAGTGACATCAAGGTTGTGCGGTCCTGAGCCAACAAGATGGATCGCCCTCAGCAATCGGCATCTCCCAGACTCCTCTAGGCCTCTTCTCTTTCCACCTCTTTCTTCTAACCACCTCCTTTTTTTTTTTTTTAAGAAAACATTTTTAGAGACTTTAATAACTGTGGAAGGGTGCTGTAAGGCGGGCAGGGAAATCGATCATTTTTACTTGGTTGTGCGCGATAAAATGTTAAGTTTGGACAGTAAATCTTCTTACCTTGAGGGGAAAGAGCAGCATGCCTGGCTATTAACATGACTCCCGTTGGGGAGGTTTTAATGACTGGCTGGAGCCAGGTCTGAGCGGATAGCACTGGCGGCTCTCCCCGATGGGCCCCGGGATCCAGGCGTGAGCTGGGGACCGGGCTGCGTTGTTCCCCCAATCCAGGCAAGTGCTGGCCCCGGTCTCTCTCCCCCCTGCTACTGACCAACTAAGGTTTCTGATCAGTGACTCCCCAAATGCGCATAAAAACCTACTGTGTGCAAGATGCCAAAGCACCGACTGTGTGCAAGATGCCATGGTCAGCACCACGGGAAATGCAAACATACTTCAGCGCTCAGGGCAAGAAAGACTCCTCCTTAGGGTCTGGGCTAGTGGGGGTGGGTGGGTGGGGGCATTTGGAGAAGGGACTCAGAGGCAGTGACGGAGGAAGGGAATTGGAAACCTCATCGTGGTGTTTCTTAGGTGCTCTGGGTAGTCTCATGAAGAGTGGTTTTGAGGAGGGAATTTGACCGTTAGTAGTGGGAGTTCTGGGGAAGGGCAGGGAAGGTTCTGATGCTCCAGTCCTGAGTTATCGCTCTCTCCCCAAATTTCCATGAACATTAAGAATGTTTAGGGTCACTGTCCCCGTCAGCACCCAGGTGCCTCTGGGCCTGTGCCAGAGGTCAGGGGCACCTCCCTCGGGGGTCTCCCTTGAGTCTCAAGCCAGCAGCCCTCCCTGCCCCGTCCCGGCGCAGACTCACCTGGGCTGTGTGTGTGGGCCGCGCCCGGCCGCGCAGCTCTGTGAGCAAAACAGGCACCAGCCGCCTGCAGTGACCCTCACCCCCGTGCGCTGCTGGGTGATTTGAACCTTTCTCCTTCAGGCCCCGACTTGGATCATGAGCTGTGCGTGGGGAAGGCCCCTGTCCCCGGCCCCTCGCCCAGCAGAGCTGAGCACCCACCATCCCCTTGAACCCCGAGTGGCCAAACAGCAGTGCTGCTCCAGAGGCGCGCCCCCGGGACGCTGGGGAAGGGCGGGGGAAACAGGGGGGCCAGCAGACCCCCAGAGCCTGCCTCACAGCCGGCGGGGCACCGGGCGCCTCCGAGGCCGCGCAGCCAGCAGCTGGACTGATGTGGCCACTGAAGGGGGCTCAGGGCGTCAGCCACGCCTCACGCGGGCCAGCGCGGTGGGAGATGAAGTCTGGGGAACAGGGAGGCGGATTTTAAAGACGGTGACTCTCACCTGAGTCCTTGGGACCAAAGCGACCCGCTCTCCCTGCGCAGGGCCGGGAATTCCTCCGCGGAGCCGCGGGAGGCCGCGGGCGCTAGGTCCGGGTGCGCAAGCCGGGACGTCAACACTGCTGAAAACAATTCTTAGTGATTCCGGAGGCGCTGGAGAGGTTTCCCCAAGGGAGGGCTGACTGAGAAGAGCAAGATGCAAGAAGCGGGAAATACGAGGAAACAAGCCGCTGTGGGGCTGCTTGTGCGGCAGGACAGGCCAGGGGTGGCGACCGGGGTGGCGGAAGCGCCCGCACGTGGGTGCGCAGGCGGCTCGCGCAGGGACGTGTGCGGTTAACACAGTTATGCAGAAAAATCGGGGCGCCTCTGCTGGGCTGAGTTTCTGGGGTTTGTGTGTGGAGGGGGAGAGCGAGGTAGACTGGAAATTCAGACTGAAAGAAAAGGAGTGCACGCTCATACATGCACAAACACGCGTGCCTCGACTGTGTATGCATTTACGTGAAAGTGTTCACATTCCTGTTAATAAATCCAAGGAAAAGCTTTGAAAGTTATTTTCCCGGAGCAAGGCAAGGGTGCTATCACCCGGGAGACCTGGGGGAAGGAGCCAGAACAAAGAGGTCCCTGCAGGGGCGGAGGGAGATTTCTGGGGCCACATGGCCCCCTCTGCTGATAGAAGGAAGAGGGGGATGGTGCATTTTGGGGGTTCTCCCAAGCTTCTACCTTAGATGTTCCCCTGGCTCAGGGATGACCTGAACCATAGGAAGGGAAAAGTAACTCTTGTACTTCTGTTAACTCCAGGGTAACAGGGGCTTTGTGAGCGCTGAGGTGAGCTGTTAAAACTATATCACAACAGCAGGTACAAACCAGCCCTCCCTGGCAAAGCAGAAGCCTGGCCGGCGCCATTAAAAAGAGTCTATATCTAAATTCCATTATCTGCTCCAGGCAAATTGGAGTGTTAACATATCTAGAACTCTGGAGCCCAGTGAGACTGCAATTGCTCTTTAATTATGATGCTGTTCCAGAAAGGGGGGAGGGAGGATCTTTGTCTCAAGGTCAAAGAGAGACACTGTGAGGCCAGGGAGACTTACGGCTTCCATGGTCCCTGCTTAACCACAGATGTCAGTGCCCAGGGCTGAGTGGGTCTGGGATATCTGCCCGTGGCCTCTGTGTGGTCAGCCTAGACTTTAAAGGGCTGAAAAGTGACCAAGTTATGCTGGTAGGGTGCTTTGGAGTGGATGTGTCCAGCATCGTCAGCTTGGACTAAACCTGGGTGTACGGTATGCAAATCTACACGTTCAGAGGCTGGCCATCTCCAGTTGATGATGGCCTTCTCGGGGTCCCTTTCCCCAAGTACCCCAGAGAGTCTTATTTAATCCAGAAGGCCGACATAGTAACAGAGCCAAGGGGAAGGGATGGGAAGGGAGAAATGACATTTTTCCAGATCATCTACTAATCTGAAATGCCACAATTTAGACAGCATTTTCCTTGGCTACAGAGGAAGATTATTTGAAATGGTGTAGAGAATAGATGAACACAGACGGATGAGAGGGCAGACGTATAGGTGAGAGACGACTCTGGGTGAGCGCCTAGATCTACCCATACCTGAAGTCCAGTCCTGTGTGAGAGGCAAAACAGCTTCCCCCAAATGTCATGTCCTCATCTTTAGAACCTGTGACCATGTTGCCTTCTATGGCAAAAGGGAGGTTGTGGGTATGAGTAAGTTAATGATCCTGAGAAGGAGGTGATATCCAGCATTATCTGGGTTGGCCCAGTGGGTTCACTGGGGTCCTTATAAGAGGGGACAGAAGGGTCAGAGTCAGAGAGAAAAGGTGATTGTGGAAGCAGAGGGCTGAGTTATGCCATGGCAGGAAGGGGCCATGAGCCAAGGTGTGTGGGCTTTCTCTAGCAGCTAAAAAAGACAAGGAGCCAATTTTTCCTAGTGCTTCTAGAAATAATGCAGCCTGGCTGACATTTTGATTTTAGTGCTGTCAATCAATTTTCAGACTTCTGACCTCTAGAAGTGTAAGACAAACTGTGTTGTTTTGAGCTGGCAACAGTAGAAACTGGAAGGGACAGATTTGTTCAACTTTCTCCAGCAAGTGAAGATTCTCAGGCCTAGAGACAGCAAATGACCCGCCCCTCCCCTCTCTCCTCTCCCCTCCCCCTTCTCCCCCCCTCCATCTTTTTCCTCTTCCTATCTTTTCTTTCTCGTTCCTTCCTTCTCTTCTTCTTTCCTTCTGTATCCTTTTTCTTTTTGAAGAAAAACAAAAATATTACAAATAAAAACAAAATACCCCCCATCCTTTATACCCCCTTCAAGCTTTGTCCCACCCACCCTCTTCACCTCTGGTGACCACATCTGTGTGCTTAGTCTATTTTTATCTCATCCTAACCTTGTAGAGGAGTTTTCCACTCAGCAAGGGTCTGGGCCTAGAGTGGTTAGGCTGCAGCTGATCAGCGAGACTATGAAATCCCAGAAAAGAGCTCAGGTCTTCACCGGGAAGCATGGAAGGGTGCTACTCTCTGGGCCCCCCTGCTGGTACAGAACCCTGGGCCAGCTCTGCAGAGAAGCACAGCTGCCCCAGGCCTCTGCCGGCCGCTCCCCATGATCTTCCCACTGTGACCCTGCCCTCCACTTTCTGGAGCGGGGCCCCCGGCCGCCCATGGGAGCCTCTCTCAGATTGGCCAAACATGGAAACCTTCCAGCCTCCCAGATCTGATTGTTTTGACAGCTTTGCCAAATCATAAAGCAAAGGCCCCATTTGGCGACGAGAAAAGCAATATTGTGGCAGGGACATCTCATTTCTTTGAAAATCAGCGGTAAGTGAATTTGCATCCACTTAGTAGTAAATAAGCCGGGCAGGCCCCCGCTCCTGCTACCGCAAGGGGCTTAGAGGCGCTCGCTCGGGCCTGCCTTATTATTTTATGATGGAGAGAAGGGGGAGAGGGATATCAGAGGGGAGAGCAAAGGGAGGAAGACATGGAGAGTGATTTCTTGGGGTGCAAAGATGGAGCCTGGCAGTTTCACACGGTTGCGGGGTTTCTGAGCGCGTGGCTGGGGCGCAGAGGGCCACGGCCAGCCAGCTGTGGTGGGGAGGCGAGGCGGCCTCCTTCAGGTCCGTGTTGTGATTTAGAAGACTCTGAAGAACCCTTGTCATGACATGCTCTCTAAAACCTCTTTAAAATTCAGCTGGAAAGGGCCAGGGAGAAGATATAGCGGCCTCGGAGGAGAGCAGGAGCGCCGGCGCCCAGGGCCAGCTGGACGGAGTGTGCCATGCAGATTTGCTTAGAGTCCCAGGTCGGGGCTGCGGGGAGGAAGAACGCTTTATCCTTCTTAAGAACAAAGTGGACACTGGCTTTTCTGGCTGGAGGGGAGCTGGGCACCGAGTGTTTTATGTTCTCTGCAGAGGAATACCCGGGGCACCTCTTCTCTTTTGACTTTTGCTGCCAGGATGAAAGAGGAGCCTGGTGGGAAGAAAGGGGAAGAAAAGTGGGGGCCAGGGCGGCCGTGGTGAGCCATTTGCTAAGTGGGGATGGCAGGCTGTATCCGAAAAGGAGCCGCCACTGCGAATCAGGGCTGAGCCCGGTGTGGCCTCCAGGCTTCCTGGAGTCGGGGGCCAGCTCCCCTGCTTTGGTCTCCACCCAGGTTAGCCAGCGCCTTTAATCTGCAAGGTGCTGACCCCCTGCGTGGGGACGCTCGGAGACACCGAGGGACTCCGCTGACGGGGCTTTTTGCTCCACTCCGTTCTCCGTTCTCCATCCGTGGATGTATTCACTGTTCCCTCCCTCCCAGCGCCCCATGACTCGGGCTTATTCTTTCTATGCACCAGGGAGAAGCCTGTGGCGTAGACGACTATTCCCGATGCATCTTCATGGGTGAAAGTGGCTGATATTCCTGCTTGCTCACCGCACAGCACAGCGAAGCAGGGGGCGCGCAACAGGCCAGGACTGGGGCCCGGCAAGAGGGGTGACTTCCTAAATTTGACACCCGGAGTAGCGCTTGTTCCCGTTATTCCAGATCACCCCAGGTCACGCCGGCAGGAGAGGGTTGGGCCCACAGAGCCTGGCTCATCTAGCCCATCATGTTCCCTCTCCACTAATCATGGATGACAACATGCTTGTTAGGTAACAATAAGGAAGCACCCCCTGCACCCCACACTCTACTGGGTTTTTAAAAAATATTTATTTATTATTTATGCATACAGAACTGGGGTACAGGCCAGAGGTGCAGGGGCGGTGAGAGGCTTCACCAGAGACAGAGTGGGGAGCAGAACAGGCTGACTGAGGAAGTCCACTGCTGAGGGGAGCAGTGGGCGGGGCAGGAGGGGTCCCCTCTGGGGTGGGGATCGAACTCATGCTGAAGCTGCTTCAGCTTCTCAGTGCTGTGCTTTATCCCTCTGCGCCACCAGGGAGGGCCCCGAGCATGCTTTTTTAACATCCTTTCTGGTTGTTCTCACAACAGCCCAATAAAGCCAATATTGCCATAATTTCCATTTTACAGATGAATAAAGTCCGGCCCAGAAAGGTCAGTAACTTACCCACAGGCACACAGCCAACAAGTAGAAGAAAGGGCCTTTAACGCCATGCCCACCCGACTCCAGACTGGCATCTGAGGGGGTTCAGGATATGGCACGCCAGAACCATGCCAGGCCACATTGCCATATGGAGCATCTCGAGAAACAGCAGGTCCCAGAAGGGCCTGACTTTCCTCCCTCCACCTAAAAGCGTCCCAACATTCCGGTGAGAATGCTGGGCACCCAGTCCCCCTTGTTCAGGGAGCCCTGTGGGGTGTCCTCCACTGTCAGGGCCTCTGGGGTCCTGGGAGAATTCCAAATCCCATACCTGGGACGGCGACGGATATGGGAAGTGAGAATTACAAAGCAGTGGAAGAGCTGGAGGGCGAACGGGAGTTGGGAGGCTCGGGCAGGGCTCTGAGCTTGCAGTGATTAGGAACGACCCTCCCCCCCTCACTCCCCCCCCTCACTCCCCCCACCCACCGCCCTGGCCTTGCAAATGCTCTGAATGGTCGGTGCCATTCAGCTGTTCAGAGGCTGAGGGGCCGGGGCGGGTGGGGTGGAGGGTGGCAGGGGGCAGAGACAAGCCAGAGCTGCAGCCACATACCATGTCGCCTGCTCCAGTGACAGCAGCAAACGCTCGGCCTCTCAGCAGCCAGCCGGCTGTGCGGGCCCCCACGGCGCTCACCTGGTGCCTGCCCTGGGCTTGTTTACTGTCGCTTTTATTAAATCTGACTAGTCTGGAAATAATTGCACTAATATCATTGACATTAATGGTACACTGGGATGTATTTATATCTTGCTTCTCCCTAAGCTAAAATTCCACTGCTTGCTCATTCTTGCAAGGGTGGTCAGAGGCCAGTGGGCTGCTGCCGGGTCGGGGGCTCCGGGCGGGGAGGCGGCAGTGGGGGCCACCGCCTGTCAGGGACAGAGCCAGCGACTCCAGGGCTGAAACTGTCTGGAGGTGACACCCCCCACCCCCCCACTCCCCCCACCCCGACCCCCGTTGGTGGAGGAACCCCTCTGGAGGTGGGAGGGGAAGGCTGGTGAAATCCTCAAGAAGGGGAGGGAGACTTCCCCAGAGCGCTCCCCAAATGGAGGAAGTGGGGGACACAGGCCCCCAGTTCCTTCCCCAGGGCCAGATTGTCCCGGCCTGGACGGTGCCGGCCCCAGGAGGTCACCCCTCCTGGCAGCCACAGCCTCCCAGACCCTCGTCTACCCGGGCCACCCTGTTCGGGGAAGCGCCCCTCTGCTTCTGGCACCAGCTCTGCGCCCGGGATCCACTTGTCTGCTGCTGAGCGTCTTGGAGGGAAAGGGGGACCCCGGCCGCCGCCCTGTATACTCCGGAGCGCCGCACACTGTTTCAGAGGGGCGCGTGAACCTCCATCCGCAGAACGCGGACTGTTTGTAACTCACTGGGTCTGTTTTACTAGCCACTCGGGACTTAACTACAAAAAGCCTGCTTGTTCCTTTTTTATTCAAAAGAGTACATAAAATGTATTTATAAGTGTAAGGAGTAACAATAAAACACAGCACCCCGAGACTCTCCGTTCAGATGGAGCAACAGTCGTGGCTTTGGAGGCCGGCTGTGCCCTCCTCCGGCAGTCTGGGGGCCGCTCTTCCCACCTCTTTCCTGCCTCTTCCCACCTCTTCCCCGCTCTACCCGCCTCTTCCCCGCGTTGCAGGATCGGGCACCGCGAGCTAGCCGGGCTTTGAGCTCCGCAGGTGGGCTCACGCTGCCTCTCTGCTTTGGGGGCTCGCTCTCCTGTTCAGTAGCTGACTTGTTGGGTCCGTGTCCAACGCAGCGGTGGTTTATTCATCTTCGCTCCTGCGTAGTATTCCAGGGACGAAGCTGTGGTGGACTCCCCGGCTGGACATCCCAGGCTGGACATCCGCGGCTGGACATCCTCGCTCTGCACCATTAAGCGTGTCGCTCTCAATCTCCCCACCCCCAGGGCTCCAGTTCGCTTCTCCGAGGGCTGTCCTCGGAGAGACAGCCTTGACAGCTTCCGGAAATGCCTTAAAAATGAGGTTTCAGGGTCCTGTCCCAAATCGGCAGGCTCAGAACCTGCCTTGTGATGAAACTGTGCGCGCCAACCTCTGGAGCCCGGCCGGGACGCGTGGGTATGTACTTAAGTCCAGGAGGGGGGTGAGTGCCTGCCCCCCTACAAAGACCCGGCAGACTTTTCCGAAGTGCTCAGCCTGTGCCCACCTGCACCAAGGGGTGGGGTTCCCTAGTTCCACAGCCCCATCAGCTCCTGGTATTGATTCATTTTTTTTTTGCCAACTTGCATGTGCAAAATGGCCTCTCACAGGAAAGCGTGGCTGGGACTCCCCACTGATGCCCACGCTCCAGCCCACAGGCCCTCACCTAGGGGGCAGCCAGAGCCCTATCCTCTCCCATAGCTGACCATCCCGAGTGCCTCCCAGCCAGCGCCCCGCCCCCCGCCCCCCTTTTCTAACTGCATTCTGGGCACTGTCTGTCAGGGGCTTTTGCATCTGTGCTCCTGCAGCTGAGTGAGGACCCGGTTTCCTGGCCTTTGCTCGGCCTCTGTGTCCAGCAGTGTCCAGGGGAGAGAGCTGCTCCAGGGGAGTGAGAGCCGTCCCTGCAGGGTGCAGGAGCTGCGTGCCCCATCTTGGGCGAATGCAATACAAGTCAATTCTCCCTGCAGTCTGGAGGCTCAGAATCAAGGTCGTGACCTTGAGGGGCTGGCTCTAGGGAGGTCTCCCCTGGACTTGCAGATGGCCCCTTCTCACAGGGCACCGCCATCTGCCTTCACCTCCTCCGGAGAGGCACAGTGTCAGAGCTGCCTGCCACCCTGGGCCTCCCTTTCCCTTAATTCCCTCTTAGCTGGGTCTCCAACAGCGCATTGTGAGGCCAGGAAGTCACATCCCGCCCTCACCTCCCGGCCAGCGGCCAGCGGCAGTCAGTCTCAGCCTCAAAGTCACTCACTTGATTTTCCAGCCATTTCTTCCCCTCTGTGGCACCTTCAGAAGCAGAGTTCCAGTTGGCCCGGCAGAGAGGAGCTCACAGGCCGGTGTCACCGGGCTGCCAGCCCCGCCATGGCTGGGGACCCAGCCATGACACGCCTGGGGACCCAGCCGGACGCCTGGGGTTTGGCACCGTGAGGCCTTCTCTTCTATTCCGCCCTGAAAAGGCAGCTTTTGCCCGAGACTGGGCTGATGTTCATTCTTGTGGGACTGTCCTGGTCTAGTTTGGTTAGGTAAGACACTAGTCTTTTAACCCCCTGGGCCGGGTGCCACCCCCCTCTGGAAGCTGTTCTTAAAATTTTGGGTAGAGGTAGCAGATAAATCATTTGAACCTGGTGTTTTCTTCCTGGGAAGATTTTTAACTAATGATTCAATTCTTTAAAGGTCATTTAGTCGCTCCAGGTTCTGCTTTTGCTAAGTTGTGTTTTTTTTTTTTAAATCTGTTTGTCTGTGTTTTAAGATCTATCACAGTTATTTTAAGTTTTATTTATTTGCATACAGAATTGGGGTACAGGCCAGAGGTGCAGGGGCGGTGAGAGGATTCACCAGAGACAGAGTGGGGAGCAGAAGAGGCCGGCTGAGACGTAGACTGCTGAGGGGAGCAGCGGGGAGACAGGAGAGGTCTGCTGTGCCATGTGGGTCACCTCTGGGGCCCAGGATCGAATTTGCACCCAAGTAGCTTGACCAGCTCCACAGTGTTGTGCTTTGGCCTGTTGGTGCCACCGGGGAGGGTCCTTGGCTGTTGTTTCTTTTTTTTAAATAACCTCTTCTGTTAATCCTTGCAGGCTTTGAAGTTATGACCCATTTTTAATGTTTGATATTGTACGTCTTTTTCATTCTCTCTCCTGGCTCCTCTTTACTTTCCCCCGATTAATCATACTGGGGAAATCACCTTTTTAAAAGCACTCTTTTTCCCAAAGAACTAACTTTTGGCCTTGAAAATTCTTTCTATTGCTTTGCTTTGTGCCTTAATTTTGCTCAGAACTTTACTGTTTTATTTCTTGTTTTCACGGGTTTACTCTGCTGTTCTTTTAGCTTAAATTGGATGCTTTAAGTCATTAATTCCGAGTCTCTAATTCTAATCTGAGCAATTAAAGCTACATTTTCCTCTAACTATGTCTTTGGTTGTGTTCCTGTGATTTTTGGAAGGAATAATATTGTGAGCATGGAGTCATTCATATTCTTTTTTCTAATTTTCACCGCCACGCCTTCTTTGACCCATGAATGTTTATTTAAAATTTTCCTGATTAAAAATCATCAGGAAACTATAGATCAGAGACATTCTGGAGGGGAGAATGAGGGAGGAGGATCAGGACAGGGGTGGGAAGAACACAAGGGACTGTGGTGATGGTGCCCAGGGGAGCTGGTGGTGGGAATCTCATACATTCTACAAAAATGAAGGACGGTGTAATGAATATATTGAAAACAATTTTAAGAAACTAAAATAAGTAAATAAATAAAAATGGGACACAGTTTAAAAATGGAAGATATAAAATACAATTTTCTGGATTACATGGAATTTTCATGAGTGTATTTCCATTATGAAGTTTCCTCCTTGGGGCCATTAAAACCACGCAATGCGGTGTCTCCGGATTCACTGAAGCCAGCTCTGTGGCTAGGTCACAGTTAGTTTTGTAACTATGTCACGGACGCTTTGGAGGGCCAGCGTGTCCTCTCGTTGCTGTCTCAGAGCTGACCCCAGGCCTGTGCAGTTGCTCAGATTCTTGTCTGTTTGATCAGTAACTCAGACGGGTGTATTCAAAAGCTCTTACTATGACCAGGATTTTTTTTTTCTCCACTTTGGTCAATTTTTGCTTTATGAAAAAATTACATTTTTTTAATGAATTGAACCTTTTATCATTCTGTAGAACATCTTTTATTTTTAGTAATTGTTTTGGCTGAACATTTATGTAGTTTTATCAATACGTATTTTCTTCTATAGCTTTCTCGTTTTGTTCCTTTAACTGTTATGCTTGACTTTCCACTTCATGTTTTTTTTTTCTGTTTCTAAATCACGTTTAGCTAGTTTTCTTTAAAAAAAAAAATCAGCCTGATAGTCTTGGTCTTGTAACTAGAGCATCAAATTCATTCTCACTTATTATTGGCATATTTGGATTCATTTCTAACATCTTTTGTATGATTTTTGTGTGTCAGAATTTCTTTGAGAATGATTCATTCCTATTATAATTTTTACAGCTATTATTTTCACATTTTCCTCGCCTATTTATTTGGGATTTTGTGCTGTGTTTATTTTTAGTGGTTATTCTACCAATTTTATATGCTTGTCTTAATAGGATTTAAAGTTAGTAAGTCTCTGTCTGTTCCTTTGAGTCATAGAAGGAGACGGCTGCCCTCCCATTTGCTCAAATTTCATTCTAAATAGCGCGTTAGCTGCAGTGCCGTGGTCTTTAGGACATTTCCCATCTGCATGCCAATTGTGCAAGAATTGCAAGGTATGAAAAGTCTTCAGTATGTTTTTCTCCAGTGGGGGTGGGGATGGATACTAGTGTGGGATTCTGTGTGTTGATGCCAGAATCCTCCCAAGCCCTCAGAGACCCCCATGGTCACCTCTGGGGTTGCAGGAAGCTGTGGCCTCCTCTGTGGCTTCTGGGGAGATCCAATTTTTGCGTTTCACTCCTTCAGCCTTCCAACAATTCTGTAAGCACCTCATTTCCTAAGTTAATGCCCTTTCTGCTTAAAAATATTTAGACTGCTTTCCACTTGCTGATGATTCTGCTGGCTGTCATAATGAATATCAGGTTGGCAGATTTTCTTTTAAAGATTTTTTATTTATGCTTACAGAACTGGGGTACAGGACAGAGGTGTTGGGGGGTGACAGGATCCACCAGAGACAGAGCAGGGAGCAGAACAGGTGGTCCCACTGCTGAGGGGAGCAGCGGGCGGGTCAGGAGAGGTCTGCCGGGCCATGTGGGTCGCTCCCCAACAGGGCCGCGAACTCGTGCTGTGGGGGCTTCGGAGAGCTTCATAGTGCTGCACTTTAACCCGTCGCGCCACCAGGAAGGGCCCTGGCAGATATTTTCTTGTGGGATATTGAGGCTAAATTCCTCTCTGACCTTCTGGTTCCTGCACAGCTGTTGCTGGTGTCTCTTTGCGAGCCTTCTGCCTTTCCCTGCTGGGTGCTTTCAGGGTAGTTTTTCTCTTGGATATTTCAGGAAATATTTTCCAAGTATTTAAAAAAAATTTTTCCACTCACTGCCATTTATTCCATCCCTCTAATCTGGCTCCCAGCCCCCACCCACTTCCTCTGCGCAATCCTCAGTTCTGCAGTCTCAGTCTCCGTCCATTAGTTTATGTTTCGCTGGTTCTGTTTGCGCTTCTGTCTTCTCACCTTTTTTTGCACACATAGGTGAAATCAACCATTATGTGTCATTTTCCCTCCGACTTACCTCACTTCACCAATGCCCTGGTTCCTTCCAGTCTGCTGTAAAGGACAGTTTCATCTGGTGATAGGACCCTCGTTTTTCCTTTTCTCAAGGTGGCTCGGACTATTTGGGGTCTTTTGTGGTTCTACCAAATTCCACTGTTTTTTGTTCTGTTTCTTTAAATATCACCACTGGGCTTTGGGTGGTGATTGCGTTGCCTCTGTTTGCTGCCTTTGGGAAGATGGTCATTGTGCCTGTTTTAATTCTCCCCACCCTGAACCCGGGCTATCTTTCCATCTTTCTGTGTCTTGTTCTGTATCTTTTGAACAGTGTCTTGTAATTTTGGTCATGTCTTTCTCCCTTGTTAAATTTATTCCTAGGTAGTCAATTCTTTTCTATGCTATTATAAATGAATTTGCTTGCTTAATTTCTTTTCCTTCTGTTGCACACAGAAATGAAACAGATTTTTGTAAATTAGTGTTTTAACCTGTCACTTTGCTGTACTCATTTTTTTAAAGCAGTTTTTCCATGGAGTCTTCCTTTAGGGTTTTTGATGTATATTTTCATCTCATCTGCAAAAAGCAACACAAGTTTTCTTCTTTTCCAGCAAGAACTGTTTTTATTTCTTGTTGTTGTCTAATGACTCTGATAAGAACCCTAACACTAAATTAAATAGAAGTGGTGAGAGTGTACAACCTTGTCTTTCTCCTGATCTTAAAAGGAAAAGCTTTTAGTTTTTCACCGTGCATGCTATTTCCAAGTTTATTGAGATGAAATACATATAGTAAAATTTACCTCTTTTAGGCGTACATAGGGATACATTTTAAGAAGCTGGTAACAGTCATTTAACCACCACCATCAAGTAGAGTATTCCCATCACTGTCAAGGGTGCCAGGCACAAACCTATCCACTACCCATGAGGCTTGCGGTTCCAGCTTCAGTCTTAGGGAGACCCTGTGCACCTGAACTTTGGGGGTGAAGCTTGTCCAACATTATTACCCTTTTCCTCTTTCTTTGGCAAAGTGCCTTGTCTGTGAGGCGGCCTTGGTCAGGAGTTTCCTGCCCTCCTCCACGGGCCGCTTGTCTAAGACAGTTGCCATTCTTCCCCCAGCACTGAATGGCTTTTCTCTTTCCCCAGTCGCATGATGTCCTTCCTGCAGACAAGAGGAGTTGCTGTTTCTCCCCAGATGGTGTATGGATGTGTACGAGGAAGGGGCCTGGGGGCAGTGGGTGGGATTTGGCCCCTGGCCCCTCTCCCGTGGCTGTTGGTCATGCCTTTTGCTCCTCGTAGTGAAAGGCGTTACAATGCCTCCTCTCGAGGCTCGAGGCTTGAGGCTTTGCTTTGTAGGAGGAAAGGGTGCAGGTACACGCCCCCTGCAGTGCAGCTGGTGACTCCTGAGATCCTCCCCTCCGATGGGTGCCCTCTGGGGTGCCCAGCCCCGCCCGTGCCTTCCACGGGAGCACCTGATGGAGACGCACAGGCTCGTAGCGAGCACGAACTCCCGTTTTATCAGGCAGCTCCCGGCTATTTCAGACTGCTCCGCGAGCCCACACTTGGCCAGCAGTTCTTTAAAGTTTGAGCTCGTTTTTCTTCCCACTAGCTCTACCTCCTCCTCCCAAGCCCAGCACAAGGGGGATGATTCATGCATTTTTCTCCCCTCGGAGGGGGCTGCTTTCTTTTTTGATTTCAGGTTATTTGGTTGTCTTATGACATCACTTCTCTGGTGAATTCAAGAAAAGTTGTGATTCTGTGATTTAGCCAACTTTCTCTTGTTGTGAGGATAACACTAACATTCCCCCCACTTCCTACAAACTAAGAAGTGGAGGTGCCAAACATCTTTTCAAGCCACCAGCTCTCCTACCAGGAATAGCAGCACATGTTAAGCAGAGCTTCCTGGGTACGTGATCGTGCACCTTGCAAAACTTGGTGAAAATCCCAGCTGTTATTTTTTGGGAAACGCTCTTCTCCCTGGTATCACCTTTTGGAATTTTGGTTGACTATGAACTTGACCTCATTCTCTTTTCTCTTGGACTTCTTTCTCCATGTTTGCTTAAACGGTTATGTTCTCTTCATCTTGTCCCAGGAAGCCTAATGGGCCAATCCGGGGGATTGTTGGCTGCGGACTGAGTACCATCCACCCACCTCCGAACTTTCTGAGAATTCCAGAAAGCAGGTGGAGACAGACACCTGTATTTTTTTCTCTCATGTATCACCAAGCTGGGACACCTTTGAGGTGTTTTGGACTCATTGCAGCTTTTAGGGTGCAAACCCACAGGAAAACTAGCTCGTGTTTACAAGACGCAAGTGATTCTCTTTTTCTCCAGCCAGCCAACGCAAAGGTTAAGTAAGACAAGCTCGTTCTTCTCCTTGTCCCCAAAGTATGGCACATACTCTGACGTGATACAACTTGCATTTCCAGGTTAATGCGGGACTCTAGTCGGTGCTGAATCTCTCCCCTCCCCTAGATGACCATTGAAATAGACCAGCTTACCAAACCCTCAAGGTGGAAATGGACTTTAGCATTTTCTGTTTCCGCTGTATTTGTGGACTCTCTGGGCTTCTTCCTCTCATGTCATCCAAGCCTTTCAGAGGCGGCATTTACCTTCTGAACATTGTCTCCCAATAAATTGGAGTATTTCAAATGGAAGGTCACTTAGAGCAGCAGATCTGTCCACTCCTACTGGAAGTGAAGCCTGAACACTGCGTTTCAAGGTGTGTGAAAGGCGTGTTGACAGCTGCGTCATGCACCCCATGACCCCAGCTCAGCACAGGGCCACAGGCTCAGAGCAGCAGCCCAGGCAGGGTGAGCCCCACTTCTGTGCTACGAGAGGCGGGAGCTGGCATGAACGGACGCAGACATGCATGTGGAGATGGTGTGCAGACAGGTGTTGGGTGGAGGCAGCCCATGGGAATGAGATCGAGTATGAAAACCATGGCTGGGGCCGTGATGACCGGTAACACACTGAGCACCTCGCTGTGGGCCAGATACTCTCTGGGCCCGGGGAGACAGAGAAGACTCAAGACAAGCTACTATTCAACATCCATGTCGGGAGCTCACGGGAGCTGCCATTCCTGCGATCCTGAGTTAGGTGATCATCTTTGCGATGGTAGGGCTCGTCTTATCATGGTAAGGAGCGTTACCCTCTGGGACTGTGCCATCTTGTGCTGGTTTGATAGAGGAGCACAGACGCCAGCAGAGCTTAGTCGGTTGCTGAGGGCCATGCAGTACCTGGAGGCACCTGATGCCAGACGTGTGTTTTCAGACACGTGTGGATGGGGACACAACTTGAGGTGATTGAAGTGTTTTTGTTTTTTTTTTTCTCTTTCAAATAGCATTTCATGGACCCGGACTCGGATCTTATGGGTCAGATGGATTTATTCCCAGGCTTCCCAAAGGCACTGCTAGCATTTGACAATCTGGGGGCACCATCATCCGTGGGTGAAGATGGTGTCTGCGATCTTGAGCAAAACGGACCCTCCATTTGGTGGTCAAGACGTTTGTATACAGTGGCAAATCTCCATCAGTGGCCAAGACCTGCTCTACCACCCCCTTCTTTCAGAGCAGTTTTAGGGTTACAGAACTATTGCAATGACAGCAGCATTTCCTTACACCCCAAGCTCAGTTTCCTGTGTGATTGACACCTGGCATCTCTATGGTACATTTCCCAATTAGCGAGCTGATATTAATACATAATTATTAACTGGAGTCCATACTTTATTCTGAGAAACCTACTTTCCCCCGATGTCCTATTCCGGGACCTCACGTTGCATTGAGTAGTCACATCTCCCCCATGGGTGGGGACCCCGACTCCTCTTGTCTCTGATGACCTTGGCACTCATGAGGAAGGCTGGTCAGTTGCTGTGAAGAACCTTCTTCGACTTGGATTTGTCCGATGCACGAGGTTCACTGATGGACCTTCTTTTTGGTTGGGTATCCAGATGGGGTTGGACAAGCTAATGAGAGGAGACACAAGAGCAGAGAGACCCATTCAGCAAGAGGCCAGAGGAGACACGAGCAGAGGCCAGAAAATGGGGGCGAGGGGGCTCCTAGAAGGCACCTGGGCTCCTTTGAGCATAGAGACAGTGGGTGGGGGCTGAACACAGAGAGCGACCCGAGGGGTGGGCTTTGGAGAACAGATACATGTAACGTGGATTTTAGTTGTGGGGTCTCCAAAGGAGCCCTCCTCCCTCTCCTCTTTCTGGAAAACTCTAGCTTGCTCATTGAAGTCGTGTGGACAGTAAGGGGACTTGTGAGGGGCCGGGTGCTGTTTCTGGGTGAAGATGCGCAGACACAGCCGTTCCAGATGCTGGCAGCAGGCACTGAGCGAGGGCCGACGCTCCGGCAGAGGCACTGGTGACGATGCCTACTGCCACTCGCCCAGCGCAGAGCCGCGCCCTGCCACGGTTACCTTCCTGGGATTCTCTGTCTTTTGAGGACAGCGGGGAAGACAGAGCAAACGAGGGACTGAGGCTCGGGGAGGCTCTGCCCACCCAGGATCACTGCGGGCTGAGCTGAGAGTGGGCACTGGTATTAGACACCCGCCTCTGGGTTCCCAGCTCCGGGGCCCCCACACCCCATCATCGCTTTAGGAAAGAAATCATTGTTTACTGCACAAGAACAAGCAACATGGAAGTCGGAAAATTCCTTTTGAGTCCAGGGCTCTAAAAAACATGCCCAAGAAACCAATCCACTTAAAATGCAAATTCCTCTGACACTAATAAGCAATATATATACACTTGCATTTACACATGCAAATGAGCAGAACAGAGCTCAGGACTCTCCTCCACCGCGCTCCGCACTTGATCACCGCGGCCGAGACACTCCATCAAAGTGCAGCGGGGAGATTGCTCCCACCCCTCGCCCCCACCCTCCTCACCAGTCCCCTCCTTCCCCGCGGCTCGGGAGCTGCAGGTGGCACCCGTGGTCCTTCAGAAGCCAGAGCGTCCTCCAAGTCCCGGGGTCCTATTAAGCTGTGTGACGTGGTGTAAGTCACATAACCTCTCTGGGCTGCAGGTGCACGAGGTACCGGCTCCTCTCGCTGCCTGCGGCATTTTCAAATTTCAGGGCCAGCCAGGTCTTCAGAAAGCCCTTGGGCATCTCTGAGGCTCTCACCTGAACCCACAGTCTGCAGCTCACCCGGGCCCCTTGGCCTCGTCGTTAAGTTCATACCCCTCCCCAGGAGATGTCCGATTCTTCCTCTCCATGATGCTGTTCCTTCAAAGGTTTGGGCTCCCTGGCAGGGAGATGGTATTTGGGGGAGTTTCTCAAGGGTGTCTGCACCCCATCAGCAGGCGAGACCTGATTATATTTGGGTTGCCAGGTGTTCCTGGGCAAAACAGGCTTTTCCAGGACTTACATTCCCAATCATGTGTCCTCATTTTCTAACTATGAAAACTTTTTTGAGGGCCATTCTGAGTGGAAATTCCTTTTCTTTCTAAATTGATGCATTCTCTGGGTCCTAATTGCCTCTGTGCGCTCAGGGTCTCCGTGATAAGCATCATTTGTGAGAGGTTTGTGGGAAAATGTGCAACCTCATGGGACACTGAGCTCCGGCAGCGAGGGTAGCGCCGGCTCTCCAGGCCCAGAGGTCCCCAGAGCTTTGGGGGGGAAGGCAAGACCAGTAACAGGATAGCATATTACTATTTGACTGTGGAAAAGCGCGGGGTGCAAGAAATGGCTGGAGCGACGTGCTGCAACATCCGGCCACATTAAGATCACACTGGGAGTTATCTCGATGACTAACTCTTTTGTTATATGCCCGGCCTGTTAAGGTCTGCGTGGTATTTCATTATATGGATGTACCAGAGGCTGCAGAATTCCTCTCCTTAATAAGCTCCTGATAAGCTCCCTCTGCAGAGACATCTCAGAGCACATTCATTTCTGCAGGGAAAATTTCTGGAAGTGGAAAGGGAGCACAGGGCACGCTGCTCGCCTGCTTGCCGCTTGCTGACCTGATTTCCAACTGCCCTGGAGCGCGGCTGGAGTGACGGCGGCCCCCCGGTGGCGGCTGGGGCGCCCTCCGAGCCCGACTACGGTTCTCACCCCCTTTCTGCGGGCGTGGTCGGTGGGGCCTTGGCTCCCTGCCTCGACTGGCTCCGCTTTCTCTTGTAGTATCCGCCGCTCCATGCACACAGCCGACTCCAATAAATATTTGTGGCTTATTGAAGGCGCGCTGCAGGTCCCCAGCCGCAGCCCCCCCCCGACAGCGCCGAGCCGGCCTGTCCTCCAGCACAGGCGGATAATGGATGGCTGGGGCCCGCCCGGCTCCTCTCCACGTGGTGATGAGGGGCAGGACAAATGCGAAGTGAGTGCAATATTTCCTGAAAGCAGGAATCTGCAGAATCTATCACTCCGCACTGGAGTCCCCGCAGACCGCGGAGGGAGCGCGCCGCGTGTGCTGAGTGGCCTGTGGTCCGCAGCCTGCGGGGGCGCGGCGGACAGGACGCCAGGGGCAGGAGGCCAGCTCCGCTCTGGTCTCTGAGCGGGAGGGAGCCTCGCAGAGGCCCGCAGTGAAAATAAAAAATGGAAGTTGCTGCACAATCAATTTCTGGCTGAACAGACTCACCAGGCAAGGGTGGGAGTGGAGGATGGAAAGAGGGGAGCTTGGAGGCCAGACAGAGGCTGGCTGATGAATACCAAGGACAGAGACACCAGGGAGCGCTCAAACTTGTGTGGGTTGGGGGGTTTTGGTTAACTCCTCCTCCTCCTAGTCCCGCTCTGGCATCGGCCTGGCTCCGCCCGGAGTCCCGCCCGGCTGGCTGGAGGCCGGGTAACCGGCCAAGGCTGATGGCCAATGCTTCGCACAGGTGGAGAAGCTGCCCTGCTGTTTTATTTGTGGTCACCTTTCCGGCTGATCCCCAGCGAGTCCACTGAGAGCCCGGCCCCCACTCCACGCTCCCAGGGTCATGGGGGAGCCCCTGAGGTCATCTCTGCTGTTGGGTGTATGACCTGGGGTGGCCACCTGCATCCGGGCACCTTGGTGACGGCCCCCACGCTCCCCGAGAGTGTCCAGCGGTGGTGGTGGGGCTTCCCTGGCCAGTCGGTGCGTGGGGGCCTTAGCGGCCTTGGCTCAGCGTGCGAGAGGTGCTTGTGCGTCTCCTCACGGGCCGAGCGGCCTGGGACCGCGTGTCTGGGCAGCTCGCTGGAAGGGCCGGCAGTGCTGGGAGACAGCCACATCCTCGCTGTCTGGTCCCCTGGACAGATCACAGGTGCACGTCCCAGCGCAGCCCCACTGACGCGTCATTCTTGTGAAACCACATCTGGCTTTTGTTTTAAGTCGCCAAGGTTTGGTGTGCAGCAAAATCTAATACATACATCTCCAGCTTTACATCTGTGGTGCAACGCCCGGCCCTGGAAGGTTCATTGTCGGTTCCAGAAAGTGCGGCAGTAGGGAGACGCAGAGTAGGTTTATTTCTGCACTCCCGGTGAGGTTCACTGACCCCAGAGAGAGCTGAGTGCAGAGAGGTCAAGCTGAGGGAGGGGTAGGAGGGGTTTTCATCGGCCTAGGTCGGGGGAGAAACGGCCAGGTGGAAAATTTGACAAGGAACCAGAACTTTTCTGCTGGGGCCCTTAGCCGGTGGTGACCAGCAAGGTGGTGGCAGACAAGGTGACCACTCCTGGATATCTGCTCCCGCTTGGGGCAGCCGCCCCTCCCTATGCCTACGTGTGGCTGGTGCCTGACCCTACAGTTCCAGCAGACAGAAAGAGGCCCTGGAGGCTTCGGTAGCTCTATCACGCCCCCTGGCCCAGACACAGGCAGGGGGCAGCAGCTGAGCCCGCAGGCTCAGAGTGACGCTGCCCTCGGTGCCAGAGCTGAGGACCTCTTCAGGCCCCGCTTCTGAGCCCAGGCGTCCACGCCCATAGCGCGGGTGTCCTGCACCCACACCTCGCGGCCCTGGGCGCCCACACCTGGGAGGTGTGCAGGCCTCAGCTGCGGGCCATAGGGGCCAGGGACCGGAGGCAGGAGGAGGCCCGATTTAACTCCGTTTCCCCTGACAGCAGCCTGAGGCGGCCAGTCTCGGCCCTAGCGTAACCCTGCCGCCTTCCGAGCTCCGTCTGAGCTGGGCTCAGGGTGGCTCTGGGAAGAGCCAGAAGCTACACGAGGCTGGGAGTGTGCTGGGTGCCCTTCCGTGCTCCTTATCCTGGTGAGTCAGATGATAGCGCTTTTTTTCTTCTTTTTTATCAAACTGCATAAATAACACATGCTCTTTAGAAAACTCAAATGAAATGAGTATATAAAGTCACAAATCTACCCTGCCGCCTCCGCCCTGCCTCCTCAGCTGCTCCCACTCTGACTTCGTTCCCTGGCGGCCACCCCCTCCTTCAAGGACCGAGCGTGAGCCCAGCTGGGTCTCCACGAGGGGCCGCAACTGCGGGGCGAACACCACGCCCCAGCCCGGCCGGGGCGTCCTCAGGCAGAGAGCAGCACCGGTCCTGCCCGAGCAGGCTGCTAAAAGCCCCACATGCCGGGAGCGAAGAGCCCGTCGGCCCAGGAAGCCAACAGCTGGGATGTAATGGAATAGCACTGCACAGGCTCCCAAGGCCTGTCTCTCAACACTTTCCTGGGGACCTGGGAGGTTAAAGTCTCACTACGGAGTGGCACTGGCTGAGGAATCCTGGGCCCCACCAAGCCCAGCCCCTGGGGGTGTCTGGTCTAACTTGGTTCCAAATGCAGAAGGAAAGGCTACATCAGGTCAGTGACCGGGCTGGGGCACCGTCCAAGGAGGAGAGGTGCTGGGGTTTCGTGGTCCCAGGGCTTCTGGGCCATGACCCCAGTGTCAGGTCCTCTACGCCTGGACAGGGGTCTAGGCTGCCCGGGCCCGCGCTCCCTCTCAGAGGGGCCCCAGCGTCCACTTCCTACCCCCATCCTCAGTAGCAGGCTGTTAGGGAAACTAAACTTCCTCTTGCTTTATGATGGGGAGAGAGTCAATGTTTCTCTGTCTCGAGTCCTCTCATCTGAAAGCGCCCAGGGGCCAGCAGACCCATTAAGGTGTTTTCCCAAACAAAAGAAGGCATAAATCTTCCCCCACCTGGGAGTAAAAGCCTCATAATGTAACCTGCCTTAGAAATAACAGTCCTGGTCTCCTCACACTACACCTGTAAAGCACTTTCAGCTGTCTGTGACAGTGGGGCGGCCCCAGGAGCGAGGCTCAGCAAGTAAGCAGGCGGGGTGCAGGCGGGGTGCTGAGAGGCTGGCTCACTGCAGAACAGCGCGGGGAGATGTGGGGTGGCAGGTGGGGAGCCCCTGACACCAGCCAGGGAGGACTCAGGGGGGCCTTCCCAGCAAACAGACAGGGGAAGTCCCGGGGAGAGCCAGAGAAGCTTGTCCCACAGAGCAGGCCCCAGTGGGGAGCACAGGAGCTGGGGGTGCAATTCTGGAGTCTGCTTCCACTTTTCTTCCTCCTGGGGAATCCAGCCAGCTTGAGGAATCTCCCCACAGCCCTGCCAGGAAACAGATTTTTCTGAGGCTAAGGCAGGCCGTGGGGACCTCCAGCCCCTAGCTCCTGACTGGAGTTGAAGGCTGGGCGCCACCCCGGGGAGACGCCCGCACAGGTGCCGACCCCCTCCGGGGCCCAAAGGGCCTACCCCCTAGCAGCAGGCACCAGACTGGGCCCCGCAAGGAGGGGCTGGGTGGGGAGGGCCTGCGGGCAGCGAGGCCGGGCAGGCCTAGACCCCAAACAGTACCCCAGGGGCCTGGGTGCCCCAATGCAGCTTTTACTACTGCTGCGCCCTTGTGCTGTCTGGACGGAGCAGAGAAACTGGGAACCGGTGGGGGCGGCAGGGAAGCAAGCAGGCAGCCTGGCAAGTAGTTAAGCAGATTGGGGGGGTGGGGGAGCACGAGAGAAAGAAAGAAAAGAGAAAGCGAAAAATGGGGCCGCAGAGAAGGAAATCAAGTACAAAGCCAGCCAGATGAGGCGAGGCGGGGGGCTGCATCCTGGCCCCAGCGCCTCATTGTGTTCCCACAGTCTAATCAGAGGCGAATACAATCTCGCCTCCTTCAAAGGCCAGCTCGCCAAGCCGGCCTCCTCATCCCCCCAGCCCAGTGTGGGATGGAGCCCACAATACTGCTGAGAAATAAATAATAGCACCCCATGGAGGCTGGCGGGCCCCCGGGCGGAGGACCCACAGTCTGAGTGGGCCCACCGAGGCTCAGCTGGGGCCTGCCAGGAGGTGGGGTGGGGGGCTGCCTTGGGCTAGAGTACAGGGAAGAGGGGCTGCTGGGGAAAACCAAACCCAGCTGAAACCAAAACAACAGTGAGCTGCAGCTGTAAGTACTTTTGCTTTTTAAAGCTGAGGGCCCCGAGGGTGTGAGGTTAGCTCTGAGGTTAATTCTGAGGTTAGTGAACCCAATGACCCACTTCCTGTTGGTGTCAATAAAGCTTTATTGGAACACAGCCACAGGCCACACCTATAGCTGCCATCCAGCTCCCCGGGCAGAGTGGAGTAACAGTGACAGAGACCATGTGGCCCACAAAGGCTAAAATATTGACTCTCCAACACTTTAAGAAATGTTTACTGGCCCCTGAGCCCTGAGCCCTGAGCCCCATTGGCCTGCTGGTCTCAAAGTCACAGAGGCACAATGACAGCTGACACCTCAGTCTGGCTTTATTCCTGAAGTTCTGCAGGAAGAGGGGCCTGAAGGGCCCAGACAAGAGAAGGTGGGGGATTCGGGGGGTGCAGGGAGGTGGGGAAGGGGGCTGGAGCTGCTGGTCTTGCCAGCTCAACTCCAGCTGTGAGGGGGGCTGGGCCCGGGCAGCGGTCACCGCCAAGGCAGTGCTGCTTCGTAACCCATTGGGCGGTGCGGGACTCAGCCTCTCTTGGCTGGAGAAAGACCATGAAGATTCTCAGCTTCTGCCATGCCCAGCCCCAGGCCTGGAGGGTGCCCGGGTGCCGCGGGCCAGCCTGACCAAGATGGCGCTCACCCAGGCCCCCCATTTCCACTTTGCCTCGTCTGCGCTTTTATACGAGTCACGAGCGGACTGCGCTCGCTCGAGCTTTCCTGCGCAGGCCTGTCTGACTGTGTGATTAATGCTCAGCGGAGGCCAGGGAGGACCACGTGTGGACCGCAGTGAGGGGCCTGGAGTGAGGTGAGGGCCGGGCTCTCCATCCCAGCCTCCGTCGCTGCTGCGGGTAATTGCATCAGAGGAGACTGAAACCCAGAGGCCATGAGTCCATCTGGAAAGCTATGGCTCAGGTGCCTCCTGGGTGGAGAGCGCCTGCTGTCCTGAAGCCGTCTGGTTCAAAAGGGACAGGCCGTGGGGAGAGGGAACGGGCAAGAAAACGCGGCCACCAGGCAGGGCGTGCTGCTCCATTTATTGTGCACGTGATGGTAACGCTCATAGTCCGCCTTCTGAATCGTCGGCCATGACACTAGAAGCCATCTCATCACTTAGGAGGTATTGATTGAGCACCTCACCTGCCAGGCTCCGGACACAGATCTGGTCTCGTTGGAAATAGTGGTGAGCAAACAAGGCCCTTGAAACTGCTTTTTGGGGGGACCCAGAAAACCAACCAGCTGGGCCTTCCCTGCAAGATCAAACCTCAGGAGGAGTCAGTGTTATGGAGAACCAGCAGGGAAAGGCTGGAGAGCCAAGGCCTAAGTGAAGTAGTGAGTCGCATGAACTGCAGGGAAAAGTGTCCCAGGCAGAGGGAACAGCCACTTTGCAGGCCCTGGCTGGAGAAGAGGAACGGGAGAAGGCCTGCGTCTAGGGCAGAGTCAGGCATTTGGAAGGCAGCGGGGACCAGGTCCACAGGGTGGTAGGACTTTGGCTGTCCTGAGTGTGGGGGAGCCCCAGAAGAGGGAGGTGGAGCATGAAAACGCAGGCAAGACTTGAGGAGTTTTTCTGTAAAGGAGCAGAGAGATGAGGTTCCATCCACATCTAGAGACAGAAGGAAATGGGAAAGTTCTTGTTTTTTTGTGTTTTTTCTTTTGTATTGATTTTTTAAAATTATGTTTATTGAGGTGATGCTGATTTACATGTAAAACATACCGGATTTTTTTTTTCTCTCTCTCTTTTTAAAGATGGAACTTTTTTTGCTGGTGATGACCCAGGAGGGGGAGACGTGATAACGCAGGAGAGAAGAGACGATGGTAAGAAGAGCAGGGACAGCCCTCCACCTGCGGCAGCTGTCAGGGATCTGCTGTCGCCATCTTACAGCGCCCCCGTCAGGTGGGTGAGCACACAGTCAGGTTTTTCTGTAAATCAGTAAATGTTCCAGTTGGACAACAAAGTGGCCAGTCTCCCTATGTGGTAGATGCTGTCTTTGTTTTTTTCCGACCACCACCCCTTACACCTCTCTCACCGTGTGTCTCTTTCCTCCTTCTTCACCCCAGAAACCTTACTGCTTTTATTAGCATCCTCTAGTTTTTATAAATATTTTACTTTGTTGATGTGTCTGCTATGTAAATGTACAATATTTGTCTTTGTCTTTCTGACTTGCTTTGCTACACACAATTGACTTGAAATCCTTTCAGTGTCTGAGAGTGGTAATGTTTTGTCTTTCCGTTTTTAATCAAATTTCATTGATTTGCCATTTGTTTACATAACTATCTAATGTGGGAAGTACAAGTACAGCTTTATACCTCAGTGTACACATGCTTCACGCACGCTCCCCCAAAGCTGCAGGGCCACTCCCTCTGCCCCCCCCCCCAACTACTAGTACTGTCACGGCATCTAACACTTTTGTTGTGTTGTTCCAGTTTGTTTTCTTTGAGTCTTTGTATTTCAGAAATAGGTGACACCATCTAGTAACAGTCTTTTGCTTTCTGACTTATTTCACTTAACATAGTCACAAAAGGCCCTGAATAGCCAAAGCAATCATGTGAGAAAAGAATAAAAATGGAAGTATCATATGCTCTGATTACAAACTATTCTGCTAAGCAGTAGTAATCAAAACAATATGGTATTGGAAGAAAATCAGAAACATAGACCAGTGGAATGGAATAGAGTCCATGAATAAACCTACCCAAATATGGATACTATGACAAAGAGCCAGGACCATACAATGGAGAAAGGAAAGGCGATTTTTTCTCTTATACCTGAACAGTATTCCATTGTATGGACAGACTGTATCTCCTTAATCCCGCCCTCTCTCTGTGAGCCCTTGAACTGCCTCCTCATTCTAGTTTTTGTTAATAAAGTTGCAATAAACATTGGAAGCATATACTTTTTTGAGCTGATGGTTTCATGCTCTTCAGATAGATGCCCAAAAGTGGTATTGTTGGGTCATATAGTATCTGCATTTTTAGCTTTTAAACGTAAACCTCTTATTACTTTCCAAAATGGCTGCACCAATGTACACACCCACCAACAGTGTCGTAGGGTTCCTCTTTCTGTCATCCTCTCCAGTACCTGTTCGGGAGCTCTTTAACATGTGATTTTCTCCCTGCTGCTATTGATGTGTGCTCCCCTCACCCCACGATATCATCCCATGCTTACCAGCAGGGTCTCTTTTGATCAAGTGTATTCAGGGAGGGTGTCCCTCCATACTCGCCAGAAGGCCCTGAGCCTGGAGCAAAATATACTGGATTCCCTCACTGGTCTTGGATGGCGAAGGACATGAGAGCCAGGGGATGTGAGCTGGGGGCTGTGGGAAGGCATTCCTCATTAATAAAAGGACTCCAGTGGTGTGGAGAGAGGAGGAGATCATAACTTTAAAGCAGAAGCTGGTGATCACGACCTTGTCTGGGGACCCAGATTCACATGCTTAGTGGTAGGTCAGGTGATATCAGGGGTCCACTAGATGTGATCAGATGCCGCTTCTCCCCTCTGAGGTCTCCTTCCCCCAAACCCATAATCTTCCCATCCACTCTAACCTTGACAAAGACCACATGAATTCCAGTGCGTTCCTCAACACACCTAACTGGCCCAGTGCATTCCCCAAAACACCTAACTGGCCCTTCTCAAAATGCCAGCGTCATCAGAATGAACGCAAGGTGGAAAAGCTGTCGCTGACGTGACATGTCTGAGGCTGCCTGAGGATGGGACATGACGCAGTATCTCAGAAGGGATCCTGCTTAGGAAAAGTCAATGAGAGCCTGAGAGCCTGCAGTCTCTGCTCATCATAGGTGAACCTGGGTGAGATGACACAGGAACTCTCTGTGCTATCTTTGTTACTTTTCACTAAATCGAAATCTAAGCTAAACTAAAACATTTACTTAAAAAAATGTAATGGAGGAACATAAGGATGCAGGCAAAGAAGGATCCTCCTCTTTGCCAGGCCCTATCCTGCGTGTGCTGAGGATGGCAGCTGCCGACTCGACACCACGAAGGGTGACATGTGAGTTGTAGGTGGTGAGGTCGGAGAGCGCCTGGGTGCCCAGCAGTGTTGCCACGCCCCTGCTGTGCCCAAGTCCACCTCGTATCCCTAGATCTTCCTTTCTATGAGATAATAAGCCTTTGTTGTGAAATGACTTTTAGGTGCATTTATTTTTCCTGTTACTTGCAGCCCAAAACATCCTCTGGTGTATTTGGAGCCCAGACTCAGGTGGGCCTGGGCCACCCTGTTCCCTGGCTGAGCTGCCCTCCCTTGGCCAGAGGCTGTGCTCTGCAGGGCCAGGGTGCCCCGTGCCGTGTGTCCTGAGTGGGACTCCAGCTTTGTAATCTTGTGCTGATCATGGGTGTCGGGGTGATCTCGTGGGGCCTGAGAGATGCTGTGCTGCAGGGGACAAAGGGGAACTGGTGGGCTGTGACAGCTGATCCTGAAATGACTACGACGCACGTCACATCCAGAGTCCACACATTCGGCTCCTAATAAATAATGGGTTACTGCAGGTTAAGTGTCTGCTGCTGCATTCCAATTGTTGATATTTAATTAGCTCTAAAATTAAAGCGTTCTTTTATTGCCACACTGCAAGGACTGCTTTATTCCTAATTGATTGAGATTAAAGTGTCTCCCAAAGATCCCGGCATCCCTTTGTCAGCCGAGTGTGAGAGGATTTTAATGAAAACGTTTGGCATTTCAAAGTGTGACATAAATATCTTTAAATTAAGCAAAAGACGGTGTTTTTGTTATATTTCACAATCATGGTGCTGATGGGTGAGACAAAAGTGAGGAAACACTTTTTAATAGGGATGAGGGCTTATGGGAGGGATGGAGGCTAGGGGAGCATTTAAACCGGCTCTGAGCGGTGTGGGGGTGTGCTTGCCTCTGTCACTGGGGGCCGGTCCAGGCTGGGGATGTGGTGAGCTGTGGGGCTTCCCCCAAGGGGAACGTGACTGCGGAGAGAATCAGCGCCGCGGCCCAGTATGTCTCAGAAGCCAGCTGTGTCACTTGGAAGCACAGCTTCCCTGTGGGTTACATTCTCCTCTAACTCGCAGCGTCCTGCCCTCCTGGAAGGATAATGGCCATCACGAGAATAAACTGAGGTCACACTTGCAAAAGAACTGAGCCTGGGCCACAGCAATTTCCAATAAATGATAATGATTCGCTCCTTTCATACGTTCTGAATTTGTATCTGAAGATGTTTGAACTGAGCACCTCTGAGTGGGACAATGAGGCGCAGTGACTGTTCTAGCCAAATTCAGTGCTTTCTGTCTTGAAGGCATCGTGGACAGGAATAAGAGACCCCAACCTGGCCCAGCCGGGGGTCACACCGACCCCTTTGCCCAAGCTCTGCTCCCTGTGCCTGGTCTTTGCGTCACATGCTCTGAATCTCCTCTCTGTCTTAGGTGCTGCCCAAATCTCAAAAACAAATGCCCATGCCTCCTTCGTGCCACATGACCTCCTTGCCCTGTTGCCATGTAACGAACTACACAAGTTGTTGCTTCAACATACAGTGTCTTCCCATGGGCTCTGGGTCAGTTGGGTGGGTGTGGCCAAGCGGGGGCTCTAGAGTGTCTCACAGGCAAACATCACGGTGTTGCCCAGAGCTGAGGTCTCACCTGAAGGCTCGACTGGGGAAGGAGCCACGGTCCAGATGACAAGTTCACACTCAGCCTCAAGAGCACCATGGTTGCCGTGAGGACATAACTGGGGCCTGCTGAGCCCACGATCGGAGTTGTGTCTGCCTCACCTCAATGCCTGACCTCAGCCAGGTCTCTCCCTTTCAGCTGTCCCTTCAGGCTGCTGTTCTGTAGGCATCAGAGTGGCCAAATCCTTGTGGCCAGGATTGCTTATAACAGATGAGTGATGGTTGGTTTCATCCGTTTGGAAGGGATCTTAAAGACTTCATTCCGCTTCCCCTTAGGGGGGCGTCAGTTTTACAGATGACTGTGCCACCTCTAGCCCATTCCAGCCGAGGCATCTCTGGGCGTTTGCTGCTTTCTTCCTGAGCGAGCTCATCTCTGTCTCCTTGCGGCTCTCACCGTTGAGTCTCCTTGGGTCACTTGAACCTGTCCTTGGTATCGCTCTCTGTGTTTTTGTCTAATGCTCCACGCACGAGCTGGAGTCACGTTGCCTGTGCCCAGTGGCTGGACAGAGGATGTGGTCCGGAGAGGTCACTGAGTTGGTCTCCTCTGGAAGGAGTCTTTAGGCATGTGAGTCCTGCTCTTGTTCTTCCTTCCCTGCCTCAGCGACCAGCAGAGTTCCTGGAGGTGACAGCTCCAGAAACTTGGATTCCAAAGATGACCACAGGGTCAGGCAGGGTCAGGCCCCTGAGGGAATCGGCAGGAGCTGGAAATCCTCAGTATTTGTGCAACTGAGACTGAGGAGTCATTTGTACTTAGAGCCCATGGACCGTGCACCCCCTCCTCGGAATCGCCCCGAGATAGTTGTCCTGGACGCCGCGGGATGGCAAGCTGGGTAAACACCGGGGTGTCGGGATCTCTCCCGGCAAAGCTGCCGATGTTTGCTTCGTCGGTGGTTACTCGGCCACGGATGCACAGCGTGAAGGCCATGGGCAGTGGAGGGAGCAAGGTACAGACCTGCATAATCCCATTTCCCACTGAATGTGGCGTGACACCTACCGAGATCTCCGCGCAAAGAACACACCCTCCTGGGTACTGTGCACACACGGCGGGCCAGGCGGGAGCCCCTCTCAGGCAACCCGCCGCGCGGCCTCCCACAGCAGCCCTGGGCTTGAGGGAGGGGGCTCTGCGCGTGGGATGCTCCCGGCCAGGCTGCGTTCGGCACGTTCATCCAGGGAAACAATTCTTGGCTCTGACGGTGAGCTTGACACCGTGCTTCTGTTCAGCTGGTCTATCTGTTGTTTGCTGGAAAAGAGGATATAATTATTTTGCTGAGTTTTTGACGAGCTGCTAGGAGAAATCGCTTGGCTTGTGAGGTTCAAGTACATGTGTGACAATGTCAGATGCCTATTAAGTTTGCCAGTTAGCTTTGGGAAGGGAAAGTTAATCAGAAGCTTAGCTCTGACAGCGATTATTTGAGGACATCAGCAGATGCTCAGGACCCAATATGCGCTGTTGCAGGTGCTTGTCTGCAAGCCCCAGGCCTCACATGGCCACGGACACTCGCAGCCTCGTCCATTTCCTGACATGTCTGGACTGTCGCCTTACTGGGGAATGAGCGACACTTGGGCTCATATCCCAGGGTGGCCCCAAGGACAGCATTGGAGACACTGAGCCTCTGAGGCATCTGCAGCCCACAAGCAATTTAGAAGAGGGAATGGGGGTGAAGCTCCATCAGGAGGGAGCCAGTGATAGGATCCCCAGACGTGGCCCTGACATCAGCTGTGCTCACGCGCTCCCTGCTCCGCTCTCTTCCTTTTTAGGCTGTCATGCAGGACTCCATCTCCCTCCAGCGCAAACCCAAGCCTCCGTGCTTGGTCTGCCGACAACCTGGCCAGTTGTATTTATTTTGCAAATAGCTGGGCTCTAGGATGGATCCAGCTTCCCAATGCAAATTGGGAATATTCCCAAGATGCAGAAACCAAGGTAGAGGGCCCTCAGCCCCGGCAGAAGAGTGGAGCCTTGTCTGGTCATGTCCCCAAAGCCCTTCTCTTGACTTAGTGTCGCCTCGACAGGCAGCCAAACTCCAAGACCTGAACACCTTTTGAGGTTGGTCACGCTGTACCTACAGCTGTGGGACCAGCAGTTAGAGAGCCATGCTACCTTCCGAGCAGACTTCAGGTGGTGTCTGTGCTCGGTCAGCACAGAGGTTGGCCCTGCGAGTCTCTTCCTGGACTGGGTGGCCCTGCTGGGGGGCACAAGCCTGGAGCCCCTCAGCTGGAGGGGCCTCACCTGTGAGGCGGCTGTCCGAGGGATGGTTTTCGTTTGTGTTGGCTTATTCCTGCTGAGGTCTGTTTTATGTTCTGATTGTCCATAATGGGACTTAATTGTAATGATTTGGTATTGAATTCCCCTTAACAATCAGGGGGATGGATCCTGACTGCTTGTAAATGTATCTGCCAGTAGTACGATGATTAGACCTGTGTGTGACTCCATTTTTGATGTGCTGAAAGTGGGGCTGGGCAGGGGGCGGAGGTAGATTTTGAGGGCATGGGAGGTGGATTTTGAGGGCATAGGACCAGATGTTGACTGTAGGCTGAATGAGGGGGTGTGGAAGGCTGCTTTCTGACTGGGGGCTTTTCTCACCGCGGGGTGGCAGTAGGCTTGTGTTGGGTGGCTGACCTTTGATCATGTTCATGTAGCTGGCCACTGGAGCTGTGATGGTCTATAGAAACAAATATCAATATATGATGGAATGAGTAATAATTATAAATATGGCCACTGCTCTAAGCATTTTATTTATATGATCTAATCTAAGCCTTACAACAATCCTGTGATGACGTGAATACCCCTATGCCCCGATGAGAGAGCAGAGGCTGAGAAACATGCCTGAGATTGACCGACACAAAGGAGAAGCATAGTCTTGGAGTCCAGGTTGTCTGGTCCCAAAGACTGTGGTTTATCTACTATGTAGAGCTGGGTCTCACCTGGTGTTGGTGACAAATTGGGAGGGTAGATTAGTTATTTGTTCCTGTGTAACACCTCACCCCAATACAGAGCAGCATAAAGGAATACATATTTGTCGCTGGGTCAGGATCTCTGTGGTTTAGCTGGCTCCTCTATTTTAGGGTCTCTTATAAGCTACAGTCAAGATGTTGGCCAGGGACGGGGATGCATCTGGAGACTTGACTGGGGCAGGACTCACATCCAAGTTTATAGCGGTGGTTGTTGTCAGCATTTGGTGCTTTGAAGGTTGTTGAACTAGGAAGTCCAGTTCCAGCTGTTGGCTGGGAAATGTACTCAGGTCCTCGTTATACAGAGAAAGGGAGAAAGTCCATTAGCAAGACAGTCTTTCAAAACTAATCTCAGAAATCACCTTTGCTATATTCTATTGATTAGGATAAGTCACCAGGCCAACCGAACCTCAAAGAGAGATCACACGAAGCTGTGAGTACTGGGAGGTGGGGGTCACTGCACACCTTCTGAGAATCAGCTTGTCACGGAGGAGAGGAAGACAGGGGCCTGCCTAGGACCCAAGGACTCCGGTCTAAGGTTAGGTAAATGTCCAGCAAAATGTAGGAGCTTGGGTTTCCTGCCTATATGCAGCGAGAGTCATGTCTACTTTGAAGCAGTGTCTTGAGAGGTGATTCCTGTCCATTTTTATTTTTATCCTGCCTCCTCTTGCAAGAGTCAGAATAAAAACGAATCTTGTTTCTGCAAATGGTGCTGATTCTTGTTATATGATCATCATTTTAAAATAATGGTGTGTCCCTAACCTTCCATTTACCTCCCTTGTTGAAAGGTTGATCCATGGTTTACTCATTTATTGATCATCCACTATGTAATTGGCCAGTGACGGCTAGTAAAGACCTAGAAGTAAAACACGCAGTTCCCAGTTTTAAAGGAACTCAGATGCTGTTATTCAGGTAGAACTTCTTCAAACACCACATATCTCTAGGAAGAGAAGGCTAGTTTCCCTCTAACTCCTGCGCCATGAGCCCCCATAGAGTCTAGTACAGGATGCCACGAGAGTCCAGAGGCCTGAGCCATGCAGACTTAGAGGGGACCACGCCTATGGCATTTCTCTCCAGGGGTGGTGATGTTTGAACTGGGTCGGAAGGACGAGGAGGAGCTAGAGAGATGGCAGAGGACAGGACGGGCTTCCAGATAAACAATGAAGTCTACACATAGGTCTGGAGATCTGAGTGAGACAATCATTTTGTGGTGAATTAGGAGGCATTTGCAGGGCTTGGCTCAGGGTGGCAGGATGAGGGATACTGACACCAGGACAGAGTCTCTGCCCCGGTTAGAGCATTCATGACCTAGAAACACCTCCTGAGTCCTTACTGTGCACAGACATGGCCTTGGCCACTGGCGAGACAGCACAGCTATGAGCAATACTGAAAAGTTTGGGGGTCTGGTGACCACCCTCAACTTTAATGATCACTGAAAGGAGTTACAGCTCTTGGCCAAACTATTATGCTCATAGTTGTGGCTTATTATGATGAAAGGATAGAGATTAAGGTCAGCAATGAGGAGAGTGACTTGGGGTCAGGTACAGGAAAGACCCAGTGTGGAACGTCTGGTTACCCTGTCCTAGAGCATCCTGTGGGAAGCTTTTACTTTTAGCAATGATCTATGACAACACTCCTGGAGTGTTGCCAGCCAAGCGTGCTCACTGGAGGCCTTGTGTCCAGAGATTTTATCGGGACTCTGTCACACAGAGAAGGTTGATTGCCTGCATGGTTGACCTTAGTTTCCAGCCGTTCAGAAGCCAAGCTGAATCCATGTGGCTCAGTGCCCCCCTGGCCCCCCATAAATCACTGAGCATAGACTATCTGGCTGGTCTAAAATCTGCAGGTAAATAGATATTCTTTTATCAGATAGAACATTCCAGAGGTGACCTCCCAGGAGCCTAGGGCAAAGCCCAAACCTCTCTTTGAGCAAGGTTAATCCTTTACTACATGAGTTTAGATGGGGATGGTGACCTCAAGGAGCAGGCATCTTAGTCTGGAAGACAGATACACCCCCCCCCACACACACACACCAGGCCCGCCACCACCACCATCAACAATGCCAACAGTCACCCACTATATAACTACAGATGCTCCCCAGCGGGTTGCATGTCTGTGACGGAGAGTGGAGCCTCCTTCCTTGTCTTCTGCAGTTGAGTCCCAAGGGGGGTCATTTTGCTCTGCACACAGGTGGAAACGCACAGTGGAAATCAGCGTGTGTGTGTGTATTGGGGTGGGGGGGCCTCATTTCTTGAACAAATTTGAAATCTGGACAAATCTTGAACAAATCTTAAATTTCATGAAATGACTCAAAATTTTTTAAAATAAAAAGATTTATTTATTTATGCTTACAAGAGCTGGGGTACTGGCCAAAGGTGTGGCGTTGGTGGTGAGAGCACTCCCCAGAGACAGAGTGGGGAGCAGAACAGGCGGATCCACTGAAGCACACTGCTGAGGGGGGCAGTGGGGAGACGGGAGGGGTCTGCTGTGCCCTGGGGGTCACTCCCTGGCCGGGGATCGGGCTCATGCTGCGGTGGCTGCGGACAGCTCACTGCTGAGACTCAGCCCTGCGCCCCCAGGGAGGCCCCAGGGGTCAGTCAGCCTTGGCGCCGTCTGCACACCTGGAGCAGCCGGAGCAGCGTGCCACCCGCCTCTCTGGGGAAACGCCAAAGGAAGACGGGCCGGCAGTGGCCTGAGTGCCTGTGGCTCTCCAGTAGCTTCTGCTCCTCCCCAGGGAATTAGCAGACGGCTAGGGGAGGGGGCTGGCCACCCCGGGCCTCAAAGCATCCCTGTGACGGCCCTCCCCGGTGGCGCAGCGGGTTAAAGCGCAGCACTGAGAAGCTAAAGCCGCTTCCGCATGAGTTCGATCCCCGCCTGCCCCGGAGGTGACCACAGGGCGCGGCAGACCTCTCCTGACCCGCCCGCTGCTCCCCTCAGCAGTGGACTTCGTTGATCTGCCTGTTCTGCTCCCCACTCTGTCTCTGGGGCAGCCTCTCGTCACCCCTGAGCCTCTGGCCTGTACCCCAGTTCTGTATGCACAAATAAATCTTTTTTTTTAAAAAAAAGCATCCCTGTGGCCCAGAATGTGCCTCATCCCGATAGCCTGGACATCAGGGCAAAGAAGCTCCTTTTCCTGCGGGGGCACAGGGTGCACCTGTGGCTGGTATGAGGAAGTTGGGGCACGGGCAGCGCTGGGAGGGGGGACCAGTCACCTCGGCCTTCTGCTTCAGTGACGCACCACGTGGGTCTTCTCTGCCCACCCTGTCCCAACCAGCCGCAGCCAGGCGCTGCCGCTTCTCCTCCCGCCCCCTGGGTGACAAAGGCCAACCCAGTCGACCACATGGCCCAGGGCCCTTGCCCTCTGCCTCCGGGGTGGCCCGGGTCCCAGGAAGCCACCCGGCCCCGGGTGGAGGAGAAGCCGTGCTCCTTTTCGGGGGCTGCGTCACCCCTGACAGAGGCATTCTGCTCCCCAAATCTGCATCGCCTACCTGCTTCACTGAAACACCCGGTCCTTGCCTTGCCGAGCAGTGCATGGGGAAGGGTCTGCTTGTCCAGGGGCCCTTCTGCCCACAGAGGCCACTTTGCTCCCTGCAGACGCCCCAGCGCCCAGGACAGACGAGCGGGACCCGAGTGTGGAGTCTCCCGGGGAGCCCACGCCCTCCCTGTCCCACTGGCCCTGGGGGAGCTTCGCAGAGAGCTGGGGTTCGTAGTCTTGGGGGACTTCACAGGGAGGACGGTGGGGCGTCGCCTGTTCAGACCCCTCGAGGAGCGTGATGGCGCCTGCTTCCAGGCGCTCACTCGGCACACTCCGTCACCACGGCCGAGCAGAGCAGCTGAGCCGGGGGCTCAGGTGGCCGGGGGCTCAGGTGGCCGGGGGCTCAGGTGGCCGGGGGTTCAGGTGGCCGGGGGCTCAGGTGGCCGGGGGCTCAGGTGGCCGGGGGCTCAGGTGGCCGGGGGCTCAGGTGGCCGGGGGCTCAGGTGGCCGGGGGCTCAGGTGGCCGGGGGCTCAGGTGGCCGGGGCACCTGCCAGCCCAAGGCCCCGGGAGGGCCGAGTCTGCCCTCTTGTCCGCGGACGCCATCTGCGGGAAGGGGCACCCCAGGGGCCAGGGCTGGACCCGTGCTCTTCGGACATGGCACCCCTGCCCAGCTGACCCAGGACAAAAATGAATAATAATGGCGGGGAGCCGGGCCGGGCCTGGGTTCAGAGCTGGCTCTGGCGCTGCGGCCTTGCGCGTGACTCGCCCCTCTGGGCCTCTGGGCCCTCGTTGCTGAAGAGGGGCGTCAGCAGGTCCTCTGGAGCCTGTGGCCGGAGTTACATGAGTTAACACAGAACAAGCTGCGCCGTCAGGACTTGGGAAGCGCTGCTCGCTCGCTGCTGTTATTATTATTAATTGGGAGTTTACTCCGTGGGAAGCATCACCGAGCAGGATCTCATCACCCTGATGGGGCCGCTGGGGCGCGCTGAGGTTAATCGCCGCATCCAAGGTCACACACGTCTCGTTGAGGGCAGACCCGTGATTTAAGACCGGCAGCGGGCTCCCGGCAGCCGCCCCCTGTTAACTTTCCCATTTCCCACCCTCCCCACCCCCCCAAGATGAGTCTCAGCCTGTGAATTCAGATTTGGGCTGAAGCCCTGGGGAGGCGGAGGGAGCACGGGGCTGAGGATACATGGCTGGGGTGCCTCTGGGGGCACCTCCCTACTCCCACACTCCCACATCCCTGGGATTGTCATCCCTGATGACAGGGTGGCACAAGTTAGGGAGCAAAGAACAGATAAGGTAAGGCGCGGTAGGATGGGGCAGCGGGCTGGGGGTGCAGAGGGTGGCGCGCCCCGAGCGAGAGCTGGGCCTTGCGTTCGTTCGTAGACTGTCCTCACTGCTCCACTTCACTTTGAGGAGCAAACTGAATCGGCTTTTTAACAGCTCACCTAGGACAGAGGAGTCTTTCAGAAGCCGTTCTTGCGGCAGACAGCCTGGGGTGCCCTGTCAGTGGGCATGCCACTGCGAGACAACCCCCTCCTGATGCCAAGGCCGGTGCTGGCCAAGCGTCCCGCTCCGGGCCTCGGCGGGCATCTGCTCTTGCATTTGACACACTGATGTGCCCAGGGGGCCTCGGGCCTCGTGGCCAGGGAGGGGCAGGGGGCCACGCAGGGTGGACGAGCATTAGGAAAATCAGGAGCCTGGGCGGGCGGCCACGGGAAGGGCGATTCAGCACAGAACAGTCTGGCTTCTCTCTTGAGAAGACTGACCCTGGGGCCTCCGTCCCTCGGAGAAGAGCTCGTTGCTAAAAATGTCAGGGCTGTTTGTTTGCAGAGCAGATGGTGGGAGCGCATCTCTCCAGCAATTAAGCAGGAAGGTGCGTGGAGGCGGATTGCAGTCCCCGCGTCCCCGACAGAGTGACCCCGCGCCGCGGAGGCTGGGGTGCTCCCTGGCTTCTCTGGGCGTGTCGGGGAGGGCGCGGGTGGGCCCTGCAGCCTGTAAGCACTGATACTCATAAAAGGGAGGAGAAACTGAAGCCGCGGCCCGGGGTGAGCGCTGTGTCTCTTAACAAAGGGAGGAGGTGAGAGTTATTACCTGTCATAGGAACCCGAGATGAAATTTAGCCGCCTGAGGTGGGCATTTGCCACTGATAAAAATCTGTCTCCCTGCCAGCTTCAAGTGCTGCTTAAAAAGCTAATGTATAATTTAAACTGTGCAATTTGGGCATGGGTTTCTGTAGGGCACAGCTGACACTCTCCAAGTGGGGAAAAAGGCCCTGGGGGCAGAGCGGGGGGGGAGTGCCCATTCTGGAAGAGCAAGTGACCAGGAGCAGAGCTCACGGGCGAGGACAGGAGTGAGGGGCATTCCGGGGCAGCACAGCGCTTCCCAGCCCCCCCACCCGAGGAGATGCTGAGTACGTGGGGTCCCTGGGCTCTGAGTAGCTCTCGTCCTAGGACAGGACACCCCAAAAGTGTTGATGGAGGGAGACTGTGGGTTCTGGAGTTGGGCGCTGTTCAATGAACTTCAGGCAGTCAGGCTCTTGCAGGCCGCATAGGCGAGAAGTGTCTCCCCCAAACTGAAGAACACGGCCTTGATCTGGAAGAGACTGAGGTCTACCCATGCCAGACAAAGCCATATGGCCTAGAGTGGACCCTAAGCCCAGTGACGGGCCCTGTCAGAGGAGGGGACCCAGAAACAGGTGCAGACGCGTGGAGGCGGAGGGGTGCAGCCACAAGCTGGCGGCCCCGGAGGCAGGACACTGCCCGTGGCCGCAGAAGGGCCCCGCCGGCCGCTGGTGCGGACAGCCCTGCAGCCTGTAAGCACCGATACTCATAAAAGGGAGATTTTACTGTCGGGGCCGTTTTAGGTACCGGAGACAAAAAACAATGTCTGGATTGCAGCCCTGGAAGATTTACCACACGTGTCGAAGCAGATAGAGGGGCCTGGCTGGAGTTATTGCAGCCGGGAAGAATTGTGTTTCAGGATCTGCCTCAGGTATTAATTTGCAGTGGGCTTATCCTGTCAGGAACTTACAATGCTCATGGTGTCGAGAAGGAATACTTGAAGGGGCCTGCGTGCAACTGGATGAGAGCTGGGCGTCGGGGCCGGAGGCAGCTGATCCCCTTCGCAAGCTTTGCCAATAAGTTCCAGATGAAACGCGTGAGCTGCCGAGAGAGACCGTCTTCCGCTCCTCACGCTAGGTCTGCCCCAGCATGGCGCCGGCTCGGGGATCCTCTTTCTCCCCGTCACCCGGCCTCGCCGCCGCCCAGGCCCGTGTGGAGGGCAGGCACGTGGCCCCGGGACGTGGAGCTCCCGGGGTTTCTCCGAGAGGTACAGACGCCTGCGACCCGTTCAGGACCGGGGGCTCTTTGACCCCCGTGAGGGCACCTTACATGGAGGCCTGTTTTCAGGATGCTGCCCAAGGGCCAGCTACCCCGATCCTTCCACCCTTCTCCTTGGCCTTGGGGGTGCTCAGTTTAGTGAGTTTTGCCAAATGCCACATTCAAAAGTGGGAACTAATCCAGAGGTGCTCAGGGCTCTGTTCTCTCGCTTTCTGCCATTTCAAGTCCACATCTTATTACGAGCTGAAGGCTCTCACACCTGGTGAACTGTTTCCTCCTCGCTCATCCCCTTCCTTCCGTCCGGGACCTCCTGGAGTCGAGCAGAGAGCTGGGAGTGGAACAGGGCAGGGGGAGAAGACTGAAGTCCCTGGGGTTTGGTAGGACCCCTGCCCCCTCAGGTCACAGCTCAAGAAGGGAGAGCCGCCACCAGGGAGGACAATACAGGAAGAAGGTGCTCATGTCCTTGCCAGCTCAGGTGGGCTTTTGCCTTGTAAAGGGCTCCCAGAGAGGCAGAGGTGAGGCCGGGCCTGCGCTGGGGAGCCAAGGCAGCCCGATGGGCTGATGCATGAGGAGGTGCTCCCTGGCCCGAGGAGGTGTTTCCTGGCCGGAGGAGATGCTCCCTGACCGGAAGAGGTGCCCTCTGGCCTGAGGAGGTGCTCCGTGGCCTGAGGAGGTGTTCCCTGGCTGCAGAAGGTGCTCCCTGGCCAGAGGAGGTGTTCCCT
>NW_004567139.1:7264500-7278413 GCF_000260355.1 Condylura cristata | reverse complement strand
AGATGCTCCCTGACCAGAAGAGGTGCCCTCTGGCCTGAGGAGGTGCTCCGTGGCCTGAGGAGGTGTTCCCTGGCTGCAGAAGGTGCTCCCTGGCCGGAGGAGGTGCTCCCTGGCCCAAGGAGGTGCTGCCTGGCCCAAGGTGGTGCTCCCTGGCCAGAGGAGATGTTCTCTGGCCCAACGAGGTGCTCCCTGACCAGAAGAGGTGCCCTTTGGCCTGAGGAGATGCTCCCTGGCCGGAGAAGGTGCTCCCTGGCCGGAGGAGGTGCTCCTTGGCCCGAGGATGAGCTCTGTTCATGCAGGCCCTGAGCAGCTGGATTGTTCCTGGGGTCCAGAGAGGTCCCTGAAGTCCATTCTCCCCCTGCCCTCCCCTTCCAGGACGTCCCTCCTCCCTCAGGATGGGGGGCCCGTGGATCTCGCAGCCTGGGAGGAGTGCAGGGGCCACAGAGGGCTCGTGGGCGGTCAGCTGGCCCCTGCAGTGTGTGAGGGGTCAGCAAGGTAGCTGACCAGGCTGGCCCAGAACCGCAGCCTAAAGAACCTCGGGACTTTGCCTGTCTGGGACCGTGTGCCCAGGCCACGGCGGCCGGTGGGGGCCGCAGAGAGCGAGGCCGGAGCTCTCCCTTCAGGCCTGCTCGCGACTCGCGACGTGCGGTGCAAACTTGAATTTGCGGAGCTGCTGTTGGAACAAGCCAGATCGGCTTCACCGGGCTGGAGGCACGCGCTGGGGCTCCCTGTGGACGGGGGGCAAGGAAGGGCCACTGCCTTCTTGATGAAATGAGGGCCACTTTCAGACAGTGACCTCAGACCTCGGCGGGTGCGTCTCACCCCGATGTGAGCAGCTGCGGGCAGCTGGCCTCTCTCCCCCGGGACCCAAGGCCTCCTCTCCACCAGTGACACAGTGACACAGTGACACAGAGCTGCGTCACCCCAGAGGGCCGCCGGCTGTGGCCCAGGAAGGCGCAGTGAGAGCTGCCAGGGAGAGGCGGGCTGGTCACCTGTGCCCCTGCCTGAGGTGAGAGGCGGCTCAGCCCTGGGCATCAGTCTGTCTCCCTTTGGTGTGGAGCCAAGACTGGGGTACCCAGGCCTGCAGGGTGCAGGTGTCTTCATGGCCAAGAGCAATTTAAAAGGAAAAGACAAACTCCTCACATTGATCAGCTGTGTCAAGGCTGTATTTTTAGCACCCATCATGGAGTCAAAAAAGGGAAGCTTTTTCCAGTTCCTGCACTGTGGTTTGGGGGCTGCACCCCACGCAGCCTGGGGCGCCGCTGAAATCCTACCTCTGGGGGAGGCAGAGGGGCTGGCATGGAAGGGGGAGCGCCCGTGCCTGGGGCCAGGAGGTGGGCTGTCGGCTGGTGTGCAGGCTGGGGCGGCCGGACCTGTCCCCTCAGCTGGACCTCTGTGGGGCCCTTAGGACACTGGGGAAATGGTCACCCCTTGGCCCCAGCTGTGAGTTTGGAACCTGTTGAGATGGGCCCAGATATCAGAGGGGCGTAAACCTCGTCTTTATTCCCACAGCAGCTGGGGGCCAGGGGCGTGCGGGCCACAGGGCGCTTCTGCACGATCCCTGCTGAATTGACAGCACCCCCAAGTGGCGTCTGTCACTGTCTCAGAGGGGACAGGGCCCAGGATGAGCAGCTGGGTGCAGGCTTCTTGTGGGCCTGAGGCTGAGCTAGGTGGCTGGTGCTGAGCCAGGCACAGGCACTGGCTCCTTTCCCCTGAGAGTCTGGCGGACTGACAAGCCCCGAGTGAGGGGTGCAGGACCCCCGTCCTCCTCGGCCTCCAAGCGTCCCGACATGGACCCTCAGCAGCATTCTCGGGGCCCCCGCTTCTGCTTACTCTGTGCAGAGTGGCCCGGAGCAGCTGTCCTCAGCCCAGCCAGGAGCCCAGTTCCGCAGTCGCTTGTGCTGGGGCTAAGGGAACCCCTCAGCGTGCCACAGGTGAGGACCCCTCAGCGTGCCACAGGTGAGGACCCGTCAGCGGTTGTGAAAACAGCAAATGCAAGAATGGATGGACAGTCACAGTTCGCTGCCTCTGCCTACGTCCTGCGCTCCACCCACCTCCATCCCGAGGTTTCGGGAGCGGCTGGTCCTTTCTGCTTTGAGCCTGGGGCTCTCCAGATCGACTTCTGCTAGAAACAGCTGCCCCTGCCGCCTTCGTCCCCAGGAACTACTGTGAGGCGTCCGTCTGGCGGCCACCCACCCCCAGGAGTGCCGCTGGCTTTGCACTACCTGCTCTTGCCAGCCTCCTGGCCTCTCCCCTCATCAAATCCACCTGGAACAAGCTGCCCAGCCTCCCATCACCCCCTTTCCTGTTTGAAACCACCATCTCCTAATCACTCTTCCTGGATGCCACCCCAGCGGCGAGACTCACCCTCTTTCTGCACGGCCCCTTCCTCTCTGGGGTTCACAGTACACGATTCTTTCATTAAAACCATCCCGGTCTCTCTGGGAAGCCCTCGATATCATTCGCCACCACAATTAGCTTTTTAAATGGCTCCCTATTTATATATAAACACGGATACTGGCCCTGCCTGGGGAGATCCCTTAATGCACAATTATTTTGGTGAGGCGAGGGAGGCACTTGTCCCAGTGGGATCTAGAAATGAGTTTAGTTTTGTTTACATGAGATTGTGCAACTTCTTAAGGGGTACAGCATCGTCAGCAAATGGCCCAGGTGGGCGGGAGCGGCCTGCCCTGGGCTGTGTTCAAGCAGCAGCAGCCTCGGGGAGGCCGGGGGAGTGAACAGGTGCATGAGAAACGCAGCCCGGAGGACTCTGGGTAGGAGGAGAGAAGCGAGTCCCGGTGCCCTCGGGTGGTTTCAGCCCACTGCAGAGGGCCTTGGCGGGAGCTGGGGCCGGGAAGACCGTGGGAGCAGCTTCTGTGCGGGGAGGCACACACCACATCTCCTCCTGTGGGCGGCGGGGCGGGGCTGAACACGCAGGAGCACAGGCTCAGCCAGACCCTGGGTGGCCACGGGGCTACCAGGCAGCTTCACGATGTCCTTGCTGGCCGAGGGGATGAAGACGGGCAGACTCGTCCATGGAGGAGGCGGCTGTCAGCCGCGCACGGGCTTCTGTGTGGGCTTGCCAGGCAGGCCAGCCTCTGCACCAGCGTGCGCTTTCCTTTAAACTCCCCAGAGAGGTCGCAGGCGAGCCCCGAGGGCAGCACCTAGGCCCAACAGCTACTCAGCACATACCTGCCTCTGACAGAGCGAATCTGAGGAGACAGCTGAGGCACGCCTTATGTGTGAAGGCATTTTACAAATACGCCCCCAATGAAAGCGCTGACTCTTCCCATTCTCGCAATCCTATTCACGCCGACCAGAAGCTTCCAGGAAATCTGACTGCTTTGTGTCTGGTGGAAACACCAAGTGACCCCTGGGGCAGACTGTGACAGTGCCGGGCACCTGCACCTGGCTCTCCTGGGACGCTGGCTCAGCAGCCATGAGGCCGGGGAGCCCAAGCCCATGTTGCAGAGACGCCTCACACGGGCAGGCTGGCCAAAGCCCCGCTGAGCTTCCAGCCCACAGCCGGCATCAACCGCCAGATTTGACACTGAAGATGCTTCCAGATGATTCCAGCACCAAACTGCGGGGCTGCGCCCAGCCTTCAAGTCTTCCCAGTTGAGGCTCCGGACCCCAGAGGACAGAGACAATTCCTGACTCATAGCAACCGTGTGAGAGATAATAAAGGGATGTGGTCTCCATGCACTAAGTTTTGAGGGGGCTTGATCCCCAGAATCGCTCGGTGCCACCTCAGCCAATATGGACAGGGGCTGCCCTCTGCTCTGCCACGCCCAGCGTGCCCCTGGCTGGAGTGCCGTCCCCTCTGCCAGCCCGCAGTTGCCAGGGTAACCGCGTCCTCTGCCCCTGCTGGCGAGTGGGCTCTTCAAGGAAGTGCCTGTAGCTGCTTTTCCTGGAACAGTTGTGCTCAAGCTAGGACCAGCGCAAGGAATCCAAGCTCTTCCTTCTAGTTTTCACTCCAGCACCAACTCTTACCATTTTCAGCACACCTGCTATGGATTTCATGTTCAGCGCCGCCCCCGCCCCGACCCAATCCAAATGCTGAAACCCATCCCAGGGGGATGGTGTTAGGGCAACTTTGGGAGGTGAACAGGTCCCGAGGAGGGAGACCTGGCAAATGGGAGTAGGGCTTTTGTGGGCGTCGCCAGGACACTTGTCCCTGTAAAGGAGACCCCAGGGTCCCCCTTGTCCCGATAGAAGAGACCCCCTCCCCCAAGGAGGGCACAGAAGAGGCTGTCTCTGAGCCAGGAAGTGGGTGCTCACCAGACACTAATTCTACTGGCATCTTTACCTTGGACTTCAGTCTCCAGAACTATGAGAAATAAATGGTTGTTAAGCCCCCAGTCAATGGTATTTCTCGATCACAGCCCTAGCAACGGGAGGGGCTGTCTCTCCCTCTCATCCCTTCCGCAGAAGTTGCAGTTTGCACGAGGTGAACGCGGACGTCTTCTGGCTCCGGGCCTCTCAGAGCTGATTTGCACGCGCTCGGTGATCTGACAGTGATGGTTTCAGAGCCTGGTGCAGGACTGGCCGGCCGCTCTGCAGAGGCGTCTCCCGCCTCCAGCCTCCAGCCATTGATTGAACATCACGAGTCCTGGATCGCAGTAATTAATAACGTTCTGAACACATTGCCCTTCTTTATTATTTGCTTGTCTCTGCTGAGGGTCATTTGCGAATGATTCATCTAAATCATTGTTTAGATTCTGTCTAATCATTTCGTAGACCACAGCTGCCTCTCATCTGGCCCAGGAAGGGGCTGGATCTGTGAGGCTCATCCTGCTGAAAGGAAGTGCAGCCCGGAGTCAGGAGAGCTGACCTGTAGAATTTCCCACCAGGGGACCCCAAATCCAGATGGACTAGAGAAAGTGATATCGTACTGGCTTCCAGGTTAGGAGACACGGGGAAGCGTAGGTAAGTGAAGCTGGTCGGGCTGTTGATACCAGCTCCGTGGCGCGCACCTGCGGCCTTGGTCTTGTTAGCACGGAGGGCGCGTGGGCGTGGGGCGTGCGAGCCTGACTGTGGACACCACACGTGAGGGCGTGTGTGCAAGTGTGCACACCTGCGCCGGGAGGTCAGGGCGCTAAGGGCGGCGTCCCCCAGAGACGCTACAGCTACGAGAGGAAGAGAGCGCGGGAGAACACCAGCGAGAGCCCAGGGAAGAGGGCAGCTTAAGATTCGAGGGGGGCTCAAGGTGCTGACTCCCGCTGGCTGCTCACTGAAACCGGGGAAAGGGATGCCGAGGGCGCCAAAGTTCTCCTTGAAATTTCTGGAAATGACGGCAAACTTACCCAGCCTGGGATGTCGCAGAGCAGGAAGTCTTAGCCTCTCCGAGCTGCAGCTCCTTGGAAAATACTGTCCCCTTCACCGGAAAACTCACGGCCCTCTCCTCTCCCTTCCCTCCACCCCCACCTGGCCTGCCCCGTCCAACCTCGAGCCTCAGCCTGCGGTCCCAGGTTGGTAAAGCCCGTGTGGGCTCTGGAGTGTCGACACAGATCTGTGGAAGCTGCCACCCGCCTCCAGCCCACGGAGCCCCAGCACAGCCCTGGCCCACAGGAGGCCCTCAGTGAATATTCGCCGACCCAGTGAAGGGAGAGCAAGGCCGGTGGTCGGCGTATGATGGACGAGCAGAGTCCCCCAACAGGACACCAGGTGAGCTGATTTTGCCATTAGTGGTGCTGAGCAGCCGAGACTCCTGCTGGCTCACTCCTGGCTGAAGGGAGCCAGCCCCTCGAGCAAGGTGGGCCCCCAGATGCACAAGCGCTGCGCCAGGTAGACCAGAAGGCCGCTCCACGGGGCAGCCAGGTGCTGGAGGTGGAGGGGCGATGCTAAGGCTCCTAGTGCAGCCGAGGTACAGCTTCCCAGGGCAGAGAGGAGGCAGAAGAGGGCACCTTGGCACCTCGGGAGGTAGCACCCAGCAGGGGACATCGGGACTTTGGGCATGGGCCTGGGGATGGGGAAGGTGGGCTGTCAGCCCAAGGATGGTCATAAAAAGCTTTTCAGATACGGGAGGGAAAAGCCACCACACTGGCGGCTGAGGAGAGAGGCCTCCTCGGAAGTGTGGCATCCTTAGCTGCTAGGGCATCGGGGTCGCTCATCCTGCAGACCTCACAGTCCTTTCTGCAGGGAAGGTGAGCTGCCCCTCCCCCACCCCGTGCCAGGCTCCAACTCTATCAACTCTCTGCCAGTGAAACCCCAGGGCATCATTGGGTGTGGAAGGGAGAATCAAGTGTGGGTATTACACTGTGAAAACCCCTAACTGCCTGGCCTGGCAAATGAATTAACTTGTTAAACAAAATGCATACATCTGCATACATTTGAATATATGAATAAGATCAGCTGAGACCCACCCCAGGGCCCGACTTCTCCCAGAGGGAGGAGGACGAGCAAAGAGGAGGACCCCAGGAAAAGGAGACAGGGACAGCGCCGGGGCTGTACCTTAAAGAGCTCACACAGTGCGTGCTATATTTATAGATTAAACACAAAAAGCGTCTCCCTGCTGCATTAAAAACTACCCATCAAGGCTGAGGACTCCAAGGAGCAGTAAAATCAATCTCATTGCATAAAGACAACAGCAAGCAATTGGCATGACATTTTAAGTAAATGCTACAGCCATTTGTAAATGTTCATTTTCCGGGAGACCCCATCTATTATATGACAGCTATTTTCTTAGCATCCCAGTGTGAATTCAGTCGGTTTACAGATAAGCCCTTTGAGGAGAATGGATATCAAGATGTAAAGTGCTATAATACGGACAATTTGTTACCGCCGCACCAAGTCGCTCCGTCATTATGTATCTGCCTCTTGCAGGGGCTGAAAACACTTGACTGTTTTTGCAGGTTGTTGTTAATAATCGAGGGGTCTGGAGAGGCTGGAGGACAAGTGGGTGGGGCTGAGGGAGGAGGCGGTGATGCCTTGTGGGATCACAGACGCAAACTCCGAGGCAAAGGGGAGGACATAAGATACCTGCTTTCTGGACAGACCTGCTCTTTCCAGACGCTTCTCGCCAGGAGGGAGAGACAGTTCCCGCCAGAGGCTCCGTCAGCCCCAGTTCCCAGGCACCCAGCATGGACGGGCTCTGGAGATGACTCTGGAGAGGACCCCTTTCCTGGGGCTTCAGCCTAGCCCTTGCCTCCCAGCAAGGGGCTGGGGTGGGGGTGGGGGCTGGGGAATACCCCAGCCACGAGGCCAGCTGCTTGGGAGCTGCCTGGCTGAAATACAGTCTGAGAGAAACGGGGGGGGGGGGAGGCCCTCAGCCTCATAACTCACCACTAGCTCCGACAACTCACACGTTTCCAGGGAGGAAACAAATGACCCCTCAGTGAACCTGGAGTTGCGCTGAAGAGGTGCTGCTTGGGGCTGATGACAGATCACCTGGCTCAGGGTGGCCGGTGGGAAGGGACTCGGCATTCAGGTGGCAAGAAAACCAAATGCCTCGAAATTCAAGTGCAAGTTTAAAAAGGCAAAGAGCTGGACTGCTGCACCGGTCACTGAGGGCCCAGACCCTGGGGGCCTCGTGCTGGGCGAACCCACCCCGGCTTTCGTTGGCCCTTGTGCTTTCTGTTGCTTCTCTTTTACCATCATTCATTCATTCAACAAACACCTGGGACACTGTCAGGTCTTCCCCAGGCCATCCTGATTTCCCTTGGGCTTCACTGGCAGTGCCGGGCAGGTCACAGCCTGTTAGCCTCCTGGGCACTCTGGTCTGCCGGGCACAGAGCGGGGCGCAGAGAGTTGCAGAACAAACCCACGCACAAGTAAACGACTGAGGCATGCGGAGTAGCAGCGAGCATCGGTTCGCGGGGGCCGGTGCAGGGTGGAGGACGCTGCCTCTCGCGGGTTGGCTTGGCCTCCAGTCCTCACAGGCACCGCCGAAGCCGGAGACTTAACCCCCCTCAGGCGCCAGTGGGAGCGCCAGGGAGTCTCTGCCTTTGACAAGTTGCCCTTGTGAAAGGGTCTTATCAGAGGGAGGCTGGGCAGAAACCAGGGGTGCATCCCTAGGGGAAGTGGGGAGGCACCAGCCATCGCGTGCTCTAGGCCTGGGGCTCTGCGGCTCACTCGGAGGCCACAGGGGAGAGGTGTGGCTCGCCGGCTCTGGGCAGCAGGCTGGACTCTGCAGCAGCAGACTCAGGGCTGCCCCTTCCCAGCCCTGGTGGTCCAGGCCCTGCAGATGGGAGAGCCGGACTCCACGGCTCCTTGCCAGGGAGCCCAGCCCAGCCCTCCTCCGCCAGGCCTCACGCTGTCAGGGGGCCGTGCGTCTGCGCGAGTGGGCAGCTGACCCTGTCAGGGACCGGGGTGGGGAGCCGTCCCTGGTGTCCCAGCGGGGCCCACGGGAGGCGATGTGCCGAGGTAATGAAAGGTGGTGTCCCTGGGCGTGTCTGGTGGGTGATCGGGGACGTGCCGGAGTAGACGAGGAAGTATCTCTGTGCAAAACTCAGTTCCTCTAAGATAAATAAATAAGCAGTTGCCAGCGGAGATGCCAGCGACACTACTTAGCTTAATCAAGCGGTGTCACCCCTGAGGTGATTTAGCGGCCCCGTTCATCACCGCTCCTTCATCCTCTACGTGTCGCGGCTGCTAACAGTTCCCCAGCCCGGCGTGTCTGGGAGTCACGTCCTCATTCCCGCCCCGCCTGCTCTTGCTTCTCGGGGTGGGGCAGGTGGGGTTCCAGCCTGGACCTCGCATCAGACCGGGCAGAGGTGGCCAGGAGGGGGCGACCCTGTGGCTGGAGGAACGTTTTGACTATGGTCCTGGGAAGCAGTACTACAGTGGGCTTCCTTCGCCCCATTTCACAGCTGGGCAAACCGAGGCACCGGGAAGAATCCCCCGCCTCCCTCCCACCCCCCGGCTTTACCGCTGCGGCCGACCGTGGGCTTTGGAAACGCTGAGGCCCGGACTGGATCTCTGGCTCAGTCACTTAGAAGCTTGTGTCCTGCAAATTTCCTGATCTTTCTGTCCCTCTGTTCTAATTTCTGTAAAACGGGGCATGAGAAGATCAGTGAGCACCCCTGTGCTCGGGACAAAGCAGACATTTAAAAAGCGGGGTTCAGAGTAGCGTCAGCAAGACGGCAGAGGAAGAAGCCCCGGGCCCTCCGGCCCCCGCAAGTACACGGACGTGACCGCAGTTCACCGGTCCCCTCTGGGAGAAGTGGGGCCAGCTACGGAAAAGCATGGCGACTGGCTTCAGGCCACACGGCAGGCTCCACGGGGGTGCAAGGCCCCAAACCCCAGCCCTGACATCACGCCAATGGTCTCCATGGCAACAGATCTCACTCTGGTGATTCCATGAACCACCTGCAGGCCGCCACACAGCAGGCCAGCAGGATGCTCTGCTCTGCCTTCTCCTGGTGGGGACGTCGCGGGGGGTTGACCGCGATGACGAGCTGTCAGCTGGGTTCCCGGCAGCCCAACGTGCCAGGCTCAGCCTGCTGCGATGCCTTTTGCCTTTAACTTGGACGTGGGAAAAGTTCGAGTCAGATGTAATTGCCCGTGGCTTTCAGTAACCCCCAGAGGCTCCACGCCAGGAGGCCCAGATCTTTCTCCCCACACGCCCACTCGTGGACGCCACAGTCTCGTGCATCTCACACCCCTCACGCGCTCTCCTCCCGCCGTCCTCCAGGCCCAGATTGGCAAAAACCCGAAAGCTCTGCTCCTTGAATTTTCATGGGAAGTTGGTGAGAATCCTGGCTTGGATTCAGTGAATCTCGAGTCTGTGTCTCTGACAAGCGCCCAGTTGCTGGGTGGACCCGGCGTCTGCGACTGTCCGCTCTGGATTGCGGCAGAAACACCTGGACGACTGGCTCAAACCGCTCCCAGGGCCCCACTCGCAGCTTCAGGCCCTGGACACTGGGGTAGCGCCTGGCCATCTGACAAATCCCCCGTGTGCCGCTGGGAGTCTCACTTTGGGACCCGTTGCACCAATGGCTCTCACCGTCCCCAGCGGGTGCGGGAAGCCTGGCCAGTCCAGCCCCGACGTGGGACAGCTGTGGGCTGGCCAGCGTCTCTCCACGGCCTCCTTTCCACCTCTCCCTGGATGAGGCATCCTCGGTGAGAGCCTTTCCTTCAGCAGGGCCGACTCGCCCCTCCAGCCCTGCATCTGGGATACACACAGACACAGAGCTGGAAGGAGAGACTCGTTTTGCAAAATCTGCACAAAATTCGGCTGAATTTATGTTTCCCCTGCAAGAGAAATGCTGCCGAGTAGAAATAAAATGCAGGATTCCCAGGCACTTCTATTACCTCTTCATGTCACCAGCGGTGACTGATGGCGAAAAGTAAGATTGCAAACGGAATCGCTTTCACTTTGCCCAGAACAAACTCCACCCGGCCACGAGCCTCCTGCCAATCTGGTTCTCAGAGTGTCGCCCAAGCCCCCTGTGACTGGAATGAGCTGGGAGAGCAGCCGAGGCGGGGGAGAGCTCGCCCAGCCCAGGTCCCGGGGGGCCGTCCTTCACCTAAAAGCAGGGGCCCCCGCAGGCCGGAGGGGATCCGGCTGGATTTACTGTGGCTCATTTTTCTTCCTTGTTTTAATCACAGAGTAATAATAATAATCAACTCGCCTTTATAGAGTGTCTTTTATTGCCAGTGTATCACCGAACACTTTACAGATTTAATAATAGAGTTTCAGAAATAAATAATGGGGAATAATAATAGGAAGGATAAATAACATATTTATGGAATTGTATTGTGGTTTATGGTGGTAAACAATTCCTCAGACAGGCAGCGGCAGGAAATGGTGAGATGCGGAAGGGGGAAGGGGAGAGGAAGAAGAGAGATAATTCAGGTAAGCACCCAGCAGAGTTGGGGGGCGTGGGGAGCAGGGAGTGGGGCACATGCAGGGCAGAGGCTAGAGCAGAGGCTCCAGAAATGCAGGGTGAGGCGTCTGGCGAGACTGGTGGGGGGTTTGGGGGGGGCCAGGACAGTCAGCCCCTCCGAGCCCCCCACTCAGCAGACACAAGGCTAGAACTGAGGCTGCCACGGGCACCTCCTGCTCCAGATCTTCTTTGGGGGTGTGGGGTCCCTCCATGCCCATCACAGTGGCCACCACAGGGGCTAGGTCGTGAAATCCAGCCTGGAACACGGCCTTTAAAAAGGACCCTCTGTGTCCTTAAGCCTCTGGCAGCGGCCGGGCAGTGGGGATCCCCGGGGTTAAGAGATACAAGGGGAGTGGAGGGAAGAGCCCAAGAGAGAGATGGGGGTCTCCCTCTGGCTGTGCCCCAGCCCCCCTCCCCTTGGCAGGTAGGGAGAGCGGAGAGGCCACCCTGGGGAATGTGGGCGGGCCCCGTGGCTGCCCTGGCTGGTGCTGGACACAATGACTTGTCGCCGGGGCCTGGCCACTCCTCTCTGGCCAAACGGCTCCCGACAAGGAGACCTGCCCAGACGTGCGGTCTGTCTTGGCCACTGCACGGCAGGGGCCCACCTGGCATTGTGTGGCTCCTGTTCCCAGTGTATGTGTCCCTGTCCTGTCTTATCCCTCATCCCTCACGTGTCCGCATAAGGCCTCTAGTGTCTGACCGCTGAGCAGGCCTGACGGGGCACTGGCAGTGAGGCAGGGGTCCCGCCTCCCAAGCCCAGCCACTGCCTGTGCCCTCCAGCCACATCTCCGGGGCACCTGCTGTGTGCCGGGAACGGCACACTCCCTTGGCTACAGCTGAGAATGAGCTGGACAGAACTGCCTTCTCAAGTCATTTGAGAACAGTCTCCATATACATCACCACACCCTGGGGACCTGGCTGTGTGTTGACCCCGAACTGGTGACATTTAGAAGCCTTAGCGTCCACGTCACTAAAGGGGCAGGGTCCCTGCATCCCTGACCCCAGAACACAGAGCCGACCACACGGCCCAGGTCCCACACTGGCAGAGCGGGGACTCTAGGGCAGCATTTGTCACTGCTTCCTCCCGGGAGGGGGAGGGCTTCCCTCCTCTGCCCCCCGGGGCCCCTGTGGGGCAGGGTGCCCGTACAACCTGGAGTCCTGGGCCTCTAGGAGTGCAAATGAAGGTGGGGAGATGGCCAGTGCCAAGAGGGGGCAGTGGACAAGAGGGTGCCCCGTCACTGCTGCCTGAGGGCTCATCCCGAAGCTGCCCTCTAGGGTGGAGGGTCTCCTGGCTGAGCCACGTTCTTCGGGGGCCCTGTCTGCCACACTGGCAAAGGCTCCAGAGCCCAGAGATGTGGTTTCACCCCACATGTCACTACCAGTGTAAATGAGGGCGCTGTGCCGGCACCATCCTCTGAGAACGGCATAACCCCAGCAACGGTGCCTTGGTGACACTTGTGAGGTGGCTGGCATTGAAATTGGGGAGCACTAGTCTTTGACCCCTCTTTGAGGTCAAGGACCAAGTGGGGATCACCTTGACCAGCTTATCACTGGACCAGTCCAAAGAGTCAGAATCCAGCCCGCAGGCTTATTTCAGCCCTCACGCGCCCTGGCTCTGTAACTGAAGTTTTGCGGGAACACAGTTGTGCTCCTACATTCCATGTTGGCTGTGACTGCTCTGGGGCCACAGTCAGAACTGAGTTGTTGCAACAGAGACTGGAGCATAAAGCTAGCAATGTTTGCTCGCTGGACCTTTACAGGATCCTTGCTCCAAAACCCGGGGCTCCTAAAATAGCTGGAATGTGCCTGAGGCCAAAGTCGGGGCTCCCAGCTGGTGTCCAGGGCTTGACTCTGGGGAGACGCAGGCTGCCTCTTAGCTCCTGTTGCTGGTGGGGGGGCGAGCTGGCACGGGGAGGGGGAGAATGGCGGCCTGTGTGGCCTAGGGACGTCAGGCGCAGACGCAGCCCTGACCCCAGCACAGTGTCTGGGGTGGGATGCCAAATGGCCCCTCCCAGCGGGCCCTGGGCGGGCAGCGCGAGGGAGGAGCGGGAGCACGTGCCGGCAGCAGACGCCATCTTGCATCTCCTCCGTTGCGAGGAGCAGAGTCTCCTGACACCCCGCAGGAAGGAGGGGAAGGTTCTGGCGTGCAGACCTAGGTGGAAACTCAACATGACAGGGACTCTGGGTTGACTCACCTTCGGTGCCCCAGGGGGCTGGCTCTCCTGTTATCAGGGTGTAATTCAGAGCTCTCCCCACCGCTCCCCAGGACGGGTCCTCACACCGCGGTTGACAGCTTAGAGCCCCAACCCCTCTCTGACGGGAAAGCGTCTTTAAAGACCCTCACCTGGTGAGGGAGAGGGGCCGCCCCCCGCCCGAGTTCTAGCATTTCCATTCAAAGCATCAACTCCCAATAAATGACACGTTTCGCATCTCAGATGAGCAGAGAGGCTGTTCAGAAGAATAAATAAATCTAACGCATATGTAGTAATCCTGCAAACCACAGTATGAACCACAGAACCACCTGTTCACAGAACTTTCTGGATGCCTTGAAACGAACGGCCCCCAGCAGAGCCCGAGTCCTCAGCTGATCTGCGCCACATTGGGTGAGGTAGGAAGCAGAGCAAAGTAGGCATCTGAGGTTTCCTGCGGTCGTTGTTCTTCCTAGCTGTAATCACACACTTACTCATGGCACTTAAGGGAACCACTTGGCTCCGTGCGCTTCAGAAGGGGCGTGGAAATGATTGCACCTACCTGTGGGAGTACAGGGAAGCCTGAGAACCCTGCCCCCCCGCGAGCTGGGCCAGGCAGGGGCCTCTGGCCTCGCCCATGGTGGGATGGGCCAGGCAGAGGGAGCTGGCCCCGCCCATGGAGGGATGGGCCAAGCAGTCAGCTGGCCCTGCCCATGGTGGGATGGGCCAGAGAGAGGCAGCTGGCCCCTCCCATGGTGGGATGGGCCAGACAGAGGCAGCTGGTCCCGCCCATGGTGGGATGGGCCAGGCAGTCAGCTGGCCCCGCCCATGGTGGGATGGGCCAGACAGAGGCAGCTGGCCCCGCCCATGGTGGGATGGGCCAGGCAGTCAGCTG
>NW_004567139.1:7244106-7263930 GCF_000260355.1 Condylura cristata | reverse complement strand
GAGGCAGCTGGCCCCGCCCATGGTGGGATGGGCCAGGCAGAGGCAGCTGGCTCCGCCCATTGTGGGATGGGCCAGGCAGTCAGCTGGCCCTGCCCATGGTGGGATGGGCCAGAGAGAGGCAGCTGGCCCCGCCCATGGTGGGATGGGCCAGACAGAGGCAGCTGGCCCCGCCCATGGTGGGATGGGCCAGACAGAGGCAGCTGGCCCCGCCCATGGAGGGATGGGCCAGGCAGTCAGCTGGCCCTGCCCACCGGCGAGAGGGGCCTGACCGCGGCCGCTGGGGGCCAGGCAGGCTTCTCTGCACAGTGCCCCTGTGTATGGCTTTATGTGTATCTTTGATAAACGGCTGTCCTTTTATATTCTAATTGGTAACAGAAACAACACCTCAGAGGCCCAGGAGAGGTCCCAAGTCCCAGCTCAAGCGCGAGATGAAAGGCTTTCCAACAAGTGGGACAAAAGGAAGCAGTTGTGAGAATTGTCAAAGTGGGGAGCAGAGAAGAGCTTGTTCTTGAAGGCGGGAGAGGGGCCTACGCCTGTCTAGAGGGCAGGAGAAATGGCTGCAGCTGGGGGCCAGGGGAGGTCGCGGGTCCAGGGAGTTGGAAGCGGGAGCATTCTTAGGTGAGAGGTGGGTGTTCTTGGCTATCCAGGGAGGAGGTCGAGGCTGGACCCGACACAGTGACATCAGCAAGTGGGACAGCCGGCAGGGCTGGACACGTGCACATGCCGCTCGGCGGGGCTGCTGGGCACCTTGAGGCATCTTCAGCTCCCTCTGCCGTCTCACCCCCCCACACCCTCCAGGTAAGCAGCACTGTGCCAGGGCCACGGTCAGGAGCCACAGTGTTGTTGGTCAGGGTCGAGCAGACTCGTCGCTGGAATCTCTCCCAGGTGCTGGGGGTCTGCGATCGGGATCGTACCTGCTGGGCCTGGGCTCGGAGGATCCAGGTGAGGCTGCAGGTGTGAGGCCGCCTTGGGGGTTCGGCCTTTGAGTCCATCAAGCCCCAGTCTCAGCTGCGCTGCTCACTCGCCAGCCTGGTGAGCCCTAGCGGGTGACGGCCTCGCGGAGGTTCGGCGTCTGCATTGGTCAGGCGGGAGTGGTCAGGTGTGGCTGTGAGTCTCTCGGGCTCCGCATCTGGGGCACACTCAACATGTGGGGGGGAGAGGCGAGGTCACCACAGTGGTTCTGTGGGTGCCAAGGCCTCTGAGGAAGATCAGGCCCCCGGAAGGGGCTGGGCTCGAGGTTGGGGTCTCAGGAAGTCACCCGAAGCTCTGGGGATGGCCCCCAAGGCAGGGGCCCTCACCCTGGGCCGGAGGGAGATGGCCACAAGACCCCCCACTCAGGCTGCCGGCCCACACCTGTCACAGACACACCTGGTGCACAGGGACGCCAGAGAGTGGGGTGGGGGTGAGGAGGTGGGGACGATGGAGGGGAGGATGGCGGACACCCGCACTTCCTGAACGACACCAGAGATGGGGCCTCGGGGGAGGGGCTCCCTCCCGTGTTTATCTACTCGCCATTCACCTGCTATTTCAGGGACACCTGCTGGCACAGCCCGAGGGTGAGGGACACCGCGTGGCACGTTATAGGAAGCCCAGCCCAGGGCAGGGAGCAGAGTGCCAGGCTGAGGACCCAGGGACCTGGGTAAAGGTCAGCTGGGTCCACTCGAGGGCGGCTCAGCCTGCCTCGTGTCTGCTTCTCTGTGGCGCCTAATTCCGAGTCCTTGGACATGCTGGGGGGTCGCCTGCTGGGCGGGGTCACCCGGTGGGCAAGGGCTGCCCTGTGCCTGGCAGGGGGTCCAGCAGCAAGCCCGGACTCCATCACGAATGCTGGGGCCTGACGCTGGCTTCACCCTGGACCAGGTCCCTCGGTGACAAGCAAAGCTGACTCCAGACTCGGCGGCATGGCCCTGGTGGGGAGCAGTGGCCCCGGGTGAGAAGCTGTGCCGCAGGAGTCCCACACCCAGAAGCTCGGGAGGCGAGGGCCGAGGGTCGGAGCACTGGGCAGTGAGCTCATGGACACCTGAGTTTGCTGCCCCTCTGCAAGCACGGCACTCGGCACTGAGTCCCAGACGGCTCGCCAGCTGTCAGCTTCCAGGCCCGGCTTTGGCTGGGGGGCAGCCAGGCTCCGCTGAGGGAGCCGAGGGGGGGTGCCGAGCGCCGCGGCCTCCCATCCACTCCCACCACGCGCCTCTCCGGGGGCCCTGAGGTGCCCGGGAAAAACATCTTGGAAAGGGCAGGGCGGTGCTGGCGCTGGGAGTCCTTGCCTGGATGCGGAGGCTGAGTGGGGGAAGAGAATGTTATCACAGAAACCTGATTTTTCTACACACTCTATCAGCTCCCCATCTGTTCCTTGATTAAATGTATTACTGCTCTCCCTCCCCACAAGCCCGCTGCCAGGACGTCTCCGGAGCCCTGATTACATCTGTGGAGAGTGCCTCAAACCTCACAGATGAGCGGGCCTATCCATCAGCCTGGCAGCTGACGTTTGTTTAAAAATCTGGAGGAGGGTGAGGGCTGAGCAGAGCTGTTGGGGTAGGGTCCGCAGGGGCCTCCCTCCAAAGGGAGACCCTCCAACACGCTTTCCCCCCCAGGAGCCTGGGTCTTCCACCTGGCGGCCATCAGGTAGCCTTATCCTTGGCTCTGACCGTGAGGGCGCCTTCCCCACCTCGGGGGCCTCAGTTTCCTTCTCTTTGTCTGGGGGTGATCTTAGAGGTGCTTCCAGAGCCAACAGCCCCCCGCTGCAACTCCAAGCCTGGACATAGGCCAGCAGCAGTGTGGGCACCCCTGGGAGCAGCTATGGAATGCAGGCTTGCAGCCCAGCCCGGCCCCCCTTTAATGACACCCCCAGGGCCTTCCTGAGCGCATTCAAGCGTGAGAAACGTGTGTCAACGACTCCGTTCCTTTGGCTACTTCAGAGATGAACGTGTATTGAAATCTCTCAAAGGGAATGATTCACTGCCTTCTCTGACGCAGAAACTTTTATAGAGATTTTCTTCCTGCCCAGGAACTTTAACCCTGAAAGCGAACTAGCTCTGTAGACCCTGCCACTTCCTCTGGATTGAGCCCCAAGTTGAGCACACCCCCTCAACCATCTGATGAAAGCGGGGAGAGGGAAGGCAGGACCTGTTTCCTGCCTCAGAAGGCTGCTCCCTCACGGCCACTCCAGCTCAGTGGAAGACGCTGGACCTGGGTGATGGTCACATGACTCAGTTTCTGGCCACGGCGTCTGACCGAGTGCCCAGAGTGGCCTTCCTCTGCTAGCTCCCCGGGCAGCAGTGGCCAAGAAGTACAGAGCCTGGTTCTCACTTTCAGGGTGAGTCTGGGAACCCAGGCACTGGCAGGCTGCGCTCCTGTGGGGGTTCACTGCAAGGAGCCCTCCTGGCCTCTCCCAGCGCAGGTGGCTGCTGGCTTTCCCTGGCTTGTGGCCACCTCTCTCCATCTCTTGTCTCACTTGGTCTCCTGGGCCTGTCCTCTGGGTGTCTCTGAGCTCCCATGTCCTTTTCTTAGCAGGACATCATGATGCAGAGAGGCCCACACGTCACGTGGCATCTGCAGGCCCCAGGAATTTGGCATGATCTCTTTTAGGGGGCTGTTTTCCAGCCTATTACATGCCCCAGCCAGCTGGCCCTCTGGGCAGGATCTGGGTAAGGTACTTGGCCGAGCCTCAGTCACTTGCATTTGCACTGGAACTGCGATCCCTGGGGTGACTGTGAGCTTGAGCGTGCGCTGGTATCCCCCGAGGGCTCGCTGCGCTCAGCCTGCCAGGCCCCCCATGGCTCTCCTGTACTCATTCGGGAAAGGACCTTCAGAATTTGCAGTTTAGCAGGTTCCCAGGTGACACTGAGGACCAAATAAAGTGATGCATCTAAGGAGACTAGAAAAGACCTGGGACCCCGAAAGTGCTCAAGGCGCAAGTTGGGTGAGCAGCTGATCGAACCATACTCGCCAGACCTGTGGGGAGACCAGATGGCGGCGTGGCAGAAGCCAGCCTCCCAGCCCCGTCGGGGTGAGTCCCTTGCAGGCCGGTGCGTCTACCCCTCGCCCTCCATACTTTGCTCTTGGTGTTCAGCACCACGCCATGGTCAGCAGCCAGGACCCTGCGGCAGTTCCATGTTAAGTGACCACACGTGCACCACACGGACAGGAAGGCGCAGAAGCCACACCGAGCAGGGAAAGATGCTCTGATGAAGGAGGGGGGGGGCGGTGCCCCGCAGGGCTGGGGGAGGGGAGTAAACCTTTGCCGCCCCACCGCCTCCCCCCAGCCCCGTGGGCCTGCCTGGCAGAGGGAACCACTGCTTCACCAGCTGGGATGCTGGGATGGAGCGGGGGCTCAGCAGCGCCTGCAGGAGAAGCCTTCCTGCTCCCTCACTCTGAGCAAAGACCTGGGTGCTATCCGGGCGTCCCGGGGCTTTCTTTGGGAGGGTTTACTTTGGCCTTGGGGAAGAGAGCCCGGCCACGGGGTGGGCGGGCTGGCGAGGAAGACGCTGGACTCCGGAAGATCATTTTGGCAGCTGCGGAAAAAATTCAGGCAACCGATGACGAGGGCCGGTGCTCGTCCGCCTGAGGGGTTGAGGTGCGAGCTCGAGGCGGGGTCAGGAGGTCGCTGGTTTCACCCGGAGCCAGGAGAGGTGGGCGGAGGCCAGGGCCGGCTGCGCTGCTGTCCGTGTGTGGCTTCCGCGGGGTGATGCTGCCCTTTCTGGGAAGGGCGCCGGACCCCCGCACCTCCACGCTGCCCCTGGGGAACAGGCGCCGCCTCTGTGGTGGCACAGCACAGCTTCTGCGCGCACCCCGATGTTCAACTGGTTAATTTCTGTGGGGATTTTTCTCTAAGCTGGCATGACACAGGCTTTAAATCAATTTGAAATCTATTGTCTACAGATCCACCTGGAGAGGGTCCTCGGAGGCGGGCAGCAATTATTCTCCCCTGTCAGAGGGACAGGACAGGCTGTGCCCAGCTTGGCTGCAGTGGGAGCTCAGGTAGCCAGATGGGGCAGGACGCGAGCCAAGGCCACCCCGGACCCACCGTGCTGAGAGCCGGGAGGCGCTGCCCAGGCTGTGGGGAAGGGGCTCCCGAGGTCAGGGGGAGTGAGGGCGGCCGGTGAGGGCTGGGAGGCCAGGGCCCCCCACCGAGTTGGGGGATAGGCCCTGGCTCCCTCTGAGGGAAAGTTGATCAAGGGGGAAGGGAAGGGCCGCAGTGATGGGAGCGGGTGGGCAGACAGGAAGTCAGGAGGACTCGCGACGGCCACCTGCGCCCCAGGCAGAGCTCAAGATCACTGAGAAAATCAATCTTGCCCCGCTGCAAGGAGACAAGCCAAATCCTCAAGCTCCGTCTTCCTGCCCAAATGGCTCTCTTCGCCTTCAGATACTGCTCAGTACTAGGGCCCCTGGTGCGGCCCTCACCTCGGGGCGGGGCCCTCATCTGCACGACACAGGTCGCAGGGCAGCTGCCACCGAGCTCCTGTCCTGGCCAGCCGGAAGGCAGGCTGGAGGGGGGGGGACAGGAGCGCCACGGACAGTGGTGGACTGTGGGTTCCTGGGGTCCCTGCCCCTCAACACTGAGAGCGTGGCCTGTGCCCAGGTCAGTCACCGTCGTGCCTGGGGCTGGAATGGCTTCCGGGGATTTGATTCCACTCCTGGACTGAGCACCCACTGCTGTCCCACACAGGCCGCCCCTGCCTTGGCACCCCCACCTGTGCCCCCCACCGCCCGCTGCTCAAGCCCTGCGGGGCCAGAGAGAAGCAGGGGTGATGCCGACGCCTGCGACACTCTGGTCCTAAGGGCCTTTGCCCACGAGGGGCCTCCCTCTCCGCGCATCAGCTTGTCCCGGAAGGGCGGGGCCTCCCTCTCCAGCCTCCCCTCCCCTCCCCCTGGCCCACATCTCCCTGGCTCAGAGTTCTGCCCGGCCTCTGGTGCCGGCAAGTCCAGCGACTCCGACTCCGAGCCCAGCTCTGGGCCGCAGACGCGGAGGCCGGAGGGTGGAGACAACCCGCCCAGGGCCGGCAGAGACCACCTGGTGCTCCCTGCAGGAGACAGAGCTGGTCCTGTCTCAGCTCTCGGGGTGGTGGCGCGTGCCCAGCATAGAGGTCCTGCTCTGAAAGACAATTAATCTGCGGTCAATGGTGCCAAGAGGGCCCCAGGTCAGCAGGAGGGGCGGGGGGCGCCTTGGGCATCGCTGAGTGCAGCTTAGGCCCAGGGAGGGGCAGTGGGAGGCAGCGCCAGGGAGCCAGGCTGGGCCTCGGCCTCCTACCTGAAATGCCAAGTCCCTGTGAGCTGACTTGCACCCTTCGGCCTCCGCCGCAGGCCGGTGGGCCAGACACAGGCCTGCAGCTTCCGGTCCCGAGCCTGCCTGGGCCCCAGTGGTCGGTAAAACTAACATACCCGTGCCCAGCTGCCCCCTCCTTGGCCACACAGACGCCCCCAGCAGAGCCCCCTGGTCCCTCCCACCCTACTCGGGCGCACTCCTCTCTCAGCCCCCGCTGACCGGCAGACTCCCCTCCCGATTCAGCTCGCACCCTCCTTGCGCTCCAGCAGATGAGAAATCCACAGATCAAGGCCAGAAAAACGGCCTCTTGCATTCTAGCGCACAGGGAAGAGGCCTTTCAGCCCCCGGGGCGTGGGGGGGAGGGGGGCTGAGTGCTTTAATACCTTCAATTCTGTTCTGTCTTCTCTTGGGGAGCACTTCTGATAGCTTGGGGTGGCTCATTAATTTATCTGTCACTGGTCACTGAGGCGGCCACAAAGTATTGATGTGGCCATTGGGGAGAGCGTGGCGGTCAGATGCGCCTGGAGGGGGGGGACTCGGGGCTCACGCCCAGCACCCCGGCACTCACGCGCCGCCGCATCCAAGCAGCTCATCAGCCTCCATGCGGCGCCCGTGAGGATGGACCGCCAGGGCCGGCGGCTTTTCATCTCCGGCTTGTGAATATATATGAGCCGGTGTCCTGGCTGCGGCTGGAGCGGGGAGCTGTGGGCACCTCACAGCAGCGGAGAGAAGCGGCCGGGGCAGAGCCAGTTCGGCACCTTGACACATCCACCTCCCCCTTTCCCTGGGTTTACTGGGACCATGAAGGTGGGGCAGAACCCCGGAAAGGGGCTTGGGGTGGTGGGGGCTCACGTGGGTTTGTTTTTTTTTTTTTAAAGATTTATTTATTTATTCATACAGAACTGGGGTACAGGCCAGAGATGCGGAGGGTGAGAGGATTCACCAGAGACAGAGTGGGGTGCAGAACAGGCAGATGGACGAAGTACACTGCTGAGGGGAGCAGCGGGCAGGTCAGGAGAGGTCTGCCGCGCCATGTGGTCTCCTCCGGGGGCAGGTGGGAATTGAACTCATGAGGAAGTGGCTTAAGCTTCTTTGTGCAGTGCTTTAACCCGCTGCGCCACCAGGGAGGGCCAGGGCTTTGAGGCTGCAGGTCTGGGTTTGAAGGAGCCGTGTGACCAGAGGCCGAGAGGTTGTCTCTCTGGCCGCAGTCCTGTGGGATATGCGCCTTCCTCAGGGCCCGCGGGAGGCCACGTGGTCGGACTGTGGCCCACTTGGGCCCTGCGGATTGCAGCCAGGGAAACAGGTTCTGGCTGGTTATGTTACAGGGCAGAGAGGGGCACCCGTGAACCCCCAAACCTGCCTGCTCTAAAGAGGTTCTGCCCTCCGCCACATCAAGACGAAACCTATAAGACCTTTAATGCACAACAAGTGAGCACTACAGAAAAGACAAAAAACAGAGTTTCCAAATCAAGCACCCTCGTGGGTAAAAGTCCCCCCAAAGGGAATGGCCCAGAGCCAGGCCTGCAAGCCCAAGCCTAAAGCAACTTCCGGCGGGGACCCACAGACAAGCGTCAGACATGGCCAGACATGTCTGGGAGGAACAGAGCAACAACTAGATCAAGATGAAGGCTGCCACCGTCACCTGCCCTCGGGTCTCCCCCACGTCTGTGTCTCCAGTCCAGGGCCAAGAAACAAGAGCTGCGTCTTGGCAGGTCTCCGCTCCCTGAGCTCCCCAGTCTCCCTCTGGCTCCGTCCCGCTCTGTCCTCCTCATCTCCTCTCCGGGGGCTTCTCCCCCTGCTCAGCTCAGCCTCCCTTGGGTGGAGCAGGGAACCTGGAACCTCCCCTTTCTGGGGATCCCCCCAACCCCATTACAGTTAAGCAGTGGAGGGATTGGTGAGAGGTTGAGCCGCTGCAGGATTTCTGGGAGAACCAAGACTAAAGTCCTGCTTCCTGGCGAAGCAGCCCAAACCACCGCCGGTCACCCCGGGCCAGCCCCAGGGAGGACCCCACCTCTGGGAACCCCAGCACCTCGGGTGTTCACCCCGGACTCGGTGCCTCCCAAGCCACCATGTGATTGCTGGCCCCAGGGAATTAACGGGTGACTGCGATCACCCCACAGGTCCTCAGCACCCCGCCCCAGGAGCCGGGTCCCTGAAGCGCGCCTCTGCCTGCCCGGTGTGGTCACAGCGAGGGCAGCTGGCAGAGCCAGCCACTGGCGCGCTCAGATTCTACGCCGAGGCTTTCCAGATCTGGGGGTGGGAGCTGGGTTCCGCGTGACCCCGATACCATCAGCTGTATGCTCCGTTGTGGCTGATGAGGGCGCTCACCACCCGGGTTTCCGTCCAGAGCAGCCAGGGCCGTTCCGGCTGGCCTGCGCTGCCCTTAGCCCCGCAGCGGCTCTCCCCTGCGTCTCTCCAAGGCACTCTGCCAGGGGCCGTCCCCCTGTGGACTGGGACAGCGGTGGGGTCACCTTCGGTGCTCAACCATGTGGATTAAATAGGATCCCACAGAGAGACAGACCAGCAGGGTGTAACTGCATGTGCTTGTGCTCATACGTGTGTATGTGCCTGTTTGTGAGTGTGTGTGCGCACCTGCAGATGTGTGTACCTGCACAGTGCATTGTGCACATGCCGATGCACACGTGTGCCACACATGTGACTGTGTGACACACACGCGTGTGTTTGTAAGCACGTGTCGCCGCATGCATGCACACATGTGTTGCCATGCATGTGCTGTGTCTGCATGCATGTGTGCATGTGTGTGCATGTATAAACTCTTCTTGTGCTAAGGAAGTGGCCATGCAGTCATGGAGGGTGAGCCCAGATTCTGCCTTTGCACCTGGACACGCAGGAGAACCCAAGTGCAGTTCCAGTCATAGTGCAAGGCCTCAGAACCAGAAGCACTAATGGTGTGAGTTAGGACAGGAGCCCAAAGCCTGGAGACTCCAAAAAGTCAATGCTGCGGCCCAATATCTGATGGCCCAGCTCAATCAGCCAGCAGGGGTCCCTCTTTCTCAGCCTTTTTGTTCTGTTACCTCGTCACCTGCTTAGACAAGGCCCACCCTCACCAGGGAGGCCATCTCCTTTCCTCCGTCTACTGATTCAATCACTGATTCATACAGAAACACTCCCAGACACACACAGAATAATTGACCAAATGTCTGGGTACCCTGGGGTTCAGTTGAGTTGACATAAAATTAACCATCGCACTCACCCAGTGAAAAATAAACAAGATCGAAGCAGAGAGAAGCAAGGAAGGGGGAAGAGCAGCCGATCTCCAGGCTCATGTTCCTAAGCTGAGTTCAACTTCCAGGGCATCTAGGCAAGAGGGCAGGCACTCACTCTGCATCCGGATTGCCCGTCTCTGTGGTGAAGAGGACGTGAGATTACGGGAGAGTGGATGAGCTGTGTCTCCACTTCCTCATCTACACAGCAGAGATAATAAGCCCTGTTCATGGAGCTGCTTGGAGGATTAAGTGATTAACATACGTAAAATGCGCGGCCCAGCTGGGCAAACAGTAGGCGTTCATTATTCTCCCTCAGGCGAGGCAAGGTACGCTGCCAGGTGACAGCTGGGTGCAAGATCATGTGGGGTGCAAGAAGATGTGGGGTAATAACAAACCAAGTAATTCTATCCAAAAAATTGTCAAAAGATTTCACTAGACACTTCTCCTCACAGGACATTGGGGTGACGGGACAAGCCCCCATCACGTAGCAAAGGAAATCAAGTCCAAAGCACAGACCCCACCTCGCCCCCCGGGAATGGCCTTGGATGTGGGGAAAGGGGAACCCACACCCATGGCTGCTGGCATGTGACTTGGTGCAGCCTTGATGAAAACAACACGGAAAGGCCTTTACGTACCAAACCGGGAAGGCTTGGTTTGGGCAGGCCCTGACCACACAAGAGGGAAAGACGGACGTGGCTGTGCACAGAGCAGCCGAGACATGGGCACCCAGGTGCCCGCTGCAGATGGGCGCAGAGAGCGTGATGTGTGGGCCGTGGGACGCCCGGCGACTGCTTGCCTTTGGGGCAAGGTTCTGGCTCTTGCGATGACCCTGCTAAGTGGAGTGAGTCAGAAAGTGAAGGACAATGGCCAGCTGGCTTCATTCATCTGTGGAATATAACGAATCCCAGAAAACAAAGTGGCAAAACACAAAAAGTCAGGTCCCTTGGGAACTGTGGCTCCAGAGAGAGGTGGGGAGGGGCGTGGAGAGGGACGGGCCGCTGAGGGATGCCCAGACTGACGTTGCGGTGCGACGCTGTGCTCCTGAAGGGGATAGTATTGTAAGTGAATGCAAATCAGTAAGATCTGATTTCAAACAGGACCAGAGGGTGGTGGTGGCGAGATCGCCTGGACGAGTCAGGGGACCTGAGGCTGGGGAGGCAGCTCCCCACGGGGGTCTTTTTGGGAGGCTCCAAGATGGCCGGGCCCGCGGGAGGGAGGGCTCTCCCCAGGGCCAGGCTGCCGTGGCAAACGTGAATTCCTGGTCGGCTCCAGCCTCTGCCCTCCCTGGGGTGCTGGTGCCTGGCCGGGAGCCCAGCGAGAAGCCTCGCGCAGAGCCTGGCACCTGGCAGGTGTCAAGGTCTTCCTGGAGCTGGCTGAGCCGCTGGCCCAGGGGCCCCGTCTCAGGGTCTGCCTGCACTGGCCTTGGCCATGGACGTGGTGACCATCCCAGATCTATCTTCGCAGCAGCAGCAGAGTCCGGATTCCTGGCCAGCGTCTGGCCAGCGTTTAGCCCAGAAGATTCTGCCCCCACCTGCTGCCCCCCTTCAGTGTGCTGGCAGCCACTTAAGGGGACCCCCTGGGGTTCTGGTGCCCACTGCACTTGGACAGTGGGTGAGGCTGGTGCTTGAGTCCACACCAGCTTTTGCTCAGAGGGTGGGGGAGGTTAGGGCCCCCCCAGGCACCACCCCTCCGAGGTACTGCAGGCCCCTGGAGCACAGACCTGTCATTCAATGTCCTTGTAACATTAATGAGCAGGGCGGCCCACGCCGGAGCATCACGTGCCCTGTTCTCCCCAGGTCTGCGTGGGTTTCCTCCCACTTGCTAAGACACGCACATGAAGGTCGTGTCGCAGGGCTGAGGGTGGGTGGGTGTGATGTGCCGTAGGCTGGGCACTCAGCTGCCCGGGGAAGCTCCAGCAGCCAGGGATCCTGACCTGGGACAAGCAGGTTGGATAAGGATTGCAAACGGGTGTTTAACATTTAGATATTTAGAAGATTGGTGCTATTTCTGCGGCCATAGTATGCCATAAACTTAACTCTTGTTTCTGTCCATTACCTGTGGTTGAATTGGCTTCCTAAAACGTTGCTTGCTACAGTCAGTTTTCAAGAACTTGTTGACTTTCCACAAGGACACACTGCCTATGTCCTGGAGGGACTCACACGTGAACCCAGAGGCAGGAGAAAGGGTGCTGTTTCCTGGGGAGACCGACCTCCGGGACTTCTAGAATTGGGGTCCTTCGCCCCCTTTCTTTGCACTTGTGAGGAGAAACACTGTGTTGCTAAATGCTGCAGCTGCTGGAACAGGGTCATCTGAACCACCCCTTCTCCATGCTGAGAACCCCCCTTCCGAGCAGAAGCTGGGGCCCATATCATATTCTGCCAAGCTCTAAGTTTCGGTCTCCCAAAAGCAGATCCTGAGAGGAGGATTTGTGAGGTAGATCCCGGGAAATCTGCCAGGGTACAAGAATTTGTGGAGGTGAGCAGTCATTGCTGGGGTCCCCTGAGGTCCAGCCCCAGGAACCCCAAGACTGGGGCATTTCCTCCTCGGTCCACCTCTCTGGTTGACCCCTGCTCCCGGGACTGGCAGCTGGCCAGGGCCAGGCGCCCCTTCGGGCCAGTGACCTCTGCAGCAGACGTAGGACTCTGGCCGGCAGTGCCACTCTGTCCTGTAGGGTCCCAGAATGCCCCTCGACACCCAGCAGGTGACGGGGCTGTTGAGGGCTGCGCGGCTTCCCAGCCCTGGTGCCTGAGCAGCAAGTCCTGGTCCAGGCCCTCTGATGGCCTCTGTCACTCACCCCTCCCCCTTGTGGCTGGTCACAAGCTGCCCCGGGGCATTCTGCTCCCCAGGAGAGGTGGGAAATTGGCAAGTGGCAAGCACATAACCTCTGCAGACCCAGGGAAGGAGAGAGTGGAGAGAAGAGGCCTTAAAATACCCCTCAACTGTTTACGGATTGGAGATCCGCACTAAATCTCAAGAAAAGGAGTAATTACGCTGTCAGCAAAGGTGATACAATTTTTAAGACTCAGTTCCACAGCTGTAATTTTTCCTCATCCTCCCCATGTCTCCCGGGGGACTTGGCGGCCAATTACCTGTCAGCTTGCTGAGGGGTGCTGTCCCCAGGCAGGAAGTCATCATCACCTGCCTCGGCTCCTGGAAGCCCCCCTTGTCAATAGGGCGGCTCCGTGGGGGGACCTGGCCTCAGCTGGGGGGGAGTGTCTCCGCAGCTTTGGGGGGGATGGAGAAGGGCCGAGTTGGGCTGCCCAGCTCTGAGTCAGGGAGCGCCGGGGCCTCTGGGCACCAGGTGTCTTCGAGCAGAATCTGGATTGCCACGTGTTGCATCCTCTCCTACTTAGAGGCCTGGGGTTGCAACCCGCGGTGGAGATGTGTGAGTCCGTGGCCCGACTCCCCCACTCCTGCATGTGGTCCCGACCGCCCGTCTCTGGCTGGCATGGTCTGGGCGTGCAGGAGAGCGGCTGCCCACGCAGCTGGACCTTCAGGCTGGAGGCGGAGTTTGGATGTGTCTGTGATGGCCACAGCTGCTTTACTGGGCCAGAGCAGGGTCAGCCTCTGGGAATGAGTCAACTACACCCCCTCTTACAGGTCAGGGTAGAAACAAGACCACAGCCCCAAGACCCAATTATTCTGGGCTCCTCTTAGATGCTGGGCCACTTTGGGGGTGGGTCCCACATGTCCATGGGCTGTCTGGGGGGGGGGGCTGAGGACTTAGCGTCTGCCTCTTCTTGGAGGATCTGGAGAGAAAGTCATCCCTGCAGGCCTGGAGAGTACAAGAAAGGATAGGAAGGTGGAAGAGGGGCTGTCTTGCCGCTTCTTTGACTTTACTCCATCCTCAGTTACTACCCAAGAAGGGGAAGAAGAGTAGGGAATGGAGAAGACTGGGGAAGGCTGCAGAAGCTCAGGAAACCAAGCGCGTGAGCTATCGGATAATGAACTATGTCAGCATTAGGAATTGGGATGGATTCTGCCCGCCACGCAGCCACGCAGCCACTCAGCCACTCGGCCTCGCAGCCACCCGGCCACACTGTCACCTGCCCGCACTCCAGGCGCTGATAAGACACATCTGGATTTTGAGGTCTGGTTTTCCCTTTGCAGGAAGGTCTAGGGAGTATTTGCACAATGAAGGGCCTGGCCAGCCCCTCCCCAAGGTGTCCCGTCATCGAACCAACCTCTCCACTACAGCCTGGGTGGGGTCAACCTGGGTTACCTCCCCAGCTGGCTGCTGTGACCAGTGACAAGCAGATCACATCATCCCGTACCTGCAGATGAACGCTCCCAGACCCCCACGGTGGTGGCGAGGTTTAACACGGTCAGGCGTGCAAGCGCCAGGCAGGGGATGTTAGACAAGTATGTTGTTTCTATTTTAACTGGAAAGCAGGCACAGGTGGCAGTTTCACCATGATTTCTCCTCTTCTCACATCGCAGGGTGTTCGATGTCAGCCATGGGGGGAGACACCCCAGTTTCTGGATGGGCGGCCAAGCTGGAACCCCATCCCTGGGCCCTAGCACCACGGGAACTGGAGGCGTTAACACCGGGCAGGAGCCAGGCATTTGGGAAGATAATTAAGTGCTAACTTGTCATTTTTTTAATGAAGTTCTGGAGTTAGAGATTTATAATTGCTAATGAGCCAGGCTAATAATTAGTTGCTTTATAATAAGGGCGATGATCACTCAGACAGAGGCAGAGAGAGCCAGGCACTGGCCTCATTTTTCTCCTGTAATTGTGTGACATGCGCAGCTGCCTGCAGCTCCTCTTACCCTTCCGTCCTGCTCGAGCTCAGCGCCAAGCTTCCCTGGCACACTATCCCTACTCCTCACCACCCCCAGACCCTGAACCCCAGTGCCCAGCACCCCCAGCCAGGTGATCATTTTTCTTTGCTTCCTCTTCTGCTGGCAATCCGGTCCTTCCATCCTTCCTTCCCTCAGGGTGGAAGGCTGAGCTGGGCTGGAGGCCAAGCAAAGAGGTTGAGATGGAGAAGACACTTGTCTCTGGGCTGCTTCTGCCCCTTCCCCCCCTCCACCCAGCCACACAGCCATCTGCCTTGGAGAAAAGGTGGGAGGACCTGTCCTCCCCTGCGGTTGCTGCCAGCCAGAGGGAGGCTGGCAGTCGGGCTGCTCCTGCAGCAGGCAGAGAGGGTCCTGGAAATGCCACCCGTTCTGTCAGTGCAGGTGCTGGACAGGGCAGTCATCAGGAGGGAAAGCCAGCTCGGAGGAGAGGCTGGCCACCTTCTGTGACCTTTAGGATGCTCCAGCCTCTCAAAGGCAGTGTGGCCATGTGCCCACATCTGCCACCACCTGCCGGAGTGGCCGGGGCAAGCCCCTCACCACCTCAGGGCCAAGGTTTTCTTGGGTGTACAGACAGAACTGGGCTAAGAAGCCTAAGGTGATGTCTAGCTCTGACCCTCGAAAGGTCCCGGGTTCTGTGACTTGCAGTTCTGCTTTTAACAAGAAAGTGGGAGGACGCAAGTCTCTCTCCCAGCAGTGTTGAGCCCTCCAGCAGCCTGTGGGACATGGGGGAACACAGGAAGGCAGGGTCCTCGAAGAGCCAGTGAGGGAAATGATGGTGCCACATATAGAGTGAGATACTTCAGACAAAGGAAAGCAGGTGTTTATGCTGCCGGGGGTAGACCAGATGTCTGAGCAGTCCCTGTCTTTATCTGTACGAACTTGGCATTGATTTTGAATCAAGCAGGGAATGTATAACCTTTCATTCATTCTTCCATAGGGAAAGGCTTTTCACCCTTCCCCTGCCTCACATCCCTAGGTAAGCCTCCCCAGGTAAGGGGATTCTGTGTTGAGACAGATTTAATAAGAATGCCAAGATACGCTAGCCTGACTCTGGCTTATATCCTGGGGTCTGCCATAGAACTCAGGAACCCTTGAACTTCAGTGTGGGGAAAATACATTCTTACTTTCATGAAGCATAAATAAAACGTATCATTTCCTTTAGTTATGAGCATAGGCAGCCAACCACAGAAATTTTAGCAGCCCTTGAGACTTTTTCACCAATAGCCAATAGAGATATTTTCATATCATCTCACCGTTGTGGCAGATATCTCAAAATATTGTTTACGCTTATCATGACTTTGAAATTATGGTAGTTATTAGACCTGCAGCTCGATCTTATTTTTTAACATGTTAATGAAAGAGTACATGAATTACCTAATATTGGATTTTAAACTACAAATTGCTACAGATTTGTTTTTCTAATATGTTGATAGCTATATTTCAATATAATTGCTTTCCTTCATAATTCAATGTGCTTCCTTCTCCCGCCACTCCCCACACACGCATGACCCTCTCTTTCCTTCCCAATGTGGAAAGTTAGCGAATTGCTACTGATAGAGATTGACAACTCAAGCTAGAAGTTTGACACCGAGGCAGGCAGAACTTCAGGAGGGAGCAAATGTGTTAAGTGGGAAGAAGTCACGAGGGAGAAGGAGGAACTGAGGGTTTCCTCTCTACTGGCTCCCCGCTGGCTGAGGCTACGAGCATACATGTGTCTGAAGGTCCGTGATGAGGTGGTGAGCTGACACTAAGCCAGAGCCCACGTTCTTGGTTGTCATCACATTCTGGGTTCTGTACATGTTGGATGACACTGTTGGAGCCAGAGAAGGAAGCAGATGGTGTCGCGAGGATGCCTGGCTGTGGGCTGCAGGGTTGGGGGTAGAAAGCCCCTTCTCCAACCCATAGCATTTGTGGGCTTCCTCCAGGATGGCAGCCAAGATTGCAAAGAGAACCACTCATGGGCTCAACTGGACAGTAAGACTTCTCAGTGCTAACGTTCCACTTCCAGATAAAAAGTATATTCTGGGGATCCACTGAGAATCTGGTGAGGGTTTGGCACAGCAAAGGTCTGGCTCTACGAGCTCAGGGAAGAGCTGGGGAGAAGAAGCCCAGTGGGTCAGTAGTATACCAATAATTAATGGCAATTAAGAAATGATGGTGACACATTGCTGTCCGGGGCAGTGTGGGATGCTCATCGAGAACCCCGAGTCCCTTGGCAAGAGTGGCTCTCTGTGGGTGCCCACACATGGATGCTATTTTGTGTCACTTGCTTCTAATTGTCTGTTTTGCTGCAAACTGAAAATTCAAGATTAGATTCCCAGGGCCGACAAGGGTTACCATGCACCCTGAATTTTTTAGAACAACTCTAATTTCAAGAATTCTACTCCATTGTGCCCATAAACCATTGAAATGCCAACATTTCAGCAATAAAACAATGTCTCCAGATTGCCATCTCCCAAAACGCCCACGTGCAAGCCCTCTCAGGTGCTGAGTTCTGAGTTGGGTTTCGAAAGTGTATCGCCGTGGATTATACCACTCAGCTTCTATTGTTCCCTCTTCCCTCCTGCCCACCTCTCTTCCCCATTCAACCTTCCTGCCTATCCCAGAGTTTCTGCAAGAACTGAAAAGTCATTTTGAAATCAGAGTAAGCCACTGCGTGAGGCGGGAAGGCTGGAGTAGAAAAAGGTCCTATAAACATCCCTGAGCCTGGGGGAAAGAGTGCTTCTTCCCTGCCACTTGTATAGATAATTGAGCATTTTCAGTTTCCTCATCCAAGTGCAGTCTGTCTTCAAAGACTCGTTGTGTGCATCAGAGGGGACTGAGCAAGTTGTGAGCAGATGGAGTAATTGGGCAAGTGAAGTCCCAGTGTCCAATTCTTCCTAATGCTAAGGGCAGGGCTTGGCCCAGGAGGCAGCCAGCGCCTTCAGGGGGTGGGCTGGGACAGGGTGTTTCTGCTTCTGTTTTCCAATAAGAACAAAGCTTCCTTTATCAATGACAATTGTACAGACTTCCACTTCTCCAGGAAACCCAGCTCGTTCAAGGTCAGGGCTCCTTAGGGGGATGGGAACAGCTGTCATTGACAGCTGCCATGCTCTGTGCCTGCCCCCAGGAAGGCGTTTGCAGGTGGGCTACCTCATTTAGCCCCCACAGTCCCATGAGACATGTACAATTGAATTATCCACTTACAGATAGGTTTTGTTCTGTGGGGTGGAGGGGTTTGCATTCATGGATTTAGTCAATCTCAGCTGTTGTCAGGTTGAACCCAGAGAGGCCGAGAGCCCTAAATACTGGGGGACCAACTGTGAAGGCCATGAGCAACCTCAGGTTTCAGTTTTTGTGGGGGTTAAGGGTGTATCCTACCCCTTCAGATATCAAGGAAGGACTGTAATTTTGTTTAGGAGAGGTCAAAAGTTAGAATTTGATTTTTGACAGCGTGAGGGGTTGGCACCCCTAAACCCCACCTCCTTCAAGGGTGAGGGGTGCTGTATTTTCGACAAGAATGGAAACATCAATATCATGCAGTATCACTCAATGAGTAAGCCAGGCAGCTGAGATGGAAGTCTCAGAGTCTGACCCCACCCCTCACTCCCAGAAGCCACACAGGGCTCTCCCCAAATTCAGGAACAGTAAGGGATGGCTCTGGAAGCGAGAGTTGCTTTCAGAGAGTAATGCAGTGTGTTGAAGGCCGAGAGGGAAGAGAACAGAAACCCACAGCGGGTACACACCCATGCCTGCCGCTGTGCTGGGGTGGGCCGGCATTTAGGTTTAATTCTGAAGATGACCTAATGATCAAATTGGTAGGGGATTGCTGGCAGAAGCATCAAAAAATTAGGCTGCCAACTGGCTCCAAAGGCTTCCTCCATGAAGCCCTCAAAGATGGGTGTCGGCTTTGGATTGAGAGCACCCGAGAGCCTGGGACCACCATTACTGCTTCAACAAACACCAGTTGAATAAAATTTGGGGAACGGTGGTGTCATGAGAACAGCCTTACTTTGCCGGCACCTTAAACAGAGCGAGCAGTCTCTCCTGACTGAGGTCATCCTGTCCGTCTCCGGGCCTGGCTCTGTCCTTGTCTCTTTCTGCCCGTCTCTTATCTATCACGCTTGCTTTCTCTGCCTTCTCTCATTAAGAACGAGGAGGGAAATCTGCTACTCCAATTCTCCAGCTGCCTCCTCGCTGCTGTTGAGCTTCAGAGCACAGTATTTAAATCCTGTTAAATAACCTGTTTTCATGGGCGATCACAGCCAGGTTAGTAAATTCCCCACACGCTCACTCTTTAGACAAAACCGACATCCTAGGTCCGCAGAAAATTGGCCATTGTCCTTTAATGGTGGAATTGAACAGAGCAAATGGTTGCACTTTAAAAGAAAGTTGTTCCCATTCAGACAAAAAGTTCAGCCTACTGCTCTGGAAATTTCCAGTTCACGGCCCATTTCTCTCCAGGTATAAAGCAGAAAATAAATACCCTTGCAAGGCAAGTGATTAATTTCAGCCAGCAGGCTCGCGGCTCCCGCTGATGGCTGGCTCTTGGGCTCTTAATCGGTGGCCCTGGCCAGGTGGGGGGTCCCATCTCTGGGATTTCCAACCGGCAACTTTCTGGCTTCCACGTGACTGTGAGCACAGAAGGGGCATGCTTCTTCTCACGCTCCAGAAGACGGCGAGGCAGCCAGCGAAGGAGGCTGCTGGGCGATGACTCATTCCTGCCTGAATCCTGGTGCCCTTGACCCTGGCTTGTCGTCCCCCCCCCCCCCCCCGCCTTCATGAGGCGCCACCTTGGGCGCGTGTTCACATGAAGGGGAGGCGAAAGGGATGCTGGGAAATTGCCTGTGCACACAGGGCGAGTTCAGCAGCATCCTGGTTGGGGGGGGGGGAGGCGGGCGTGGCGGTTGGGCTCAGAAGACATCAGCTGCAAGGTCACTAGTGGAGAGCCCAGGTCCTCAACCATCATTCTTGCACCCAGCAGCACCCAGAAACAGCACCGCCTCCCTCCAATTCCTGGAGCCAGTCACTGGTACCAGAGTTCCAGTCATCTATGGCCATGTCACCAGTAGCCCCAAAACCATGGCTTAAAGCGACAGCCACTGGCCTGGATTGTGCAGCCGTGTTTGGGCGGAAGGTCCGGACGCCTCCCCGAGGTCACCACCGTGCGTCACTGAGCTCCAGAGCCCGTGGGTCAACGGGAAGCTGCTGGTCTACCGTGGCCTCGGCCGGGTCAGCTGGGGTGACAGCTCTCCAGGCTCTGCCTCCTTTTCCAGCTCAAGCTTGTCCAGGGGGTGCTGGGGCTTCAGAAAGTAAGAGCAGGAGCTTCGTGGCCTTGACCTGAGCACTGTCACCTCCACCCACAGCCAAAGGCCAAAGCAAAGCACCAGGCCAGTTGAGACTCGCGGGGTGAGGAGCGTGTGTGGTGTGTCTCCAGCATTCCCGGGCACCTGGGACTCTTGGACATTTGGGTCTTTGCAGATATAATCCAGTGAGGCTCTGCTACAAGGTCACCCTGCATTTAGGGAGCCCTGAATTCCATGGTGGGTGTCTTTA
>NW_004567139.1:7229988-7243739 GCF_000260355.1 Condylura cristata | reverse complement strand
ACAGGGGCCAGGTGATGGCAGAGGCAGGGCTGCAGTGATGAGCTCACAAGCCAGGGCCCCAGCATGGACGGCAGCCACCAGACGACGGCACTGAGCGGCCGCACCCCTAGAGCCCTCAGAGGGAGCGTGGCCCGGCCAGCACCTGGACTTGGGACTCCCGGTTTCCAGAGCGGAGAGCGAATACATTTTGTTGTTTGAGTCCCCCGGGTTTGGCGCTGTGTTCCAGCAGCCCCGGGAAAGTAACACAGGTGGGGAGCAGACGCCATCGCTGGAGGGAGAAGCTGCAGTCACACAGCAAAGGGTGAGGAGACAGGAAGGCGGGGAGAAGTGGGGCCACGTCTTCACTCTTGCACCTCTGTCCCTGGCAGGTGCCTGCAAGCCGCAGAGTGCCACAGGATGCCAGACGCCACACATCGCTCCGCCGGGCGGGGAGGCTCCAGCCTGCCCCACAGGGAGAGCAGCCCGCGCGCCTCACGCCTACAGCTGCAGCTCGCGGCACATCCGGCGCCCAGCACCGCCGTCCCAGACGCGCCAGGCACGGCAGAGAGCCAAGAGGCCAGGCCGCGGACCTGCTGGGGCCGCAGCACCTCTGGCGTCTGCAAGTCGACAGCAGCAAGTAGCCCGGCCCAGGCCCACACCCCGCACACAGGCTGGGCCACCGGGGCGAGGCCGGAACACAGGGGACTGTGCAGCAGCGGCCAGGAGGGAAACTGCGTGTCGGTCTATTTAGAGCAGGGAGTGCTGATGACGTCACCTGGAACATATTCAGCAACAAGATGGAAGGGCCCAGGTGACTGGGATCCCGGCTTTATCGAGTTGGGGAGAGGGGGCGGGGAAGAGGAAAAAGGCGACTCTGGGGGTGCACTAGAGAAGTGAGGCGCAGGGGTCTCAAGCTGGGGGGAGCCACAGGGGCAGGTGTGGGGGGAGCCCACAGCCCACAGCTCTGTCCCTGGGTGTGCATCATGGAGGCCATTGTGGTCTTGACCGGGCAGCTACTGAGGTGGGGAAGAAGACATTGAGGTAACGAGCAGGGGGCCGGATGCCACCCGCATCTGAACAGCCTGAAGGCAGCGGCAGCAGGGTCCGTGGGAGGGGGGAATGGTCTGTCCATGCCATGGGCTGTGACTCGCCATAAAGAGGAAAGACGCTTCGTTCGCACCACTACACGGGGAGCCTCGGAAACACTGCGCTCGACGAAAGAGCCGAACTCCCAGGCCCCGTGTGGCAAGACCCCCGTTCTGTCTCACCTGGGCACTGCGCAGAGAGGCAGAGGGCCTCGTGTCGTCCGGGGCTCCTGGCTTCGCGGCACCCCCTTCCCCGGCTTCCCCCAAGGACGTGGGAAGGTTTGCAGAACACCATTAACAGAGCGCACAGCGTGACGGTCTTAGACGGTCAGCTGCCAAAGACGGAAGCAAAGCTGAGCCGCATCAGGGAAATAATGCAGAAGATTGGCTGGGGCTGCGTGCTGGGGCACAGGGCTCGGCTGTGAGCCCTGTGGGAGAGAAAGTGGTTTCCAGGGTCTTGGTGAGGGGAGCGACTGCCCAGCGCTCCAACTCTGGGGAGGGACCCAGACAACTAAGCCGACCCCCCTGTCTCTCCGCCTTCCCACTGCGCGCTCCTGCACCCCCAGGCTGCTCTGCGCCTGAAACCTCTCCCAGCATCCTGGCCCCTGCAGCTGCCCGAGAAGCAGTGAGCCCACTCAGCGCCTGCAGGGTCCCCCCCCCCCCCCGGCCTGTTCCTTTCTTTCCTGTCAGGTAAAAGTGACTTTTGCTCTGAGAAGGAGAGACAGGTCCGCCACTCTAGATTCTGCAGGCACCGGCCTCTGTGTGTGTGGCCTGCACTGTCCTGGACAAGCCGTCACAGAGCAGCGAAGGGGAGCGTGGGTCCGCAGGCCCCAGACTGGCAGGCTCCCCGGGAAAGTGGGAGCGTGGCCGGCTCTTCCAAGGGCCCTCCCTTGGCTTAACCTCTGCTGTTACTGTCTTGAAATTTGTTATCATTTTGTGCAAAAGGCCCGGCGTTTGGTTTTGCATTGCTTCTGCTCCCCCTGGGAGCAGATCCTGCCCGGGGTGTCAAAGTGACCCCAAACTCAAGGCTCTGAAATTCAGCCCCCCCCCCACAGGCCACACAGTCCTCCTTCCGCCACCCACCGGTGCCAGGGCACCCTTCCCTCCGGGCATCACCAGACAGTTCCGGGGTGGGGGGCAGAGTGGCCCAGGGCTATAGCTCCGCTTCGGGCATCCCGGCGGGAGAGAGTCAGAGAGGGGAGCTCTCCTTCCAGAGGAACATAATTCCTCAGTGGCCTGTGTCCTAGATTCACCCTGACGTCCCGGAACTAAGGAACTAGCGGAGGAAGAAAGCCTTCGCGTCTGAACTAAAAGAAGGCGCGATGGGTCTCCTCTGGGGACCTGGAGGCATAGCCCAGGGCCGAGTCCAGGAAGCCCCCAGAGCCCTGGGTCTCGCTGCTGTGCCCCCTCCCGGCTTCTGAACACCTCAGCTCAGTGGCTGCCGTGTCAAGGAAGCTATGAAGGTGTCAGGCAGCAAATTGCCAGGCGCTTTGGAGTCAGAAGATGTAGGTGTCAATGCCACCCACCTGCTGGGCGACCTTGCGCCAGAGTCACGACCTCTCTGAGCCTCTTTCATCGTCTACGAAGGAAGCAAATAGCCCGAAGATGTCCAGGACCCTAAGCAGTGAAGCGCGCTGCCTGGCAGCTATTCTGCTCCTTCTCGGCAGTTCCCTCAGGTGAAGCCTTGACGCCCACCCCACCCCGAGCCCTCGTTTGTCTGAGCAGACCGGGGGTCCCAGCTGGCTCACCCACCAGGGCGGAGAGCGCAGGGAGACCCGGGCGCAGGAGAGGCGTGGCTGCGAGGGGACCTTCCTGCACCTTCCCTCGTAGTTAAGGGTGTGTTTGGTCTCCTGAGGTGCCGCAGACCAAGAGCTCTCACTGAATGAGCTCCCAAGGTGGCTGTGTCCCCAGATGTTGCTCCGGCTCTCGGCTCCACAGCACTTAAATCCCCATTAAGGAGCCACCGGGTCTGCGGGCCCGGCAGGGCTGTCTCCTTGGGAGAGATCAGATCCTCTCTCAGAAATTTGATTTTAATTGTCATTGTTCTTTTCCATCTAGAAATTCATTTGGAGCCATAAAACCACTCATCCTGCCCCTCTCTCTTGACTCAGTGAGAATTAAAGGGATGGCGGAATCCATGTTCTGGGCCCGGGGAAAGGAGCTGGCTCTGAGGGTGAGCACGAGCTGGCCCGTGCCGGAGGGAGGCTCCCGCATGCTGTGAGGCCCCAGTTCAGGCCGCGCCAGAGGGCTCAGCTGGGCCGGACCTCCGAAGGCAGCCGTGTCTGCGCCCTCAAGGAGCCTCAGTGCGAAATGTGTAGGGATCCGTGCCGGCTGCTTCTCCACTACGCCAGCTCCTCGTAGATAATAAAGTATCTTCCAGAAAGACCTTTTGGACCGGAGAGGCTTTGTTCCTACAAGGGCCCGATGTCCTTTGTCACACCCCCCAGTCTTTTACCCACGAGAATTACTCCTCTTCATTCTTTAAAGCCTTAAGGAAACACCACCTCTTCTGGGAAGCCCTCCTGGAATGCTCCAACGTGTGAGTAAATCTCCCCCTCTGTGCTGCACACCCGGAGGTTCCTCTCGCCTCTCCCTTTGGCCTTTGTGTGGCCGTGGGGCTTGGCCATAGAGCCCACTGGCAACAGGGACCCTGCCCGATGGCTCTGGAGGGCCCTGGACCTCCTGGCTTTCCAGAACTGCCTTTGGCCACAAGAGGAGCCGGGTGCCCTGACCACTTAGGGAGGAGAGTGCAAATATCATTTCCTGGCCTTAATATGCAAATAGAGGATTTTCTCAGCGGTGAAAGATCAAAGTGCTGGCCGGGCTCAGGCCCCTAGATGGGAGGGCTCTGAGCTCCCAGGCTTAGTAAATGGCTTTAAACGTTGTGACAGCTCAGGACTTGCAATTAAATTCTACTTGTTAATCAGCACAGGATCTCTGGGAAACCTTCCTGTGAGCCCTGCTGTGAGGAATCAGTGAAGCCCCAGCCGTGTGCAGCGGGTGGGTGGAGGAGGAAATAGAATGGCCAACCGCCGCAGGTGGGGCCCTGAGAGGGCCCGTGAAGGAGCGCACCTCATGGAGGACCCCTGTGCACCACCGGCGGGACGTCCCTCCTCCAGCCTCGCTGGTTCGGCCATTGCACGCTGTTGAGGAGGTTTGGGCTGCGTTGACCCCACCACCTCAGGGTGAGAGGGAGCAGCCGCCATGAGTCTGGCTCTCGGGGTCAGAAGGCTCTGTTGGATTAGGGGGCTGCCCAGGACCCACAGCGATGAAATCAACTCAGAGTTGGCTTATTTTATAGAATTTTCTTATTTTATAGAATCGTTCTAGAATTTTCTGTGGCTCTCCCCTTGCCCTGTAGCTCCTCCCTGACTCTGCAGAGTAAGGCTGGGGCGTGGAATTCCGTTCCGGCTGCTCCTAAGGAAACAGCGGCTAGGTCTCCCCTAAAGAGCTGGGGTGGGGCCTAGCGTGTCATCTGCGAGCACCCAGCCAGGCCTCGGCCCGGCTTCTCGTCAGCGGCCTCCTGAGTCAGCAGGCGCGCGCTGCCTTTCTCGCGGGCCACTGGGTCAAGCGCCACACTTGAAGGCCTGAGGACACCCTGCCGGCCCCTCGTGCAGCCGCACAGGGCATCGGCACCTCTGTGCGCCACGCTGGGCAGACCGCTGTGCCCGTGTGCCCGCGTGCAGGGGCAAACCGGGGCCTGCGAAGAAAATGTAGATTTTCTCATCTCCTAGCAAACAGGGAAACAAAGGCCTAGAGAGGTTGAGGGTCCCATGGGAGAAGAGGACCGTGGCGCAGAAAAACAGCAGCGTCTAGCCATGCTGTGAGGGGACCCTGGTGTTCAGTGTTATTCTCCCACCGTCAGAAACGGGGTCTCGGGGACACCCGCCCTGGCGTCGGGGAAGGTGCATCTCCGAGGAGCCCCGGGCTGGTGTGGGACTCTTGTTGCGGTGGAGACCTCGGAGCCCACCCCTCACCCCCATTTCTGTGTGGATAAGAGTCACTTTGGGAGCGAACCACAACAGACTCCCAGGGTCTGGAGTCGCCCTGAGGAGCTGCGTGTTGCACAGAACAGCTTGAATTTGGCTTCTGATTTGGGACACCCAGCAGGTGGGTGTCTTTTGGGAAAACCTCACCCCCTGCCCCCCATGGGCTCAGGTTAAGAAAGAGGTGAAGCTCATGCAGCAAGATGGACACAAGTGACCCCAGAACTATGCTTGTCGGGAAGCAGGACCTCGGTTGGGTTTTTTTTTTTCTTTAAAGATTTGTCTTATTTATGCACACAGAACTGGGGTACAGACCACTGAGGTGCAGGGGCAGTGAGAGGATTCACCAGAGACAGAGTGGGGAGCAGAACAGGCTGATGAAGTACAGTAGTCCATTGCTGAGGGGAGCAGCGGGCGGGTCAGGGGCTCACCTCCAGGGCAGGCGGGAATCGAACTCATGCTGAAGCGGCTTTAGCTTCCTAGTGCTGCGCTTTAACCCGCTGCGCCACCAGGGAGGGCCCTCGGTTGGGTTTTTAATTCTGTGTGGCTTGATGCGGCTGGGGCTTCCCGCTGCCCAAGCCACTTGGGCTTCTGCTCACACTGGCAGACAGGACGCAGTAAAATGTCTCCAGCCACGTGGGTGAAGAGGGAGGAGTCTCTCCAAGCAGCAGACCCCGTGGCAGGCTCATCGCCCGGCCAGTGAGATGTCACTATTCTTCCCCAAATCCCAAGAACCAGGCTCCGTCCGTCCGTCCCGTTGCAGGGCCGAAACCGCACTCACGAGGGCCGCTGGGCGAGTTTGAAGCTGCCCTGCGCCACGCGGCCCTGAAGCGCATCTGCATCGTGTTCCTAGCGTTGTCTATCTCTTTGCTGCATGACCTGCTGCGGTCACACTTGGACCTGGCTGTCCAGGCTGGTTAACGCAGAGAAGCGTGTCCCTGCGCGCACACATCCACTCCTCCTTTCAGGAAGCATTGCTACTAAGCCCCAAGATGGCATTGGGGTGTCTCAGCAGAGATGCCAAGCCCAGGCCTCCCTCTGGTCTCCCTGCTGGCCCTGTGCTGGTATGAGCTAGGAGCACCCACCTGGCGCCAGCTAAAGACCACGCTGTGAGCTGCCCAACCTCAGCCTTGCCCCCTAGTCCGGCTCCCTAAGGGTGACCCCAGTCCCCATGTTGAGATTCTGCCCCAGAAAATGCACAGCCGGCAGGCATATTCTGCCTCCCCGTGTCTCCAAGGCGCCCTCTGTCCCGCGCTGCTCACCATGAAGAATAATCCTTGTTTCAGCTGGAGGGTGCGCACAGCACCTGCGTTACCGGCTTTAACAAGTGTCAGCTCTTCCCCTTTCCACCGTCTCCTTCAGAACTTGAGATCAGAGACGGCTCTAGGAGGTGGACACGGGTTCAGTGGTGTGCGGGAGGGGGCTGCCGGCGGGAGCCTGGCCGAGCACAAAGAACTGGGTGAGACACCCAGGGGAGAGGAAGCAAGGGAGACAGGAAGAGGCGGCCCCTGGGCAGCTGGGGGCCCCCAAGGCTGGGCAGCTGTGCTGTGCGGGATATTCTGTTGCAGGGAGCAGCGTCTTAATTAAGCTTCCTACACTTTTTCTTTCTCTCTGGTAGGACGCTTCGCTTTTCTCCCCAATTCTAATGTTGGTTAAATACAGACAAGACTGTGAGCAAAATGCTATCACCGTGTGTCACACACCCTAAGGCCCGCTGGCTATAGGGAGCATCACGATCTTACACACCAAGAAAGGGAAGACCCTGCCGAGTAAATGGTGACTTCCGTTGCAAAATGCGCCCAATCTGGAAATATTGAAGTATGAAATAAACATGCCTTAGAATCAATAAAAGATGGCAATAACAATAATACAGCGCCGATTGCAGCTCTTATTCATTACATCCTCCCAGCTCTTTGCAAACCTCTGTGTTCTCCTTGATCTCCCAGGAGCTCGCTGCAGCAGGTGCTTTTAGGGTCCAGCAAGTGCGATGCTTCAACTCTTTAGTAAATTGGTCTCCCAGCTAGGAAACGCTGGCCCTTGAGTTACGGGCTCTCGGGTTCCTTGGTAGAAAGGAGGGAGAAACAGCCGCGGAGAACAGCCTCATCTCATCTCATACGGTGGGCAACGAAGACGCACGGTGAATAATTGAAGGGAACTGCCGGCCAAGCTGGCGAAAGACGTTCAATGGGAGTTAGATGGTGGAGCAACCGCCGACTGCCTCTACGGCTCGTGCTCTTACAGAATTGAAGTGAAAGGTCGCCGTGAACACATTCTTTGAAAAGCAAAGCTGTAGTTCAGGCTGACTTCTCTGTGACCACTTAGCTCCATCCCAGTCTTCTCCCCTGACCTCCCTCTGCGGTCAGCACCCAGCCACGTGCTATGTGTCCTTCTGAGGGTGTCTATGCATTTGTATACCTGTCTGGATGTATTTGCACGTATGTGCAAAGTATGTCACATCCTATGATGGGGGCATTTACTTTGTAAAGGTCACCCTTAACTTTTAAAAGATTTTTATTTATTTTTGTATAGAAGAACTGGGGGACGGGCCAGAGGTGTGGGGAGATGAGAGGATTCATTCCCTCAAGAGAGACACAGTGGGGAGCAGAACAGGCGAATTGATGAGATCCACTGCTGAGGGGAGCAGGGGGGAGACAGGAGCAGTGCACCCTGTGGGTCCCTCCCTGGCTGGGAGCTCGCCCTGCGGGGGCTGCGGCAGTTTTATGGCACCGAGGCTTGAACTCCTGTGCCACCAGGGAGGGCCTGAGCTATAATTTAGACACAGCAACATGTGCTCGATTTTAGGAGTTTTTACAAACGTGAACATCAATGTGATGGGTCCAGTTGCAAAAACCAGCCACCCCCAGCGTGCTGTTGACTAAAAACAGTCAAACTCCCTGCTCCACCCGCCTCTGACCTGCCTGTTCTAGAATTTCCACGTGAGTGGAATCACTGTCCGCTTCGCCATCTCATTCACGTGGCGCCTGCATATATCACAATCACCCGCTTTCACGGCCGGGCAGAGACCCGCGGTGCAAACAGACCCCTGTTTGTTGATCCCTCCGTGGGGGTGTTGGGTTGTTTCTTCGAGGTTGGGGCTTTCCTAATCAAGCTGGCATGAAGCCTGGCACCGACTCTTCCGCAGACGCACGTGTCTCCTTTTGGGGGAGCCAGCACAGAGTGCTGGGATCTGGGGTGACATGTTGCTGGCATGTTTAGCTTTATAAGAAGCCCCAGAGGGTCCCCGACCCTCTCCCCGGCTATTTCCCCCGCGGTCCCCCCACGCCAACCCTGCGTGGCCAGGAGAAGCTGTTCTCAGAGCTGGGAGCGCGTGGCTTCCGCTTGCCCTTCCCTGGTGACTAATAATACAGAGCGTCTTTTCTTTCTCTTCCTTGGCTCCATGCCTGTTTAAATCTTTCCTCCCTTTTTTGGCACTGAATTGTCTTATTACTGCGGTGTAAGATCTCTGCATCTATGCCGGGCGTAAATCTGGGCAGATTCCAGTGTGGACCCCCCTGGGCCCCCCCCACCCCGGCTTGGCTCGCCTTTCATCTCCTGAAAGTGTTTTTGAAGAACAGAAGTTTCCCATTTTCATGAAGTGCCACCCATCTGCGGCCCCCCCAGCCCTGGCGTCCTTGAAGGCCTGGGCACCTCGCACCTCTGGGCTCTGGGCAGTGGAGGGGACCCCTCTGGTCGGACGCGGGGAGGGACCCACCACTTCTCCCCCCACCCCCGCCCTGGCCTTTGGCTCCTCTCCGGCCGCCGGAGCTGGGTCGTATGGCGTGACGCCTTGGGTTAGCTTTTTACGTGCAGTCACGTCAGGTTATGTGATTCAGCTGAAAGGGCGCTATGTGTGTGCACACCTCTTCTGGCCCTTTCCACACAGCAGCAGCACTGCCGCCGAGCGGGTGTGTCTCCGTTGTCCCTTTACCTCCAGAGCCCGGCGCCGGGGGCCCCACCCCAGGGCCAGAGTGCCTGAAAGCTGCCAACCCCAGGGCTGCTGCTCCGGGAGCTGGTGAGCTTCTCCCAGCTGCCTCCCGGGAGGGTGCTTGCATCCTCCGTGAGCTCATCATGCAGGGCAGAGCTGGGCTCCCAGGGACCCAGGCCCCCCGCCCCGAGGAGTCGCCTCCGCTGTCTCCACGGGGCCCTCATCACCGGCGAGTGCACGGGGCCCTGAGCTGGAATCAGGACAGGAGGCCGTGCCCCGCGCTCCGCCCAGGGACGGGCAGCCCCGTCCTCCCTGAGCCCGGCTCATCGGTAGCAGAGAGCCCTGCGGCTCGATCCCAAGGTGCCTGGACAACCTCCCCTCTGACCACCTCCCATGTCACCGCTGGGGACCAGGGAGGGGCGGGGTGGGAGTAGGGGGGCAGAGTCTGCAATCTCCGGGCCGTGACCGGGGGACACTCCCAGCAGAACCAATCTTTAAAATTCCAGGCCGGCGGTGTGTGACTTGGATAAAGTTCAGGTAATTGTGCCTCAGCTCGCCGCCTCCCCCTCCCCGCCTCCCCCTGCCTGCCTGACAGTGTTATAATAATTGGGTGCCGCTGCTTATACTCATCAGCTCCAGCTTCCTGAAAGGAACGTTGCAATTAGCAGTCCTCACCCTGTAATAAAGCCTTTAATATCCACTTTCATGGTTCATATTACAGTTGTTCAGGCTGTCCCCTCCACGCAGCCTGACAGGCCAGTGCCCACCAGGGAGCTGCCCGGCCGGATGGCTCGACAGACACTCTGTCCCAGGGCCCAGTCACCCAGGCCAGGCGGCTGGGCCCATGCAGGAAACGGGCAAGACACGTATCCTTCCATGCAGAGGGCCAGGAGGGAGCTGCAGGTCAAAGGTCAGCCTCCCTGTTCCCCAAGCCCCAGGCCTGCCAGCTGAACTCGCCCCTCTTCCCTGCGGCTTCCTTTCATTCCCTGACTGACTGGGAGCTGGAAAGGAGACGCAAGAAGGTGGCGGAGGTACTGGGTTGAGAGGGGATTCTGGGAGGAATGTCTGATCCGGCGCACCTGTCGGGCCAAGTCACAAACCATGGGTGGGGCAGGCGATCCCTGAGCCGAGGCCGTGGGGGGGCGTTTCTGAGGGCTGTTTCTGGGGGCCTCTGACCACTCTGAGCCTGCGGCCCAGCGGCCGGGCGCCGGCCAGGCCCCCGCTCTGGGTGGCGCGCCCCCTGCAGATGGCAGGCGGTGACGCGGCTCTCTTGGCCTCTAGGCTGCCAGCATGTGCCCAGCCCTAAGGACCCGCCCAAAGCACAAAGAAAGTGGGACATAGACCCGCCTTCCAGGAGCCTGGGAGAAACTACACTTGTGGTATGTTGGGGGGCGCTGGCGGGAGGCCGGGAGCAGCGGAGGAGGCAGAGGGGTACGGGATGACTTCCCGGAGGAGCTGTCTTAGGCGGCCTCGGTGTTCTGCTCTGTGCTCTTTCGGCCCTCGCCCGCGTGGAGGGTGAGTGTCCCCTGCCCCTGAGCCTGCAGGCCCTGGGACAGCCTGGCTGAGTAGGACGGGCAGGGGCAGCCGCAGGACTTCAAGGTCAGCTGGGGGAGGCCACCTTAGCCGCTGTGGACAGGAGATGGAAGCTTGCTCGTGGGTGTGGACGTGCAGCCACAGGGAAGGGCAGCTTCTGGCCTCTGCTGCGTGTGAGCAGGGAGGTGGAGCAGCGGGTACGATGGGAGGGGAGCGGAGGGGAGGGCCAGGCGTCCCCTCCAGGGCAGAGCCGTCGCTGGCCTCCCTGTGGGGCCAGAAGGGGGACCCCTCTCATCCCAAGTGCCCAGTGGAGCCTGGGCGGGGCTGTGGGCATGCTGGATGCGGGCAGCCGCCCGGCCGCCCTTGCCCGGCACCTTTTGCAGGCTGGGATCCAGAGCGACAAGGTGACTAGAGGTTTAGGCCACAAACTGCCAGGACCAGAACCCCAATTCCCAGCCCCCCAGGTCCATGGGCTCACGCTCCACGCCCGCACAAGCCCCAAAAGCATCCCGAAGACTGACATTCTCCCGGTAGGGTGTCCTGAAGGACGGACCCATCTTGGGGTGTCTGCTCCCACCCCTGTATCATTCCGCACTCATCCGGCCTGGCCTGCCTCTTCGGGTGCTTCCTCGGCCAACAGGGGGCGCCGCACCCACAGCACCTGGCGCCCCCCCGCCCCCTGCCTGGGCTCCAGAGGCAGCTGGCTGGAGGTGGTGGCCCAGGCCTGGGAGGACAGAGCAAGGGCATCAGGTGTCCAGAGCGCACCACTCCCCCAGACGCCACCCCACCCCCCCAGCGCCCGTCAGCCCGCCTCCCACCTTCCTTCCCAGCTAAACTGCATTAAGAGAAGCCAGGCAGGTGCTCGGCACCTCTAATGTGTTCCATTACAGATGCGCCACAATAAGGTAATTATGTTAGAAAATAATAAACGTGTCAGTCTTTCTGGAAATATTTTTACTTCGAGCAAGGGGGAAACAGCACTATTGTTTTTCGAGTGCATCCCCGCTCCTGTACATATTAATTACCTGAGCTCTGGCTCCGTCGCCTCGCGGCACTTGTATTATTCACAGACGTCTTGGGGGCTGCCGTAACTTACGGACTCCCCTCCTCGGCTTGGAATCATTTTTTAATTTCAAGTTCTTTTCTGACTAATTGAGCTTGTGGTTTGCGCTTCTTCTACCAGGAGTGCTTCCCTGGCTGGGCCTCTCGCTCACGTCCCTTCTTCCTCCTCTGCTGCTCTGTGGTCTCCAGATGGCAAGGTCCCTGCCGCTCAAAAAAAAAAAAAAAAAAAGCGGCAGATTTGGGCTTTGGGCGGGGAGCTGCGTCTTTAAGGAATTCTAAGACATTGCATTATTGCATTTGCTCCCCTCCCCTCCCCCACCCTGACCTTTGACCCTCCTGCTCCTCCCTCTCGCCCTCCTGACCACTCGCACTGGTGCGCACAGGGGATGCAGATCGTAGCCCGCGTCCAAACGCCATCAGTAAGCAAAGGCCACCGTTGTCATTGTGGGCACACTGTTGTGCATCCAGGGGTGTGGACACACGCACCCACACTTAAAAGCCTCCCAGAACAGGCTAGCGGCCCCACAGCACCCCCACGCCCCTCTTTTCACCCCCCACCCCGCCTCGGGAACCCCTGGCCTCTGCTGCTCTTTCCTGCTGTCCGGGGTTCGTTGCCTTCTGCAGATTCATCTGGTGGGAGTCACGCTGCTGCAGCCTGACCAGGCCTTGCGCTTCTGGTGACAGTGTTGCTTCTTGGATTGCCCAGACCAGGCTGTGGGCTCCTGGAGTCTCTGGCTCTCCCTGGAGCCACAAAGGCACCTACTGGGGTGTCGCAGGAAGGAGCCATGTGGGGGCACCACCCGCCACGGAAGTGGGCCCCATGATGGCCGTGAAGGTCTGAGCTGAAGACAAGCCAGCTGTCTGCAGACCCCTCTGGCAGAGGGAGGAGGGTCAGGGGCGGCCACGGCGCAGGACGCTGCCAAGTGTCCTCTGACCTTGATCAGCCGGAGGGGCAAGCGGTGATGTCCACTCCTCGGAGGGGAGCTGGTGATGTGGCGGATTCCCGGGGCGCGGGGGGACGGCTGCTGAGCGGGCCGGCGGGGGCCCCGGGGAGCTGCTTCCCCTGCTCTGTGACTAAGCCACGCTGTCCGCTCCCCGTTCTCTCGCTGACCGTGGCCTCCTGACGGCACCTCTGGTCACGCCAGTGCTCCTGACCCTGCCGGTCTCTGTCCCTTGTTGCGGGAAGCGAAGAGAAGCAGCATGAGAAGCAGCAGCCATCTCTCTGCATTTTATTTTCGTCAAAGAAACGGGCTCCGGGGAATCTAAAGGTGGAGAGGATTCGAGGGTGCCGACCTGGCCCCAACCCTTCTCCAGGATGCTGACGGACTCTTCAGCGTCTAAACGTCTCAGAGACCAGGTGTGAGCCGTTCTCAGTGGCCCAGAGGGAACTTCCTGCTGGGGCGTTCTGATCTGTACCCCCCATGCAAATCCCAGAATCCATCCTCTGTCGCTCTGCTCCCTTCGGAGTAGAAACAGGGCCACGTGTCATGTACAAGCGCCGGGAGGATTATACATCCAGGAACCCGACCGGACGGTGGGCCTTAGAGCCTGCGGGCCAGAGAACCGGCAGAGACATCCGCCCAGCGGGGCCCAGTGCCGGAGGCAGGGTGGGTGAGCTCGGCCTCTGAGCACACGGGTGCCCTGGGTGTGGGTCCCCCCACGCCCGCTCACGACTGGTCTGCAAAGGTACTGATGGGTTGGAAGCCGGGGATGGGATTCCGCCCCGACGGACCCAGAATAATGATTTCAAATTGTGCTTCTGGGAACATAAGGCTTTTATATTTGGGGCGACTTCTCCTACATTCTGTTCTCCCTCTGCCATTTTTGTTTCCAACTAAGGACCAAGTTCTGGACGATGGCTGAGACAGCCAGAGTGGGAGCAAGCCAGAGCTTGGCATAAAGGACGCCAGGTCCTTCCTTCCACCTGTGGGCACACACTGGCTCTGCCCTACTTGATCAGAGCGTCTGGCCCAGGCTTCTTGCCCCCACAGAGACTGGTTTACATGTGGCCAGAATCCACCAGCCACGACCGCTGGCCAAGCAGCTGCCACAGCCGGGAGGGAAGAAGCCCCCAGCCTGGTGTGCTCAGCCCGGGCTGCCTTGCTCAGGCAGCTGGTGCCCACCCTCCGGGCCCTCCGCCAGCCCCAGCCTGACGCCGCCCTCCCCCTCAGCCTGGCTGGC
>NW_004567139.1:7203461-7228908 GCF_000260355.1 Condylura cristata | reverse complement strand
AGGGGTCTGCTGTGCCTTGTGGGTCACTCCCTGGCTGGGGATCGAACTCGCCCTGAAGCAGCTGCAGACAGCTTTGCCGTGCTGCGTCTCAACCCGCTCTGCCACCGCGGAGGGCCTGACTAGTTGCTTAACTATGTGAGCAGGAGCTCACATGGCTTTGCAGGAGGCAGTCAGTTTGGCGGGGGCAATCGGGAAGGGCTTCCCCGAGGCGGTGGCACAAAAGCCAGCCGCTCCCTGTAGCCAGATGGGCTGTCTAGCCGGCAGGCATGACTTTTATGGTCCTCATCTGGGTCCTCTCCTGCTTGTTTCTATGTATATTTTTACATCCCCCAAAGGACTCCTGGCACTTAGATGTAATGACAGGAAGGGATCTTTCCCTTACATAACACAAAAAAATGAGTCTAGGGGAAATAGAGGAGCCTAAGGTCAGAGGTGAAGGCCACAGCTCTGCTGAGCCCCCGTCCCACCCACCCCCACCCCCTCCATCCGGATGGTGCCTAGGGCTGGGCCTCGCTTCAGGCCCCACACCCGCCAGCCGGCCGCGGCAAAAAGACAAACACAATCAGTGACAGAATTCTCCTTGTCCTTCATACCTCATTTTCCAAGAAAATAAAGTCTTTATGGGATGGATTTTCATATGGAGAAGGCTCAGTATGGCAGCGAGACACTTCACCGACTCTCATTTGTAGAATAAACTCAGTCGTGGAGTTTCGGGGGGTGACTCGTAAATGGCCTCTAACTGCAGGCCCGGGGCGTTCCGGTCAGCAGGGTCCAGGGCCACGGTCTGACCCCAGCTGGGATGGGGGCCTGGGCGGAGCGGGCCCTGGTTCTCCACTGGCTCAACCAGGGTCAGCTGTGACATAGCGGCTGCTGCCCCCCAACACCCCGGGGGTTCTGAAGCAGATGCAGGCGGATCCCACGTCTGTCTGTCTCAGGCCCCAGCCAGTTCCACTTCCCAGCCTGCATCGGGAAACCCGTCTCTGCCCAGGGAGCCCACGGGCCCTGCGGGGGTCCAGGGGCTACTGGGTGCACTGGGGTATCCTTAGAAGAGCCGAGTCTGTGGTGTGGATGGGGCCTTTGGGGGCTGACGAACCAGGAGGCCTGCACCCTCTCAGCCTGCTGGTCCCGCCACAGGCCCCAGGGGAGCGGGTGCTCACGGAAGGCTACGCCTGGAGGTGAGGGGGTGTCAGCCACCGTCTCTGCGCAGAGGAAGGAGGAGGCGAGCCGGGGGGCTAGCAGGGAGGTGGGGGGAGGCGAAGGGGGTGTTGGAGGGGCGACCCGGGGAGGGGGTGAGCCGGGGAGACGAAGAGGGGGGCTGTGAGCGGGGTGGGGGGCCTGAGCAGGGGGGCGGTCTCCTCCTCTCCAGCCAGCTAAGCCACAGGCCTAGAGGGGCAACTGCCTTTTTTCTCCCCCAGGCCCCTGTTCTGCGCCAGCCGCAGGGAAGGACAGAGCTACACCCCCATGACGGCACTTTTCAAACGAGGTCACTTGGGGGTGGGGGCAAAGGGTGATTTCCAAGATGAGGGCAGAGGGTGTGCAGGTCGGCAGCCGTGTGTCTGTGTGCATCTGTGTGCATGTGTGTGTACACGTATAGGGTGTGTGCACATGTGGTGTGTGTGTGGGTGTAGGATGTGTGTGCACGTGTGTGTACATGTATAGGGCGTGTGCACATACGTGTATGTGTATAGGGGTGTGTGTGCACGTGCGCGCGTGTGTACGTGTGTGGGGTGTGTGCATATGTGTGTACGTGTATAGGGTGTGTGCATGTGTGTGCACATGTATAGGGTGTGCGCGCACATGTGTGTGCATGTATAGGGTGCGTGCACACGTGTGTGTATAGGGGTGTGTGCACGTGTGTGTACGTGTATAGGGTGTGTGTGCATGTATGGGTTGCGCACATGTGTGTGCGTGTATGGGGTGCATGTGCACGTGTGTGCATGTATAGGGTGTGTGCACGTGTGTGTGTGTATAGGTTGCGTGCACAAGTGTGTATATAGGGTGCGTGCGCACGTGTGTGCGTGTATAGGATGTGTGTGCGTGTGTGGGTTGCGCACGCATGTGTGCGTGCATGGGGTGCATGTGCACATGTGTGCATGTATAGGGTGTGTGCACGTGTGTGCGTGTATAGGTTGCATGCACACGTGTGTGTGTAGGGTGCGTGCGCACGTGTGTGTGCGTGTGAAGGGGTGCGTGTGCACGTGCATGAGCCTGTGTGTGGAGGTGTGTGGGGCTCTGCTGAACGGACTCTGGAAGGACAAGGCCCCGAGATCCTCAAGGTGGACCTGACGGCACTGACCTTCCTGAGTCTCAGACGCCGGACAGGGGGTAAGTGCAGAGGCCACGCCCAGGGTGATGTCCAGGCCAGAAGCTCACACTGGCGGTCACTTAGGGCTTCTCGGGGTCTGTGAAGTCGGGCCCAGAGACTGCGCTGCTCAGGCTCTGCCAGCGGCACAGACCAGGCGCTGTGGGGAGCCGGGCCTGGCGGCCACCTCCGCCCCGGTCAGTGAACCCATCGGGCTTGAGCACGGCCTCTGCGGCCTCCACCCGCGGCCCTGCTCATGGTGCTGGGGAGCGCTGGGGGGTGCAGGGCACGCTGGCCTGAGGGGGGACCCCTCCGCGCGGGCGTGGGCCGGCGGGTGGGGGCGCATCTGAGCCTGGAGCCGGACTGTGGGGCGTCCCTCGGGGAGGGCACGGCTACAGGCAGACGCGCTGGACGACCCCAGAGAGGCGACATCACGGGAGAACCCCAGAGCCAGCCCAGAGAACGAGCAGAGATGCGCGGGGGCTGTGGGGCCGGCCAGCCTCACCCGCTGCCACCCTGCGCCCCCAGGCGGGCACCGTCAGCGCCGGGACTGCCAGGGATCAGACTAAGCCTCCGAGAGCCGCGGCGCCGTGTTTACCCAGCGCCTCTCTCCGAAGCCCGGGCAAACACCAATTAGTCCTTCCCCCTGGGGCGCCCCTCCTGCAGCCGGGACCCCCGAGGGAGGCTGTCTTCAGGAGCACCCAGGACTGGGGAGGGGCACCGAGTGTCCAGGGCCCCTGCTGGGCGCCTCAGGCAGGATTTTGTTCGGGACCACGGGTGGCCCAGTGACCCCGACGGGGCGTGAGAAGCGCGGCCCGGGCCTCTCCTGTCAATGTCTGGTATCTGGGAGCCAAGAGAGTAAAACAGGCGGAGAGGGGGCTGGGGAGGACGCGCAGGGAGAGCGCCCAGGCTCGGAAGGGGGGAGGCGAAATCTCAGCCTTTAAACACAGGAGTATAAATATTTGAGAACCCGGGGAGCTGCACACGTGTGGGAGAGGCACGCTGGGCTGCTGAGGTCCGAGCAGGCAGCGCACCAGTGCGGAACGCTGTGGGGGCGGCGCCCGGGAAGGGGCCTCGCTCCCTGCTTCGCCCACGCGGAGCCAAACACCAGAAACTTGTGGAAATATGGGAGTGTGTCTGCCTGGCGGGTAAATGAGTCAGTCGCGCTCTTTTGCTGGACCTGCCCCCTTGCTCACCTCCATGACTGCGCACACCTGGGCTGGGAGCAGGGGCAGCCACACACCTGAGCCTAGAAGGGCGGGGCTGGGAGGCGGGAGGCAGCGGGGAGGGGCCTGCCCCCCTCGGGTGTCTGTGTACCCCGCTCCAGGGTTCCACATTAAAGGCCCGTGATATCCCACTGAAGGTTCCGGACCCTTTATCTGTCTTCTTGACCTGCCAGTGACCCCACCTGCCCTGCTTCCACCCCACACCCCAGGGCCGTTGCACAAAGGCGCCCCCCCCCCCTCCAGCCTTCACAAGTGTTCTCCAGTGCCCCTGTGAGCCCGACCAGACTGCAGGGAGGTGGCGGCCGGGACCCTGTGTCCATGCTAACTGGGCCTTTAGCGATGGACATCACTGAGATGTCACCCTACACTTGCTTGATCTGGAGCAGGAGGGCGGCTGAAGAGGGCACCGGACCCAGCTGGACTCACCTGTCCTCTTAGGACTCCGAGAGGTGACAGATTTGCATATTTGTCACTGTTTTCATTACGGTGTTTCCTTCAGTCCCTGACCCGTGAATGAATGAATGAATCAGTATCTTGCCACTAGCAGCAGCTAGACACGTCTGAGGCTGTCACCTCGAAGTCTCTGTCCCTGAGGAGCTATGTCCCCAAGGTGATCAGTTTGGGGTGGGTCAAGGAGGTGCAGGGCTGCCCCCTGAAACTCCAGGACCTGTGGGAGCCCATGTAGGGGAACATATGGGGGGGGCAGCCAGACTGAGCTGCAAGGCCAGGCTCCCTGACAAGCCCTGGGAATCCGTAGCCTCATCCCACGCTGCCCCAAGGGACAGCTTATTCCCTCTGGCCGAAGCAGCGTCCACCCAGGTGCCCAACTTCTGCCCCAGCCCAGAGGTCAAAGGTGGCCGCTCTTCACAGCTGGGTTCTGGTCAGCCTCATTCTGTGAGCCCGCTGGGCCCATGAGCAATGTGAGCAGAGCCCTGATGTTTGCTGGGAGGGAGGGTGGCGCCAGGGAGGGAGCAGCGTGGCCTGCGTGTCCGTCCCGTGCACCGTTCGTGAGCGTGAGTGCGTGTGTTGTGAGCGTGGGTACGTGTGTGGGTGTGAGCACGTGCACGTGTCTGTGCGACGTGAGTTACACGCACGAAACTCTTTACACGGGGCGGTTGGGTGGAGAAGGGAGAGTTGGGCTTGGGCGCCGGGGCCAGATGGGGCTCCTCCGTGGAGCCCCAGTCACTTTTAGGGTGGCTGGGTACGTGAAGACACCTTCTAACGCACGTTCAAAGTTGCTGGCGCAGAAAGAGGAGAGAGTTTTAATAATTTTAATAGTAACAATTAACAGCTGAAAATTACACCGAACCTGCTACTAGAAATCCCCATTGCTTATTAAATTCCCCTTCAGTAGACGAGAAGGTAATTTGTGCCAGAAAACAGCGATCCTCTCCAAATGAGCCTGCCCTGCTAAGAGAACTGGGGCAGGAGAGGACAGAGCGGGAGACCCCGAGACTGCCAGCCGTCTTAAAAATTCTGACATCAGAGAGAAACGGTCACGAACGACGGGACAACAAGGTCACGTCCGCGCTGGAGGAAATATCCGTCCTTTCCAATTTGGGAAACAGGTAATAGAGGGTGGTGTGCTGTGACGGTTCAGGATAAGTGGATTTGGGTGCTGCCGACAGGCCAGGACCCAGATTTGCTTATCAAAGGCCTAAAGGCTTTTGGCTGGATCAGGTGAAATGTTCTTGAGAGAAAAAAGAAAAGCTTAGCAGAGCTGACAGCCATGTGGAATGGGGAACTGACGGGGTACCGTATGGTGCCTCAAGTTTTACAGTTTTTTAACCAAATACAGATTGAATGTTTATTCATCTTGCAGAAAAGGGAAAGGGGGCTCATTGTGTTGCTATTTTATGCCTCCAGGCGCGCCACTGTAGGGAGTGAGCGCTTTGCTTTCATCTAATCTCACCTCTTGCTGGTGCATCTCCTAGGTGCACGGGTTTAGAGAGATGCAGATTTGCTTAAAGCTGCCGAACCCGCCACAGGTGAGGCAGGCCGCCAGCTGCCACCACTTCCCACGCTGGCAGGAGCCGCCTGGCCAGACTCGTGTTGTTCTGGAAGCAATCCCCACACAATCCCCACACAGTTCCCGGAAGGCGACCCAAGCAGCCGGGTGACAGGTAGGTGTTGCAGGAGCGAAGCCCGAGTGTGGGGAGGCTGACTCATAGTGGACAGTGCAGCTGCCTGTCCTGTGCTCCGGGGTGAGGGTAAATGCCGTCTCCAGAGTGGTCCACCATGTAAATGTCCTCGATGAAGCCCAGACCAAGGGTCACCAGCGTCTCTTCTTGCGGACATACAGAAACGTGAGACGCCAAGGAAAGCTGTCTCTGGCTGGCCTCAGTCCGCGTGTAGTCTTGGGCCAGTGACTAGCACTCTATGAGCCTTAATTTCTTCATCTGTAAAATGGGGACCCGACTGGCACATGGCCGGAAGGAATAAATGAAGTGTCCATATCATCTTCCAAGCACAGTTCCTGGACTCAGCCATCATCCTCAAAACATCAAGGCTCCCTCCGGCCTCCTCCCTCTTAACAACGTGACTGTTTAATAAACGCTACTCAACACAAATTCCACCCCTCCTACCACAGCTCCTCAGAATCCATGGAAATCACACCCCTAGGGAAGCCGCACCGTCATTATTTGTTTCAAGATGGCAGCCTCCGGGGCGACGGTGCTGTGATCCCATTAGTGGAATATCAAACTTGATCAGGTTCAACCCAAAACCTCCCCACTAGGCAATTCAAAAATCCCAAATTCTCCAGCTTTGTGCTTCTCAGACTTTGCTGCCTGGCCAAGTCACCAGGGGAGCTTTAAAAAACTGCCATTGCCTCCAGTATCGATGGAATTATGCCTTGGGGGTGCGGGGGTCTCAGGCACCAGGCAGCGGCTGGAAAATTCTCCAGCTGATTCCGACATGCAGCCAGGGACTGCGTTGTAGCTCTTGGGCTCTCTTGGATAACTAGAAGAGTTTGCACGAGCTGCTTTGCAATTTGTAAGCTGTTTCGCCGGAGCGTAATTGGTCTAACTCTGAAAAGGTCAGCAGGAATTTGCAGGGACTTCAGCAGCAGCTGCTGGAGCTTGCACAGAGGGAGAGGGCCCACAGGAGAAGCTGAAAGGGGGACAGTGGGCTAGTCTCTAACAGAAGGTGGGGAGCACCCCTCTGTCTCTGGGGTTCTGCCAGACCCTGGAACGCAACTCTGGATGCAGGGACTCAGCTGCTTTCCAGTGGTCGGGTTCAGGATTCTGGTCTCCCTTCCCCCCCGGACAGGCATCAAGCATTCGTGCACGCTTTGGTTTGAAAATAGCTCCAGCCCTCGCCTTGCTCCCCGGCAGACTAGATTATGGGATTAACTCTTCACCTCCTGGCTGGGCTATGGGAATCCTCTCCTCGCTTTCTTAGGTATAAACAATCAATAATAAAGATTTTCTCTCTTTCTCCCCCACCTTTCCTTGGAGTGGTTCTTAGGCGGTGGCTTTGGTTTTGCTGGTAGATCCTAAAGGAAGAGCACCCTGGGGTGCAGCCCCAGCCGTCTCGTGCACCTGCAGCTTCCCGCTGCCGACCCGCTGTGGGCTGGTTTCCTCCACCTCTCTACTTTGTGGGTGATCAGTGAAAGCGCACAGGAGGGCCTTCAGGACTCCCGCGTCTGAATCTTGATGTGTTCTGAGCTAGTGTGGAAAGAACGGCTCGAGAGCACACAGCGTGCTCAGATAGAGTCCGGGAAGGAGCTTGTCTGCACCATTTCGTCTGCACATTCCTGGGAACACAGGTGAAAGTGGGCATTTCAGACCCCAGGAAGCCTTTCCTTCCACAGGAGGATGCAGCTTCCTCTCGGTGCCTGGCTGGAACTTCAGGCAGCTGGAGGGACCCCTTTCTCCTACTCTGAATTATCAGCATCTCCCAGCTGAGGCTAGCCCTGAAGGTACAGGGCTTCTGCAGGGCCAGCCCGCGAGAAGGGAGCCCCCAGCCTGGTTTTTGCTGGAGGTGGCCACACGAGGTGATCTGGGCGGGGGGGAGGGGGTCCCTTCATGCCACACTGTCACAAGGTACAGGGCAGGCTGTGGAAAGGGATCACTGGGAAACGGGGTCCCTCAAATTCACGCGGCTTTTTAAATCATAAGAGGAGAGTGTGGGGCCTGGGTAAGAGTTGGGGGCCATCCGCCTGCCTCTCCTTGGCTCCGGTGATGTCAGCGCGGGCAGGGTAGCCATGGCTGCAGGCCCGGCCGCCCCACCCCCACCCACGTGCTCCTCCCCTGGCCTCCACTGCAGACGATGACCACACGACACCCGACAGCGGAGCCTGGCCTGGCCCTCTTGCCAAGCACCTGCTGCCCTCACCCCCCAGCTGAAGGCCCAGGCCTCTCCCAGTGAAGGCACAGGCCTGTCGCCCGGAAAACAGGCCCTGCGGTCAGGCGGGGAGACTGATGGATCAGGCAGGGAGGAGAAGCGCCGGGGAGAGGGGCCCAGGGCTTCAGGACTGGGGGTCACGAGGGCCTCAAATAGACACAGGACGGTCACAAACAGCCCGCGAGCTTCCGGAACAGGGGCCGCTTTCCCAAGGCTGCATCCCGGCTGATTAGTCGCTGACTGCCCACGCCCCCCCCTGCTCACAGCCTGATTGCCTCCTCCGGGCGGTCAAGGGGGTAATTTGTTAGCTCAAAGGTCAGAATGGACTTCTGAGGAAGACAGATTTCCTCGTAGCCCTTCCGCGGGGACTGAGCTCTTGAAAGCAACTGGCCCGAATTCCAGCCCAATTTGGGCTTCCTTTGCCTCGGGGTGGGAGTGGCCCGCCAGGGGAAAGGGAAAGAGAACAGCCAGGGACAATTAGGGGGTGCTAAGGACAGGGGTCAAAGCTCCCCTCCAGTGGGGGTGGGGTGAGAAAGGAGGGGCAGGGAGGCTGATGGACCCGAGGAGGTGAGCAGAGGGGCACTTTATAAATCACCAGCTCCCTTTTATAAATGGAGTTGACTCTCTCCCAGCTTTGCTTCTGAATTTATTAGTGGTTTCATTTCCTTGGGTAATAATTCATTATCTCGTTCCCAGCCCAGGGAGCACGCTGGCCCAGAAGTGGCATTTACCGGGCACACCTCTAAGTGATGCTTTTTTAGCTGTGTCATCTTCAGATCATTCTTAGCCCCAGCGCCACATGCCCCGGCCTGCCCACGTGCCCCAGGGACGTCGAGCCGCCCCAGATGCAGGCTGACCCCACCGGGAGGTGGCCCTGGCCTGGCCTCCCCGCCCGCCCCGGCCTGTCTGCCTTTCTGAAGCTATTTGCACCGAGGCTCTCTGGGGCCGCGCCGCTTTCCATTGTGAAGCCAGACAGCTGCGGCGCGCGGGAGATAGAGCCGTTGTCTGTCGGAGCCGAGATAACCGCTGCTGGGAGGGAGCCGCGCCGAGGACTGGAGGGGCCACACGTGTCAGCTTAACGGCTCGATCAGAAAAAGCTGTTTCAATCCCGTCTCCAAGAGGGGAACTGGCAGATGCCCTTCTGTGGAGCGAACGTTTCTCCCCTTCTCCACCCTCCCTGCCGAGGGCGAGAGCTGACGAGCCAGGGGCTGAGGATGCTTGAGGCCGGCAGGAAGTCCCCGACAAGGTCCAGGAGGGCCTCTCCCGCCCCCGCACCGCGAGTCGATGCGCCCTGAATGTGCTCGCCATGGCTTCCGCTCTCCACCGCGGCTTACAGCCCCGACTGTGCGCAGACGCGGAGACTGGACGTGCGGATGAATAAAAGCAGCTGCTTGGAGCTTACAGTGGACTGGCCCGGGCTGGCTGACAGGAACCTGGGGGCACCTGGGAAGTGGGGAAACGGGCTTCTCTCCTGAATGCCCCAGATTTTTGCAGCGGGGCCCTCGGCTGCTGCCCAGCCCCTAATGGGTGTTCCCGAGTCAGCCTCCCTCAGCAGAGAGGTCGGCTCGGAGCGGCTCCATTCTACAGGTGGAGCAGGGAGGCTCACTGGGGCGAACTTCGCCTGCTCCCACCACCAGGTTCCATCTTCTGCAACAGCCCGGCAGAACTTGCCTGAAGGAACCTCCTGAAGCCAAGGCCAGACCCAGCTCATCAGCAGCGGCCGCTGGTACCCACGTGCCCAGGAGACTGCAGTGGGGTCATGTCTGAGCGCCCCTGGCCGCCACTGCTGCGGTGGGGGCTGGAGATGGCCCCCCGAGCTTGGTGGCAGCTCTGGCTTTGAGGCCCCCGCTAGGCCTGGCAATCAGAATCTGCATGTTAACACGATCCCAGAGGATCGTGAGGTTCCTGCCCCCCCAGTATTGCGATGGCTTCCAGCTCATCCTGTAGACTTGTGGTTTTGCCCTGACTCTATTTCGGGGGTCACGGGTCCCCAACGCAGGACAGCAGGTGACACTTCTCCCCGAGATGCGCCTGTTCCAGCTCAAGCGGGCAGAGGAAGGGGCTGAGAAGCAGAAGAGGGGAGGGACTCCAGACGCAGCAGGCCAGTCACACACCGGTCAGCGTCCTGGAGGCTTTTGCAGCGAGGGCAGGGGCCTGCCGGCGGGGTGGCCAGCAGCGGCCAGGTCAGGCTGCCAACGCCTGCCCCTCCACGGGCAGTCCAGGGGCCCGACGAGGAGACCCGGCCACGGCTGGCAGAGCAGCGCCAGCACCCGGCTTCTCCATCCAGCCCCTGCTCCGTCGCCTGCTCCCCTTCGCCCGCCCACAGCTGTGGCGGACAGTGGGGCGCTTGGCATCTGTGCCATCTTTGTCAAAACTGTAGCTTGCGTCAGGGCCTCGAGGGCTGAGCGTCGCCTTCAGCTTAGTGCTGCTCTCCCGCTCATGGGCAGCACCTGTGCTCTGAGCCACGCGAGGAAAGGCTGTAAACAGCCACTTTGTTCGGCTCAGCTGGGGGTCTCTGGCCCCGGATGGGGGAGGTGGAATCCTGAGCCGGAGATGTGGGTCCCTCCCTGTGACCTGGAGAGCTGCCAGGGAGGACCCGTGACTGAGTCTGTGCCAGCCGCTGCACCCCCACGGGCCTCTTAGCCGGGTTTGTCGCTGCCGACGCCACTGTTGCATCAGCCGTGCAAGACCCACCTGCCCCAGAGACGCCTCTCCCAGAGGGCTTCTTCTCCTCTTCTTCAAGTTCCCTTTGGTGATGTTTCTGCCAAAACTGAGTCAAGAAATGGAGAGTGTAGAGGTGAAACGGACACCCAGAGGTCAGAGTTCAAGACCAGACTCTTACTTCCTGTCTGAGCATCAGGTAACTTTATCAGGGAATTCAGGAGCCTGAGGCACAGCTACGTTGCAGTGGAATTAAGAGAAATAAGTGGAAGACAAGATCCTACTAAGTAGGTGCTCAAGTCGGTATCCCTTTGCAGGTTCACAAACAGTAGTTGGCGTTATCTGGTGACCTCAATCTGTGCTTCCCAGATGCAGCTCACTGGGGTACCCCAGCCCGGTCTGGACCTTCAGCAACTGAGACTGTAGGTCCCACCCCACAGTCTGCTCTAACAAGGCTCCCAGTTGATTCTGCCGCACACTAAGGGTGAGAGCAGCCAGTGTGGCCACAGCCTGGCAGAGCTAAATCAGCCAGGAACCCTGGGAGTGCCCTTCAGGGTCTCACTGACGCACAGAGGAAATCGTATGAAGTTCTCCAGAGAAACAGACCAGAAGGAGAAACAGGCAGGTGGGGGGTGGGGGAGGGTGGATAGATGGATAAGTAGATTAGATAGACAGATAGATGGATAGATGGATGGATGGATAGACAGACAGACTGACGGACAGATGATCGGTAGCTAAAGAGATGATAAGGAAGATTCATACATGATAGATATCTAAGTGGATGATGATTGATAGTGCAGAGTGGATGAATGACGCCTGCAGAGGTGACAGAGACGAGAGATTCACTATAAGAAACTGGTCACGCAGCCTGATGATGGGACTTTCTGCCGCCGGTCAGCACTGAGAGCAGAGCGCAGCCGCGGGACGCCAGTGGCGTCGATTTCAGCCTAAGTCTGAAGACCCAGGCAGGTGGACACGGGGCAGAGGCCGTGTCCACTGCACCCATCAGCCTGAGTGTGACCAACTCGCCTTTGCGTCCTGTTGGGAGCCACTGTGGCGTGGTCAAAGCCCTCCTGTTTGGGGGGGGGGGTTGGCATCTGCTTTACTCAGTTCCCCAAATCAAATGCTGATCTCTCCCAAGACCCTCAAACAACCCACAGCCGCTCTGGACACCCCTGGAAATTAACCTTCACACGAAACAAACAAGAAGAGCAGCCGGCCCCTGGGGGCGCACGCCCGTGGGGGGACCCTCCCATCGGGCCTCCTGCTCCTCACAGGCTCCCTGAGTGTTAGGCACTGACCTCATCCCCATCCTGTAGAGAAGCAAACTGAGGGCCAGAGTCCAAGTGGGGGGGTTGAACCCCTGTGTTCTGGCTCCAGACCCCATGGGTGTTGCTTCCTCATGTGGGGGTCTTTGGGGGGGGCAGGGTGTGTTCCGGGGATCCAGACCATGCAGCCACTTGGTGCCAGAGCTGGACCCTCTGTGTCTTCCCCCAACCGAGAGTCACTTCCTGGTACTCCCGTCTGACTCCAGCAAGCCCAGGTATCTCAGCCACTCGGGCTGCGGTGCCCAGGGCTGGCTTTGCTGGTGCAGAGACTTCCAGCAGACAGCTAGGGCCAAGGGGTCAGCCCGGGAGGAGGGGGAGGGTGGGTGTACACACAGCAGAGCAGGGGGACATGCGGGGCTTCCTACAGGAGCCCCCGTGTTTCTGGCGGCTCTGGAAGGGGGTGTTAGCCAAGCTTGTGAGGTCTCCTATGTTACCTGACGTGCTTATCACAAATGCAAATGCAAATCAAAGATGTGTTGTTATGTGTTCAATGTCTGCATTGCTGCTGACTCGCCCACCGAGCAGCGCTGCCTTGGCCCACCGAGCTCACCTCACCTCCCTGGTGGTGGAGGGGATGGCAGGCACCCGATCCTCACTGCAGGGCGAACAGCTATGTCCACATTTCTCTGCTAGACGGAGACCCCCTTGACCACACAGGCGGTTTTGTCCAGCTCTGTGCGCCGAGGCCCCAGAGCAAGGGTTGGCTTTAGAGGTGATTTGTGATTTTGGTCCCTGTTGCTAATAAGATCATCTCCCCAGTGCAGGGAAGGAGGGAAGGCAGAAGCGGGTCTCCCAGCATTGGACTGGATCTTCGCGTTTGCTGTTTCCCGAGGTCCTCAGAGGCTGTAATCCAGAAGGTAACACATCAGGCACCCAGTTCCTGGGCACCAGGACGGAGCCAGGCTGGGTGCCTGCCTCCCTGGCAGCTTAACCCACAGGGTGGAGAGGCCAGCGCCTTGAGGTAAATAACCACCGCAAAAAGTCCTCCACTTAACCCTCTTTTTTGCAAACCTAAGATTGTGAGTCACCCCCAATTAACCTCACCTCCCAGATTCCGCTCAACACAAAAGGTTTGATTCCAAGGGCGGAAAGGCTATTTTTAGATTACCTTTATTATTATATTGATACCAAACCAGAAAAGGCCAGTGCCCTTCCAGAGCCGCCAGAAACACGCAATCCCAGTCACCAGCCAGTGGGAGGGGATGGGGGGCTCCCTGGAGATGCCCCGTCCCAGCCCCCAGCCCCCTGCACCCTTGTCTCCCGGGGCAACATCAGGGGGCGAGGTGTCAGCATTTGCTTAGCTCTCCCGTCACGAAGGTGAGACCCCTCTCTGCTCTTCTGCTGACTTCCCAACATGTGCAGTCCCACCCACAGACCACCTTAGGTCAGCAGAGCGTCACATTCTCATTCGAAAGGACAAACAGCAAGGTCAAGGCAGGACTATCTTTGGGAAATTATTAGGCTCATATGCAACCTTATTTTTATCCCAAACTTATTTTTTTTCATGAGTTAATAGGCCAGTCGGCTCTGCGAGGGCCACCTGCCAGGAAGTGGGGGTGGGGAGACATGAAGACACAGCAAGAGAGGTAGGAGGCTCAGGGCATCTGCTCTTTGAAGGGCACAGTTCAGAGATATTGATTTGTTTTTGTCTGTGCCCTCTCTAAATTAATCAAGTAAAGACTTTGATATACCCTGGAATGTTCCAGATACACATTCGTTGACTGAGGACCATGAGAGTCACCATTTCTCATCCAAATAGTGAAGGTATTAATGGGTGATGTGGAGAGGAATCGATAGAGGGTGATAAATAAGTGATGGCACTTGTGAAGGAATATTATACAGTCATTAAAAATATATGTACTTAGAATATTTAATGACGTGGGAACTGCTTGCCATATAACAGTAAGTTAAAAAGGTAGGACGTAGCAGGCTCCATAGAAACCACATGACATCAGCTGAAGGAAAAATAGAAATATAACAAAGATTTCCTTTTTTCTTCACGTCTCAATTTCCCTTATTCCTGGTGATATGCTTTTATCCCACCTAGCTTATTTTGTTCTCCATTGACAAGTCTTTTTAAAACCTAAAATAAGGCCTTCTCTGTGCAGAAACAAATTCTAATTACATCAAAAAATAACCTCAAATTATACAGAAATGAAAGCAGTTTCCTGCCACTTTGGTAATCATTTGGCGTATAATTTCTAGAGCTTTCTATCTGATGTTGGTGTATAACACCTGTGCATCTCTGTGCCCATGCTAGGTGTATAGATATCGAGCATGTTATATATAGACATGTGCATATACGTGTGGATTTCAACACTGAAAGAAAAATTAATACATATATGACAGAACATGTTGCACTTGCGTGGCAGCCTTATGCAGACTCTGCTAAGGGGGCGTCTGGCTGCTTTTCACGCTAAAGATTATGTCATTTTTCCTGAAGACGCAGTAGTTCATGGTCTATGCAGACCCGAAACTGCCCTCCCAGGCCCTCACTGCATGCTACGCTCATGCAAAAATCTTGGCCACCCACTTGGGGCCCTCTCCCTGGTTGGGAGAGCAAGGGGCACACAAGGCACAGCCCTGGGGACCCTATCCCCAACTTCGGTGTGCAGTGAGACAACCCAGAGGCCAGGCTCTGGTGGAACCCTGGCCCTTGTTTGGCCAAGCTGCTGGGTAAGCGCCCGCTGTGGACCCAACTGTGTCTGTCCACTGCCTGCCCTCAACTCCTATGTTGAGGTCCTAATCCTCTTGTGATTGTATTTGGAGATGCGTCCTTTCTGGGATAATATTCGACGAGGTCCTATTTCGAGGCTCCCCTGCCAAGTGTGTGAATCTGCTGGAGTGCTGAGGGGGGCAGGCAGAGGAAAGGCCCCCACGTCCTTGTCCCTGAAGACTGTGAATGTTTTATCTTCATGGTAACAGGAACTGGCAGGCATGAGTAGGCCTGGGATTTGGGGGCGACTACCCTGCTGCCTCACTAGGGGCCTTGTAAGAGGCAGGAGGGCTCGGAGCTAGAGAAGGAGATGAGATACTGGGGCAGCAAGGCCAGCAGACTGGGGCCACCCACCAGGGGACACAGGTCACCCCCAGAAGCTGTGACAGCAGCTGAGGCTCTTTCTGGAGCCAGAAATGCACACGGCTCTGTGGACACCTGGGTGTTAGCCTGAGCCCCATCTTGGACCTCTGGTCCCCGCGACCTATTGCTTTAATCTTGCGGTCACCCCTTGCAACAGGCACAGGAAGCGACCCCCACCGAGGCCAGCTCTGGAGGGACCCACCCAAGCCCTGGGCTATCAGGTCATCACCTTCTGCTCAGTGTGGTGTTGGCGAGAACTTTTCTACTTGTTTTACTTACACAATTCGAAAAATATTTTTCCTTTAAAAAGCCAAGTGGTTACGTTGTGGGGTGAAGGGGCGTGTCAAACACATTTCGTCCCCCGTTACCTGCTGCACGCCTACTGTGTGCCAGGCGCTGGCTAAGCTTGGGGTGCGCGGTGGGCAACGGATCCCCGCTCTCGTGGAGCTGATGTTCTGCCGGGTGTGGTTGGGGGAGACAGTAAGACGGACCCCCGTGGGACAAGCAGACCAGTACGTGGGAGGCGGTGCGTGTGGTGGAATGGGGGGAGCGGGGGGCGGGGGGAGGAGCGAGCTCCATGTTCCCGCCAAGTGGTCAGGGCTGGCCTGCTCCACGCAGCCTCCGAGCTTCTCCTGCTCTCACGCCGCATCAGCCTCTCAGAATCGCGTCCTCCGCATCGCTCTGTGGGTCAGAGCCATTCTTACCTGCCCCCCTACAATGAGGGCAGCTGAGGCGCGGCGGGAGTCACGGGCACCGTGGCCAGCAGCCAGCCGGCGGCAGAAGAGGGATGAGGCCCGGGGCCTTCTGTTGGGTCAAGAAATCAAGGCCACAGGCGGCAGTTCCGGGGGACAGCAGCAGCGCAGAGGGACACAGCCCACCTGACAGCCCACCTGACAGTCCACCTGACAGCCCACCTGACCCACGCGCACGCGCAGGGGGGCACGGGAAACGGAAGACACAGGGCAAGACCCCTCGCCCCGCAGAGCCGGTCAGGAGCAGGGAGGAAGCACCTCCCCGCACCGCTGCGGCAGCTGGGGGACCCGACACCGCCCCCCAACCTCAACGCCAGCCCCCACCTGCCTCTTCCTCGCACATGCTGGGGACGAGTGAGCGGCCCCACCGTGGGCGCTGTGCGGCGGCTGTCAGGAGCCGGGCGGGGACCTTGCTAGCGGCTGAGTTTCTCTGCGAGGAGGGCGGGAGCCAGGAGCCATCTTCACTTGAGCCCCAAGCAGAAGCGACTTCGTGCCAGAGACACTCGGGGCGCCCCGCCCATCCCCGCCGCGCTCCAAGAACTCGCATTGTGGCAGAGAAAACAGCCCGGGAAGTCAGTCCAAGAGAGGGCGAAAATAGAACACCGGGGGGAGAGGCGAGGGAGCGGGGTCTCGCTGTCACTGCCAACCCGACACAACAGATGGGGGAGGCAGAGCCTGTCAAGGAAGCGGCTCCCCCAAGGCATCCGTCCCGAGGACCAGACGCCCCCAAGTGCAGAAACGGGCTGAGCCTCAGGGCTGCCGGAGGCCTGGCCAGACGGGGCGTCCCCACACGGGCCGGGGCCCAGCGCCGCCCTGCCCAGCCCCGCAGCCTGGGGCCCACTGACCCCAGTGGAGAGAGCGGGGTCCTGGCTGCACAACTTCCTGCGGCCTCTCTGGTTCCGCAAACCCAAGGAGGCTGCAAACCTCCTGCCGAGCAGAACCCACATCGGCTGAGATCTGAAGGGGCCTTCAAATCCAGGCTCAAATCCTCCTCCCAAGGTGATCGGATTAGGAGGGGGCCTGCGGGAGGAGATGGGGTGCGGGGGGCGCCCTCGTGAAAGGGATTCCTGCCCTTGGAGAAGAGACCCGGACCGCTCCTGGCGGCTTCTTCCATGAGGACACCGCAGAAGTCTGAGACGCAACTGCACGGACACCCCAAGTCCTGGCCGCCAGCCTCCGGAGCACGGAGGGGTCAGTGGCTACTCTTCGGAAGCCCCAACCTGAGGTGTTCGTGACGGACCAGCGTGGCCTCAGCCCCTGCTCTCGCCAGCTCCCTGGAGCCCAGTCACGTGTCCCCTACATACGAGACCCGTCCTTTTGGTCCTGTTTCTGCTTGTGAGGACGGCGGGTGCTAGGCGGCGGGTGGACACCCTGACGGTGTTCCGCTGGTCACCCTGGGCCGCGCCTGGGCTGAGCACTAGGCAGAGAGGTTCTCGATAAATTCTCGGGGCCGTCAGGCATAGCAGTTCCCGGCAGTTTCCCCTGAAGCTAGGTCCGAGGAGAGCTTGCGGCGGGTGTGGACGGGGCTCCCGGGATGGGAGATCGCCCCAGCACTGGGTGCCACCTGCCAGGTCCCTGTGCGATGACACCCCCACTTTGCTGGCTCTCTACTCTTCCAGGAAAACACTCACCAAGGATCCCCGCAGCCTCCAAGCCAGCCCGCACCCCCAGGCCCGGTTCTTCTCGCCAACGCTCAGGCCCAGCTGCTCTGGCTGACCTTGCTTCACGTGTCTGACCCGCCTGTTACCCCGGGCCCCATCCCAGGTTTTCAAGCTGATGGATCACAGCTTCCGGGACGGGTCCGGCCAGAGAAGGCGGTGAGGGCCGTGCTGGTCCGTCACGAACACCACAGAGCGGATCTGCTCAGTCACACCAGTTATAAATACCTATGGAGTGCAATACCAAATAATTGTGGGGCATATTTCACCCTGCCTGTTGAACACATTGCACGGGAGGAATTGATCCCTGCTGTTTCATTTATTAGATGGTGTAATACCACAAAAATCGCTTCCACGATATCCCAAACTAAATCATTTATTCTTGACAAAAATCCAATAAAGAGCTCAATCCTTCTCCATAGGCAGATAAAGCACAGATTAATGGGGCTGCCTAGATCAAAAAATGCTGGGAAAATGAAAGCGAGATAGAGAGTGAAGGCCCCTTTCTCCTCCTCACTTCCCCAAGGCTGCCTGGGCTCAGGGTTTTATTACAAAAAGCCGTCTAAGTATTACAGGCTAATCCGTAAATCCCAGCCTAGTAAAATATGTGACGGATTTGTAAATTGTGCCCTTTACAAATCTGATTGAACTTTTTTTTTCCGCCAGGAGTTTGCTTTCCTCCTTTTTCTCTCCTCACTGTCCCCACCCCTCCGGGTCCCTGCAGCCCGGCCCCCTTCGCCAGGGGGTGTGGGTCCCCATCCTGGCAATATTTCCCGGTGTGCCCCGTCCCCATCCATGGCCTGACTTGACTTGTGGAGATTGCCGGGTTACAAGAGTCCAAGCAAACCATCAGCCTCTTTTATTTACTGCCTACAGGAGCTCAGATCTGGGGGGGCGGGGCCATGTCAGGGTGTGGCGGATCTCAGGCTTGGGGTCCACTTAACAGCTGAGTGCAAATATGGGAAGGACTGTGGAGGCAGCCGACGCTGCATCTCTGGGGTGGGGGGAAGAACAGGGTGAGCCTGGCGATCCCCAAGCCGCAGGAGAGCTGGCAGCGGGAGCTGGGGAGCAGACTCATCCTGCTCGCGGACTTGAGCTTGAAGCTACCTAAAAGCCTCCCTCGGGCAGGTCTCCGAGGTCCAAGATGCCCCCACCCCACCCTCTGCTCTGTGCACCCCGAGGGGCGCTGGCCCTCAGCTTGCCAGGACCCAGGCGGCTTCCAGAACGGCAACTCCAAGATCCCCAGAAAATGGCGCAGAGAACCTGCGCGGCTCCTCGGCCGCCAGTGCCAGAACCTTTCCGCGCCTGGCGCCTCTTCCCCTGCAGGATGCGAGAGGAGGGGCCGCCGCTTGCTACCTGCCGACAGGCAAGTTACCGGCTTTTCTCAGCCTCGCTGGCCCCGTGGAACAACGCCGATAGGAGCTCTGCGTTCACGGGTCACCGTGCACATGAACGAGGCTGCGCGAGCACCGAGCAGCCGAGCCTGGCGTGAGCGAGCGTGGCTGGCACGTGACGAGCCCATCCCCGCGGCCGCCGCCCTCACCGTCCTTTGACGGAAGGAAGCCTCTGAATTCACGAGGAAGAAGCGGCAACGGTGCCCTGGATGCGGGAGCAATGGCATCACCTCACCCCGCCCCCCCAATCTGAGCAGTGCTGACGCCCCGATGTGGGGCTGTACCGGCCTGGCTAGTGCACGCAGCTGGAAGCAGCGGTGGGCTGGGACCAGGCCTTCTGCTTGCACTGTGCCTTGCCTAGCTTTGATCCCGGGGAGCTGTACCCCAGCACCCCAGGAAAATGATTGCTTCCTCTCCTTAAATACTTCCAAAGACAGAGGAAAGAGGGAGCTGGGGTGGTTGCCCTGGCAACTTTCCTCACCCCCTCCCCACAGTTAGGCTGGAGCAGCTGAAGGCAGAGCTGGGGAGAGAGCGGGAGGGACCTCCTGGTGCAGGGTCCGCCGGGCATTTCGCAGGTTGGTGCGCGTGTGGCAAAGCAGGGAAGCTCCTGGGAACCAGCGTGCTGCACCCCCTCTCCACTCACGTGCGCCCCCTGCCCCCCATTCCTGGCGGCAGTGGCTCCTAAGCTTGCAGAGTGGTGACGGGTGGGAAGGTCTTTCCAACAGTCCCTCTTCATCTTCTCAAGGAAGTCTGCGGAGCAAGGAGAGGAAGTTTGCAGCCAGCTGCTGCCCCCACAGACCTGCTGATCTTACCAGGCTGTGCAGGAAGGACAACTCCCCTCCTGCTTGGGCCCTTCCCTGACCCTCAGGGCGCATGAGGACGCGGGCGTGGAGGGGCGGGTGGGGTGTGCGGAGGAGCGTGCTTGGCTGGCCGGGTGAGGACCCACAGAGCAAGCACAGGGCTGCCAGGAGACAGCGGAGCCAGGCAGTTGGAGGGCGACTTGCAAGGGGGGCGCCTGCTCCCCAAGGACATTCCAGAGAAAGTGGGGCTCCAGGAGCATGCGCCCCCCGTCTGCCCCCACGGAGCCCAGACTGCCCTCTTGTCCCTCCAGACAGCCAGGCCATGCGCTCTCCGCGTCCCTCATTAACCTTTATTCCTCTGCTTCCCGCTGGGCTTTAATCATGTCTCCTGGGCATTCCAGGTCTGTAGCCTGGCAACCCAGAGAGCCTCTCAATTGTGCCTTCCCCCGCCCTGGTCACAGCTGGGAAGAGCGCGGAGAATGGTCTCCCGCAGCCCTGGCCCCGGCTGGGGTCTCCCTGGGCTCTCTCCTGCCCTTTTGATTCTTAGTATCTGGCTGGGACAAACGCGGGTTTTAGTGCTGACGGGCAGCGGTGAGCGCAGCAGATGGAGGCAGCCGGGCAGCGGCCAGTGCCCTGAGCCCTTGGGGCGGGGGTGTGCTGAGGAAGAGGGACCAGGGCCATCACCCCGTGGAGCTGGAGGTGAGGTGTTCAACAGAGGCGTCCTCTTGGGGGCTCAATTTTAGGGTATTCGAACACTGGATAGACTTTGACTTTTCTGGTTGAGGGAGGCTGGCGTGAGTGAGAAACAGAGCGGAGCTGGGGAACGGGTCCCCCATTCATGCTTTCTAACCCTCCACTCAAAAGGCCCAGACAGGCACTGGGTCCGGGGCAGTCTCACTACAAGGCATAGCCTGGGAGCCCCTGGTCACCCCCGGGTCCATATCGTCTAGAAGCAGATTCCCAGCGGGGACACGAGGACCTAGTTCCCTAGAGACGCAGCGGGACCCCGGCGGCCACCACGCCAAGGCTCGTCACTGTGAGCTGTGGTGACCGGTCTCCACGACACCCCTGGCGTCTCCACGAGGCTTGGAGTCAACCCCCCGCCCCCAGACGTGGCCCTTGGGCCCCGGCCAGCACGCGGAGGACCCTGGCACGGCAGGAGGAGGGCGAGATGGCGGGAACCTGGTCTGTTCTGCTCAGTGTTGTATCCCTGTTGCGCCTCCCAGGCGGCCGAGCTGCAGGCATTTTTGATAAATGGATTGAAAGGTTTGTCTAGTTTTGCTAAAGCTTCTGTAAGTGTCTCTGTATCTTCTGCGGAAATTACATTTCCCTCCTTCCTGCAGCGACTCGCTCCCCCTATTTCCTGGCCGTCTCTGGCTCCCCTTCCCAGTCTCGCGCGCGTGCACACACACACACCCCGTGCAAAGATGAGCCAGCTCTGCATTCACCAGCTCGCCTGTGCCCAAGGGCGGACAGTGATAAGAAGGCACAGTGATGGTTGTGCCTCCTGGTGCCCCCCCACGTGCCCACCCCAGGTGCGGCGAAATCCTGCAGCTAATGGCTCAGAGCCCACCTGGTCTGTCTTTCGCAGAAGTGACCCCACGGGAAGCTTGCAGACCAGGGCTCCCCCAGAGCGGGGCTGAAAGTGGACGGCACCCCTCTAGGAGAAGCACCGCGCCCCAGTGACCCACTGCCCGAGCCCCGTGAGGCTCAGGGAGCCTCTTCACCCTCCTCCTGCAGCCCCGGGCCAGCTGGAGGCTTCGTCCCGACCACATCTGAAACCCATCAGGCGCTGCCGGGCCTGGCTGCCAGACTTTTCCATAAATAACTTGCTGGGCTTGGCTTCTCGCCCTCCTGGTGATGTCATTGGCCCCTGGCCCAAGCGGTGAGGTCGCAGGCTTCCCCCCCTCGGCACGGCCTCCGGGCGGGGCGCGAGACCCTCCTGGCAAAGCTCGCCCGTGCCCGCCCCTTCCGGCCAGGCGGCCCATGTGGGTTCTCCGCCATCTGGGACCCCGCGTGGTGCCAGACGGCAGCCTCCCCTCCTCGTCGCCAGCCACCCAACAGCCTCCCGACTTTCCTTCTCCCGCTGGCTGCCTTCCGCGCCTCGTGACGCGGTTGCCGGCGACAGTGGACCCGAGCTGTGGGCTCCGTGCTGCGCCGCTGCATGTGGCACTCACCCAGGTTCGAGTCCTGGCCGCCGCCTACTGGCTGCGTGACTTCAGCAAGCTGCTCAACCTCTCTGTTCCTCTGTTTTCTCATCTTTAAAATGGGCAGAAAGGGCCTCCCTGGTGGTGCAATGGGTTAAAGCGCAGCACTATGAAGCTGTCCACAGCCACTGCAGCACGAGTTCGATCCCCAGCCAGGGAGTGACCACAGGGCATGGCAGACCCCTCCTGACCCCCCCGCTGCTCCCCTCAGCAGTGTATTTCAGCTGATCCACCTGTTCTGCTCCCCACTCTGTCTCTGGTGAATCCCTCACCCCCACCCCACCTGCACTTCTGGTACTCCAGTTCTGAAGGCATAAATAAATCTTTTTTTTTTCTTTCAGATTTATTTATTTGCGCATACAGAACTGGGGTACAGGCCAGAGTCTCAGGGCAGTGAGAGGCTTTACCAGAGACAGAGTGGGGAGCAGAGCAGGCAGATCTACTGAGGTACACTGCTGAGGGGAGCAGGGGGGGACAGGAGCGGTCTGCCACGCCACGTGGTCACCTCCGGAGCAGGCGGGGATCGAACTCATGCGGAAGCGGCTTTAGCTTCTCAGTGCTGTGCTTTAACCCGCTGCGCCACCAGGGAGGGCCCATAAATAAATCTTTTAAAAAAGAATAATAAAATAGAACAGGCAGAAGGATCATAGGGCCTCTCCCAGGGGCCCTCATGAGGCTTTCACGGGCTCCTGCTTACAAAGACGCAGCGCCTGGCCGCTTGGTAAGCAGTGAACACATCTCCATGTGTCTCAACAACAGACACGTTGCCTGGGACGTGGCGGGGGCTCTGGCTGTACGTGTCTTCAAAGCTGTGACGGGCAGAAGCACGGGTGGCCGCCACACGGCTCTGCCTTCCCCGCCACCCCCAAAGCGGCCGCTCCCCCAGCTGGCGCCCTCCTGGTCCTCTTATTCATGCCAGTGGGCTCCGTGCACTCCCAGAAGCCCCGGCTGGTACTGGGCATGGGGAGAGCGAGGGGTGGGGGCGGAGGCCCCCCGCCTGCCATCCGCTCCAGCAGAAGGAAGCCGGCCCTGCCCCGGCCTGCTGGTCACCATGCTTCCAGCCAGCACGGAGCCACCGGCCGGCCCAGCCCTCGGCCCTCATGGCCAGACGTGTGTGGAGCAACGCTGAAGCGGCCCTGGGAGATGGGCCCGCCCTGGGGCCAAGCGGAGTTTTCCCGGGCTTTCTGTTCCAGCACTTCCGCTGTGGCGGCCATCAGCCGCGTGTGGCCACTTGGCACTGGGTGGGCGATGAAGCACCGGGCTTCAATCCTCAGGCATAAAGGAGACAGTGCAGACGGTCTCAGGAATCACTCCTTCGAGTTACTTCAACTTGAAAGTATATTGCACCTAGACGGGTGTGCTGAAAGGTTATTTAAATGACTCTCACCTATGTCCCCCACTTTTTTTTTAAGATTTATTTATTTGTGCATACAGAACTGGGGTACAGGCCAGAGGCTCAGGGGCGGCGAGAGGCTTCACCAGAGACAGAGCGGGGAGCAGAACAGGCAGATCGACGAAGTCCACTACTGAGGGGAGCAGCGGGCAGGTCAGGAGAGGTCTGCCGCGCCATGGGGTCACCTCCGGGGCCGGCGGGGATCGAACTCATGCAGAAGCGGCTTTAGATTCCCAGTGCTGTGCTTTAACCCGCTGCGCCACCAGGGAGGGCTCCCCACTTTTTTTACCGCAGCCGTAGGAGATGCTGAGCACGAGTGACTTGGTTCCTATTTCTCTTGATGGTGCTGATCCACCCTCTTGCTGAGTCTGGAACCATCCCTGTTCCCTCTTCCTGAGGTCCAGCTTAGTCAGTGCTGTGCCTTCAGCTGACTACCCCCCTGCCCCCCCACAGCCTTTCCAGGGGACAGGGCAGCTGAGCAGAGATTCTCAAGCAGAGATTCTCATAGCTGGTCTCTGCTTCCCCACCATTAGCCTGAGTTCCTCATCTTTAAGGGGGGCTCCCCACAATTGGTCAAAACACTCCAGGGCCCAAGCCTGCAGTAACAGTGCCCCCCTAATCTCGCTCTTATAGCTCCATGACTGTGCTCCCCCAAACCCCTTTCTGCAAGCCTTGCCCATCATCTCCATCCTGTGCGACTTACTCAGCCTTTATAGCCTAGATCAGAAACCACCTCCTCCAGGAAGCCTTTCTGGACTGTAATGAATCAATCACTCCAGGCCATCATAGAACTTTTCCTGAAACTCACCTAAACTCTATGCCAGGCCATTTCCATTCATAGAAATCTCCAGAAGAACCATCTAAGGTTAGTCTGCTTTTCTATGACAGCAAACAGGCCTCGAGGGATTAAGTGTCTGGCCCAGGAGGCAGCTTATAGGCCTAAAAGTAGAATTCCAGGGCAGGGCACCTGCTTCCTGACCATGTTCTTTCTGCATTGCTTTGTGGTCCCCTAAAGATACCAGTCTGGGAAGCCAGGACCCCACTTTAACCATCACTGTGATCTCCCTGGCATCAAGCCAGGTCCTGACACACAGTAGGTGCCCGGTAGTTGCGTCCTGAATGTGCTCAGCATGGACCTCACTGGTCTTCCAAGCCCTGGCCTTGGCTATGGGGGTCCTTGCCCCCAGGCCCCCCCCCACCCTCCATGCTTCTCCACCTGCTTCTGGCCCCACTGCCTCTCCCCTGCCTCCCTCTGTGCCTGTTTAAAACTCAGTTACTGCCATGCCACTCTGTCAGCCGGGAATTAATTCCCCAGGTTGCCACTGCATAAAAACTAAACTCTCTTTTTACGGTCTCTGCAAGCCTTGCCCTTTCCCTTTACGCAGGTCTCTCTGCACGTCTGGGGAATAAATGAACATGGTGTCACTGATCGGCCCTGAGCAGCTACAGCCGTCAGGGCTTAGGGGTCTGGAGCCACCAGAACCCCAGGCTCCCAGGGGTCAGGGAGGGGGTGTGGGGCCTCGGGGTGTGTCTGAGCCTAAAGCAGTCTGTCCTGGGCCCCGGGTGTTCAGCAACCAGGCGGCTGCTCCCACCTGCTGCAAGCTCACCTGAGAAGCAGCTGTAGAGTCTCGGTTCACCCCCCCTCGAATCTTTCCCGTCAACCTCTCAACGGTGAAGCCACTGGCAGCAACAGAAAGGAAGACCTATGTGTATCCCCCACGGGTGAACCCCCAGAGCTGTCCGAGGCCTGGCCACGAAGTATAGCGTCTATACCCAGTGGGAGGGCGGGGCGCTCCCCAAGTTCAATGTGGGACTGAACAGCCCTCCATCTCCATCTTTCCAGGACCCACCCACATGGCTTCCTGGGGGAGAGGACCCCGACTTGACTGAGATATGCCAGCGTGGAAGCCAAGGTGAGTCGCCCCTGACAGTGTTTCTCATCAGGAAAATTGGGGGCGGGGTAATCTCTGTTTCCCTGGTCCATTGGAGACATTTGTAGGAGAACCACACTTGTAAGGGTCACGCCAATGCTCTGTTGGGGGGTGGGGGAGCCCAGGGTCTTGTCCACCCCATCTCCCAAAGAAGGTCCTTGAGTATGGTTGGCTTTTGTGTTTAATTTTCCCGGCTGTGGTAAATGATGACGGGAAGGGCCTCCATCTGGCCGTTCTGGCATTCCCATGTCTGAATCCCCCGCCACAGGTCGCCTGAGCCTGCGCCTGGGCCCCTGTCTAGGCGGAGACAGCACTCAGGCCAGGGCGGCCTCACCCCTGGGTGGGCTGAGCGGATCCAGCGACTGCTGC
>NW_004567139.1:7194833-7202924 GCF_000260355.1 Condylura cristata | reverse complement strand
TCCCCACTCCACTCCCCCACCCCCGCCTTCCATTTTCCAGAACCCTCAGCCTTTGCTCACACGTTCCTGCCTAATTAAAAGGAACCTTCCCACCCTGACTCCAGCCCCCCGTTCCCAGGGTCCTTGGTGGGCCTGTTATGAGTCGGCTGCCATGTGTGTGCGGCTCCTGGGACGCAGCTTTCGGGCAAGTTCTGTCCCCTGCGAGCCGGTCTTTGAAGTCCTCTGGACGCCTCAGCGCTGCGCTCTCGCGCTCGGCTCCGCCGGGCAGGAATCTCGCCACTCGGGTGTTTCTATATCGGGGCCTTCCCAAACACTACGCCCCCATCCTGCCTCTTCCCACCCTCCACGAAAAAAGTTCCTGGAGATGGAGCAGCTATATCCGAGATAATTGCTTAATTAGGGGAAAATTACTGAAGTTTCAGCGGCGGCGGCAGCAGCCACGAAGTCGTTCTGTCTAAAAGCCTCTAAGCCCAGCTCCATTAGGAAGGAGCCGGATGCAACACCCGCCCCCTCGCCTCGCCTCGGAGCAGAAGGGAGAGCGCCTGGGCCCGGGAGTCTCAAAAGCAGCCAGGCCCTGTGCACGCGCGCACGCGCACGCCCGCGCACGCGCACACCCGCGCACGCGCACACCTGCACACACGCACATGCACCACCAACACACGCATGTGGCACACAACCGCATGCACGCACGCACGCCTGTGCGCACCCCTCCCGCGTCGTTTCCCTTGGCTCTCCAGACACTAATAAGTGAGCTTTTGAGCTCATCAAAGGCCAGGGAGCCACACGCTCTCCTATAAAGAATCAGGTCATGAGTATGGGTGGCCCCGGGGCCCCGCGGCCTCTGCCGCGCGGTTCTCCCCTGCAGTCGGGGGGCCCCAGCCGGCGCAGACGCTAATGCCCAGAGCCAGGCGCAGTGCGGGGGCTGCGTCCGGGGTCCCCCGCGAACAGGGCCAGAACTCCCCGGGCAGCCCAGACCCACTGCAGGGCCCCGAAGCTGGGGCGTGGCTGCGCCGGGCGTGTGCGCGAGGCTGGCATCGTGGGGGGGGGGGGTTGGGGGAGGGCTTGGCGTGGCCTCCCGGCGCAAGGCCTTGCTGTTGGTCTTGGTCCAGGTCCCGTATGATCTGAGTTTCTATTTCTCAACATTCCTGCCTGCAGGGTCACGGTGATAGATGGTGGGGACTGTGCGAAATTGTGTTTGGTCTGAAGCGGAGCTTAGCAGGTGTCAGCTTCTAGGAGTGGTAACAGAGTGAGTTCTGGCTCTCAGGAGAGTCCTTGCGAGAAGGTTTTACGATTTCGGTCCCCTTTTCCCACCCTGACTTGTCATAATTCTATCTTCCCTCCTGATTGTGCCTCTGGGGAACAACTAAGCTCTTCCGAAGGCTCAAAGACAAGCCAGTGGAAACCCACAGCGGGACTCTGCAGGCCTGTGGTGTCTCTGGTCCCCCGGTCACTTCTACATGCAGAAGCTGGCTGGGTGAGCTGACCACTGCCGGGGCGGCAGCTACCCTGCCTCCAGCCCTGCCCCCAGCCCCAGGCCTACAATGGACCTTTTTCTGGCAAGAACGAGCACCTGCCAGACGGCCCGGAGGGGGCGCCAGAGAGCAAGCTCATGCCCCTGCCCCTCACAGCCCCACCCCCTCTCCACACATGGGGGCATTCTATTCTCTCTCCTTTCTAGGCAGCGTCCTGTCTTCCAAGTCTCCTCTGGATCATCCAGCCAGAGACACCCCGGCTGCCTCTGAGGTCCCAAACAGCCGCCTGCAGTGGAGGAGCCATGGGTGAATGTTACTGGGCTTTAGAGACTCGGTGGCCCTGCTAGTAATTGAAGACACAGGGCTGGCAGCTGGGAGGAGTCCCTTCCCTCAGGTGTGGCAGCCGGGAAGGGGGAGAGACACCCCAGCAGAGACAATGAGCAGGGTGGTGAAACAGAAGAGAACTTTGAGGGAACTTGGGGTGTGGGTTCAGAAGTTTGGAAGCAGGATTTTGGACCCAGGATTCTGTCTGGGGGGGCAAGGGAGGGGCAGTGCCCAGGAGTAAGCAGGTCCAGTGGTCACAGTGCTCACAGCTGACCCAAAGCAGCCACCCAGCGGAGGTCCTTGTGAATCCCAGCCTGGCAAGGAGAGGGCGGGGTCCGGCCGGGGCTGGCAGATATGGGGGGGCTGACATACCCGGGCCCAGCGCCCGCCCGCCCGCCCACGAGTCCGTGCCAGTTGGTGAGAGTGGAGGATCTGTGCTTAAACCTTTGCTAAGTGGGTACAGAGCAGGTACCAGCTTCCCTGCAATTGCACTAAGATACTCCCTGTACGTGAAATAAATCGCTGAGTGGGTCAGACTGGGTGAGCACAGCAGGAGAGAAGGGGACCTGCCGAGATCCGGGGACTCGGCCTTGCAGTGGGAGGGAGCGAGCTTCAGGGCATCAGTCTGGGCTCCCAGCTGATGCCGGAGTCGCCTCCACCCCGGTCTTTCCCCTGCAGCCCCAGCCCTTCTTGGGCTGCTGCAGAGCGGGCTAAGGGCTCCCTGCTGGGCTCTGGCTGTCATAGGGGGCCCCTCCTCCCCAGGCACTAAGTACCCTGACTTGGGGGCTTTGGGGTCTTGGAGCTTTGGGGGTGAGTCTGAGCAGGTCCTGCGCTCCTGGCGTTCTGGTCCAGAGCAAGGCTGCCTGGATGCTTTCTGGCTGGGGCTGCAAATCTGGGACCAGCAACCCCATCCATTCAGGGGGTGGCGCCTCACCACTCGCGGGGAACAAGATAGTTTCCACCTGTGCTGTCTCTGCGCCCGTCTCCGGCTCACTGTCTTGCTCTCCTGACCCTCAAATCAGGCTCGTCTGCGGAGGCTACAGCCCCCTCACCTGCGGCCTCACTAAACACGGGATGTTCACATGTCCCTGCCCAGCCAGCTGACTGCAGCCCTGACCCCAGACCCCACACTGGGCTGCTGGCTTGTCCCCTAAGACTCCAGCCACCCCAGTTCCACTGCCCCTGAGCTGTGCTTTGCCTTTGACCTTCACCTGCTGCTTCGGCAGATCCAAGACCAGGCCTGGGCCGTGCTCACTGCCCCTCTGGGCCCCGTCTCCCCTCCCCACAGTGGGGATCGCCTGCCTGTCCCCCTCTGGCCTCTCGCTGCCCCTCTGAGCTGGCTCTCCCTCCCCCACAGTGGGGATCGCCTGCCTGTCCCTCTGAGGCCTCTCCAATTGTCTCCTCGTCTTTGATTTGATGGCCACTTATTTTCCCCAGACAGTGGTTCTCAAAGGGTGTTCCCAGGGCCGGCAACATCAGCAACCTGGGGCTTCTCAGAGTCAGGTGACGGGGCATCCTGGGGGCAACGTGGCCTTTCAACAAGATGGGGAGCTCCGTGGCTGGCCCATCTTCTCTGCAGCTTCGTTTCCGAAACCCAGACCCAGTCCTCACTCTCCCTGGAAGAGAAGGGGCCCGGAAACAGTGGGCTGACTCTCGAGCTTTCAGAACTCGCGTCACATAACCCTGAAGCACAGGGTGCCAGGCCTCAGCCCCTGCCCAAACTCCCCTTCCAGCCTCCTGGCCCCCACCCCTCAGGCCCAGGCCTCTTGCCCGCGCCACCCGCTCTGAACCTGACGTGGGGTCCCAGGTGGCTCTTGAAGCAAGGCCGGCCCCAGTCCTCCTGGGCTGTGTGGGCAAACCCCGCCCAGGAGTGCGCCCGGCGCTCCCCGCCATCGTCAGCCGCACAAGCTCCAGCCACAGGCCCTCCGGCTGCGGGGACTGTGGGAGCTGGGGCGGGCGGGTCTTCGCTCCACACCCGCTGCAGCGTGGCTGGGAAGGCTGGCTCCCCAGGGTCTGCCGCTCAGAGCCCTCCCGACCCCCAGCCCGCCCGCCCAGGGCCTCCCGAGTCACCCCGGCTCCTGAAGGCTCCTGTGCGCCCTTTGGGCCACGTCACGTCCTGCTGGGGCACTGCAGACAGGTAAGACGAGGGGACAGGGTGGCTCACCCACGCTCAGCTTGCAAGGGCTACTCTGTTCCCCGTCACGGAGGAGGCATGGGCTGGGGTCACAGTAGTTCCAGATGTCCCGTGGCCCTCGAGCCGATGATCCCAACCAACAGGGAAAGTAGGTCCCCGCCGGCAGCTATCTCCCAGGGCTGACTCAGCAGCGGGGGGCCTTGGGGTGCTGTGTGGGGTTGGGGTGAAAGCGGGTCCCCACCTGGCCACCTCCCAGGGCTGACTCAGCGGGCAGAGGGCCTTGGGGTGCTGTGTGAGTTGGGGGTTTCCTCTAGATCCACCTTTCTACTTACATCTGCTTACACCAAGAGTACAGTGGGTTTGCACCCCCATACACACCACACCGAGGCCGGCAGGCGGAGCAGGCGGGCTGGCGCCAGAACCCCGAGTTCAGCGTCTGTCTCTGCAGGCGAAATGCACCATCTCTCGCAGCTAATCAAGGGTTGTAGCCGCCGCGCTCACTGGGGCCTCTGTGGTCTGATTATTTTCCAGGGATATTTCCTGCCTGGCCACAGTCTCTTTTAGGTGTGTTCATGAGTGAGCAGACAAGTCCCTGCACAGTGGGCCTCTCGGGCCCGGGGCTGAGGGAACCAGGACTTTGTGCCAGGCAACGACAAGGTGCTGGCCGCTCCACGCCAGACTCGCTGAGAGCTGACAGCCCCCCACAAGGGCGCCTGTGTCCTTCAGCCTCCAACTTCTGACGCCAGGAAGAGGGGGCTTGCTGGCCTCTGCTCCCAGCAGGGGGGACCCAGCAGGGGCTCTGTAGTTACCCTAGGTCCCAGTGGGACCAGTCCAGCCACCCCAGGCCCCGGAACCATGAGCCACAAAGATGGCGCCTGCTGAAGCCCCTGCAGGCAGCCTCCACCTCCCCTCCCTGGGGAGACGCCCCAGCACCCCCTTTGTGATGAGGTGATGGAGATCAGTCCCATCCCCCTCCCCCAAGCCTTGCCCAGACCCCTAGCAACCTCAAAGGACGCCAGCCCGGCCCATCACCTGTGGCCGCTGGACACTCCTGCTTCAGAGGCTGCCGGGGCCTCCCCCAGCGGCCCACCCCTCACTGGCCCTAAAGAGGCAGGCATTGACCAGCGTTTCTCACCTCACTCTGCTCCCCACCGGAGGCCCATTCTGCGGCTTAATCTGTGACATTTAACATAAATAGTTTTCTATTCCCAGCTGACCTTTAATGGCGTTTATCATCAGCTGTGGTTCCTGGCAGTGAAGCAAGAGCTGCTGTCTATGCCAACAGAATGCCCAAGGAGGCCCCGGCTCTCACCGCGTGAGGCGGGGGGGGTGGCTGGAGATGTCCCCCCGGACTCCAGCCTGCCACTCTCCGCCCAGAAATATCATTATGTGTTTCAATTAAAATTAGTGGGAAGTCAGTTATTAAGTGGCCTGTTATTATGGTAATGGAGACACTCCACGTTAACTCCCGAGGCCTCTCTGGCCCTCCTCGGAGGCCACTTTTCAGGCCCTCCCTGATGCTCAGTTGCCAGTGCAGCAGGGTACAAATGGAGGGAGGGAGGGCACCAGACACGGCCCGGTTGCACCCCACTTCCCTGCATATCCTCACTCCCCCACCCAGACAATGCCCCCCAAAGGCGACAAGCTTCAGCAAACTCCCCACCTGAAATTGCATGAAATCGGCACCATCCAGAGCAGAAGGCAGGGCCAGGGCCCACCACCCCCAAGCTCCTCTCCTCCTGGAGGGCTGGGTGTGGGCCAAGACCCTGCAGATACTGAGGGTGCAGAGGGTCACCAAAGGCCTGCAACTGAGGGCAGGGAGCCAGGCTCTGGCCCGTCTGACCCTGTGACCTCGGGCAGGTCGTGTGGCACCAAGCACCAGCCATTCTGAGGGATGAACGTCTGGGTCAGGAGTTCCCCACTGGCCCGCCCCAGCTGCATGCTGCCTGCGGCTTTCCCTGGCCTGGGTGGTGGTCCGCTGTGGACTGTCCGTTCCCTGCGTTCCTGCTGAAGACCTGGCCCCTCCCAGCACAGTGGGGCCTGTGGGAAGTGATCAGCTCCTGAGGTCATGAGGGTGGGGATCCCCTATGGGATTAGTGCCCTTATGAGCAGACCCCAGCCCCAATAACCTCACAAAGAACAGGTCACGTGAGTGCATGGCAGGGTGCGGGCCCCTGCAAACCAGGAGAAGAGGCTTCAGAATGAACCCTGCTTGGCTTGCACCTTGACCTTGGACTTCCCGTTTCCAGAACTGCGGGAATGAACGTCTGTCATTTAGGCCCTGCTAGTCTCTGCTGGAAAGGCGGCCAGGGCGGAGTCGAGAAGGGCCTGTTGCAGCGGAAAGTCTCTGCCTCAGAGGGGCATTGGCCTGCGGAAGTGGGGGTCCTCGTAGTATCCCTCCCCCCTCGTAGTATCCCTCCAGCGTCCTCTGGCAGACCCAGCGCCCTAGAGATGACTTCAGGCTTCTCTCCAAGGCTCCTTCTAGCCCTCTCTCCCTCCTCCCTAGGCGTCTGCGCACTGTGGGTCCGCAGCTGCGGCTCCAGGCGGCAGGCGGTTCCCTGCCTGCGGGGCTGTCAAAGCTGAGCTCAGAGGTCCTTGGGAGCCTTTCCAGCAGTGAGGCCCCGCCAGCCACCGAGGGGCGCAGCCTCAGTTTCCCCTCCAGGTAGCAGCTGCTGGGGACCGATGGGCGTGTGCCCGGACGCACTGGGGTGAGCCGTCCAGAGGGGTCTCTGTCATTGCCGGATGATTCTGAACATCCTCCCAGGCGGGAAGAAAGGAAAGCGAAACAGGCCAGAGCGGCCTCCGTCCCCTTGACAAGGAGGGGTGTCGAGGGAGGGGAGGGGAGGGGAGGGGAGGGAGGAAGGGGGCGAGAAGCGGAGCCCAGCGGAGCCTGCGGAGGCTGCAGTCAGAGGCTGAGCCCAGGGCCAGGGAGACACCTGAGGTTTCCTGGAGCCCGGGGGTGGGAGGCAGGAGGAGGGAGAGGGGCCAGATTTGTTTTCTTCTGCTGTGCCAACAAAAAAGAAAATGACTCGGAGGCGTCCAGACAGCCAGGACGCCGTAGGCGCGGCGGGCGGGGCGGCGGCGAGGCTGGAGAAATCGCCTTTCTGACCGCGACCTCGGTGGGTGCCTTCGGCTTCTCGCAGAGGCGCTGGTTCCTGGGGGAGGCGCCGCCGGAGAGGCACTTGGCTCGATTCCTTTCATCTCTGCAATTAGGACGCGCGCGCCTTCCCGGCAGCCCAAGCTGCTCGCGCGAGGGCCTCAGCCCACGCAGGACGCCGGCTCTTAATTGGAGAATGTGTTTCCCTTGCGCCTGGCCCACTCGAGAGCGCAGTGGGGCTGGCTTCTCCCAGGAGGCGGCGTTGAAGGGGCTTCCGCGGGGCCAGGGGCCTGCCATGGCGCTGCTTTGGGGGGCAGGTACAGGAGGCGGCTGCGAACCCTGCTGGGGAGCCCAAGCCCCATCCCTCACCCTCGAGAATGTGGACGCAGCCTCTGACCTGGTCAGCCCTGGTCTGGACACCCCCGCCCCCACCTGTGCAGAACCATCAGGACCATCCCCTCTGGGCGAGAGGTGTGGCCCCTGTGCTTTGCCCTCCGCCCACACACTGGGGGGCCATTTTCAGGCACAACTGCCCCTCTTCCTCCCTGGGCCCAGGCCTCCCCTCCCCTCTCCTTCTGGAATCTTCCTCCCACCCCGGGGTGGTTTCAGAGTCCTTCAGTGAGGCAGAAGCTCCCCCTCCAAGGCCAGCCAGGGCTGGGGAGGGGCCCCCTGACCCCTGCCTGGGAGGAGCAGGGCTCCACTGGGGGGGTTGGAGCTGCCCAGCAGGCGGGGGGCTGTCTGGGGAAGAGGCCACATCTAGGGGACCCTGCCTCTTTCTGGATTTTCTCAACACCGGCAAGGTCCCGGGGGCGAAGGCGTGGCCCAGGACAGGACTCTCCGATCAATGTCTGCAAGATCCAGGCGTTTCTGTGCCCACAAAAATATTCAAAGTGGACTTATTCCTGGGCGCCCCCCACAGCAGCTCTTCCTCCCGAGAGGTAGCACCTCCTCAGCTTGGCACAGAAGAGCCTCGTTTCCCCCACCCTAGCCCTGCCCTGGAAAAGCCAGTCTGGGTGATCTCTGCTTCCTCTTGAGAACTGCTCCAAGTTCAAGCCATGGCCGGG
>NW_004567139.1:7181192-7193838 GCF_000260355.1 Condylura cristata | reverse complement strand
GTGGCTCTGTGCCCTACGACCTGCCCTCTCTAGCCTGCTCGGGCCGCGGGCAGCTGAGAGGTCTCCAGCCCTTTCTCCCTGGTTGGCTTCCGACTCTGGAGACAGGCACCTCCTGTAGCATCCGGCTGGACCAGCTGATCCACGGCCACTGGGGAGGCCCCAGACACAGCCCCCATCCAGGCTGGCAAAGCGAGTGTCACCCCAGTGAGGGCCGAGACTTGGATCAGCGCCACCGGTGAGCTCTCAGGCTGGGGGCGCGGGGCCGTGAGCTGCTCTGAGATCGCTCCTTCCTCTACTGCCAGCCACACAGCGTCCGTCTTGGGGTCCAGGCGCCCATGCTTCACTGGCCCCACGGTCGGGTTCTTTAAGCCCACCTGGTTTCTTCCTTGTCTCCACTATTTACTGGATGACGGAAAACCCGTGATCCAGCCCCGGAGTATATGCGTGCTCTTCCACAAAGTGGGATTAATAACAGGACCTCCTGCCTCGCCCGTTGTCATGGGGATCCCATTAATTAATGATGGAGGGAAAAGCACTTTGTACCTGCAAAGTGCCTCACAGAGGAGATGATGTCGATGTCACCACCATGGTGCAGGAAGATACAGGTGGGGCAGGAAGAGTCCCTGCCGAGTCCCGCCTCTCTGTGCTACCTGTGAGCGCTCACTGATCGCAGGCCCCAACTCCCAGCACAGTGCTGAGCCCATCACGGCTGATAGAGACTAAACCGTGTCCCCCAACTAGCAGGGTGAGGTCCTAGCCCCCCGTGACTCAGAATGCTGCTCTATACGGTGAGGTGAGGAGAGGATGTCACCTTAAAACAGCGTCATTAGAGCCTCCCTGGCGGTGCAACGGGTTGACGTGCAGCACGATGAGGCTGTCCACAGCCCCTGCAGCATGAGTTCGATCCCTGACCAGGGAGGGACCCACATGGTGCGGCAAGCCTCTCCGGTCTCCCCGCTGCTCCCCTCAGTAGTATACTTCATTGGTCTGCCTGTTCTGCTCCCCACTCTGTCTCTGGTGGATCCTCTCACCCCCTGCACCTCTGTCCTGTACCCCAGTTCTTGTGTGCATAAATAAATAAATTTAAAAAAAAAAGCAGTGCCATTAGGGTGATTAGGGTGGGGTCGAAGGCAACGTGACCTTTTGGGAAGAGACACCTGGCCATGGACACAGAGGGAGGCGGTGGTCACATAGCAAGGGCCCGCCCTGCAGACGACTGAGCTCACCACTGGTCCCCACACCAATGTCTGTGCCTCCAGGCGCTGCGCTTCATGGAAGCCCCAGCAATGGCACAGGTGTGCTCACTGCTGTGGGTGCTGGGAAATGTTGATTCTGCAGAGATATCCCCCAGGGTCGTGTCAAAACGAGGTTCTGTCATCCAACCCATTTGGGAGCCAGGGGTTTCAGCAAAGCTGCAGCATGGATTTGTTCTCCTCCGAGTCCCTCACAGCCATCTCCATGCTAAGGGTCTTGAATCTCTGGGAGGGGGGTGACTGGGCCGTTTCATTGAACGTGGGGCCCTTTGATTGCAAAGGGACCATGAGATCTGTGTTCGGAGAGCGTCTCTTCCCATATTCCAGAAATTTCTGGCTCCAAGGATCATTCTGTATCGAGGGCTCTGCCTTCTGCTGCCTTGGCCTCTCCCCTCCCCTCTGCCCGGCTGGTGGGGGGTGGGCGCCCAGCGGCGGGGGAGGGGAGGTGCCCTCTGCCTGTGCTGAGCCAGTTGTCTCTCCCTTATCAGACAGGCAGCGACCGGCCAGAGCCTATGGTTTATGGCCCTATCATGTGTGAGATCTCGCCCATTAGGGAGAAGCTGTCAACGCAAAACATAGATTTCAAGACACACTTTCTACTCCAGGAATATGAATAGCCCCTCCGATCATTAGAACTGGAGCATTTTTTAAAAATCCAATTTGTTTCCCACCCTCGAAGCCCATTTAGTTTGCTTGCTGGCCTCTGTTAGGAAGGGAGGGCTGGAGGATGGGGCCTTCCAGAACCCGGACTCCGGAAACCTTGTGCCCCCAGAAATCATGCAAGCCCCTCATCTGAAACCTTAATTTTCCTTGGAGCAATCTGTTATCCATTTCTGGCGATGCGGCTGTGTATTTCTATGGGCAGGACTCTCCTTTCTAATCAGACAGAAGCAGGGGGGACCCTGCATGGGGTTCAGAGTCCCTGAAGCCGGGGAGGCGTGACCCTGTGGAGGTGAGCCGACCCCCGGGAGACCTCTGGAGGCTATCCCAGCAGGCAAGTCTGAGCAGGGGCTGATTTGGATTTGGTAAGTCCTAGAGATTGCAAAACTCCAAGAGGAAAATAAAGCAAAGACATTAAGTAAGCAAAAGGGCATGAAGAATCTCCACATCTGTCTTTCTCACCACCAGTGACGAAGCTGGTCCTGCTGGGCGGGTGGACGTGGGCCTCACCCCTGCAGTGAAGCTGACCCGGGAGATGCCGGGGAGCTGTTCACCCTCTGGGCTCAGCTTGCAGCCTTCAAGCCCTGGTGAGGGACACTTGCTGCGCTCTGTGATCAGGTGGGGGTCTGCGGACCTTCTCGAAGGCACACCCGCTGCCATCTCACTGTGTCCAGCCCAGGCCAGGCTGGGTGGACAGTGCTTTCTCTGCTAGCCACAGAGCCTTCCAGGACCTGAGATAGCCAAGGTTCAGGGAGAGCTGCCCCACCCTTCGGCCAACCTGCCCCTGCACAACCACGCTGGGCATAGCAATGAGCCGACCCTGCCCAGCCCTGCCGAAGGTGGAGGTCCCAGAGCAAGAAGACATGGAACAGCTCTAGTGGGGCGGGGACAGGAGTGGCCAGGAGCCAGAGGTGGTGGGCGGCCAGTGGAGGCTTCTGGGAAGGGCCAGAGGGGGCCACATGGGCTGGGCCCACAGAAGCGGCCGGCAAGGTGATGGCTTCCCTTGTTGCATTACTGCTCCCGAAATAAATCTGCTTTTGGACTGTGACTCATCGATGGAGTTTTCTACCCCCGAGACTGTCTGAAGTCTCGTCCCTCATCACATCAACTCAACACAGGCAGGGCTCTTGGACCGGTGCCCAGGGCTCCTAACGCCTAGGTGAATGCCGGATGCTCAGGGATCCACACAGGGAAATGAAGACCTGGGAGAGGCTGGGGTAAAAGTGACACTGGCCAACAGTGACCAGTCCCTGCCAGGCCCACGGTCTCACAGGAGTGGCTTCCGACCGCCCACGGAACAGGCACCGGGTGACTTTGTCCAGAGATCAAAGGCTTTGGCTGCGTCCCACCACAGCTTCAGATGCGCCGCGGCAGCACCAGAAGCCCCGGGCTCTCCGTCCCTGCCTGCAGGTAGGACCTGCCCCCTCGCCGGACACCCTTCTCGAGCCCGCTAGGCCCAGCCCGGTGTCGGGGCCTTGCTGCCCCCTCTTCTGCCTCCACTGAGCCGTGGTCCCTTTTAGCTCTCATTTGTAAGTGGGCCTCAGCCCAAGCAAAAGATTCAGCAGGAATCCGGCCGGGTTCCCAGACGCTTAATTGGAGCTGGGCTCTTCATTACCCGCGCACCTGTTCCCCAGCACCATATGGTCTGAGGTAAATAGACTGTAATTGTTTATCCAGAGTCAATTCTGCTTCGGGGGCGGGAGAGAGCGCGGGGCACCCGGCCCCTGGCCCCCACTCTGTTCTGCCGCCGGGCAGCTGAAGGACAGCGTCCAGGGCCCGGGGAAGGAGCTTGCAGCTGTCTGCCCCAGCGGGGCAGCCGCCAGGGCACCCACCGCCCCGGGAAAGGTCCTGCCCAGCTCTGCTCGCTGTCAGGAGCTTGGCGGCCATGCCTCGCTGCCCTGGGCTCATTTATCTTTTTCCCGTGGAGGCTGGAGGCTGTCTGAGGAGGCCCTGGCCTGAGGACGCTGGCCGGCCCAACCCAGTCAGTGTCCAGTGTCCCTGTCCGTCTGGGTGGCCTTGGGCCTGGCTCCTAACAGCTCAGACCTCGGCTGTGACGTGGACCAGAAATAAAGGCCGTGGTGCCCACATCCCATAATAATGGGAGAAGCTCAAATTACGGGGTGCATCTTGACGGGCCCCCACCCTGCTGCTGGGAGCTTTGGGGTGAGGGTCTCATAGTCCTGGGAGTGGGGTTTACTCGAGTGTACACACTTCATGGATGAAGGCGTTCAGGCGTAGGTGGGTGAAACCACTTGGGCAGCCAGAAACTGGGGAGCCGGAATTCTAACTCAGCTCACACCCCAGCAGAGCCCTTGACTGTGATGCGGCATTTACACCCGCAGTGAAGGCAGAAGGGGCTGGTGCCTGAGTACAGAGGGACACCAGGATGCCCTTTCCCTTCTCTGTCCTCCGTAGTGACCAGACCCCTCCCCGTCGCTCAACCCTCCCCCGCGGCCACCCCACCCAGGTGTCCAGCGCCTCCCCCCACACTCCCTGGGCCTCGGGTTGCCACCCAGCCCCCTTGACCTGGCTCGCCGGCCAGCCTGCTGGGGAGAGGGGGCCCCTCCCTGGCACAGCTGGTCCCTGGTGCCCTGGAAGGTGATGTCAGCGGAGGAGGAGGTGGCTGGCAGTGGCCCTGCCGGGAGCGGGGTGAGTGGGGCTTAAGAAAGAATGAAGTCCAGGCCCTCCCTGGTGCTGCAGGGGTTAAAGTGCAGTCGGCACAAGTTCAATCCCCAGCCAGGGGGTGACCCACACAGCGCAGCAGACCTCGCCTGTCTCCCTGCTGCTCCCCTCAGCAGTGTGTTTCCGTAGATCCGCCTGTTCTGCTCCCCAATCTGTCTCTGGGGAGTCCTCTCATCCCCCCGCCCCATGCCTCCTCTCCCCCACACCTCTGGCCTGTACCCTGGTTCTTGTATGCATAAATAAATAAATCTAAAAAAGAAAGAAAGAATGAAGTCTGAGCCTTTGGGGGTACTGGCTGAAATGGCCCCTGTCAGCAAGCAGAGCGCTGGATACCTGAGTGGGGGGGCAGGGCCCCTCAGAACCTGGTAAGACGAGCCCCCGGCCTCGTCCTGGGGCCAGGGAAGCGGGCTCCTCGCCAAGTCACTGCTGGCCGTTTCCACCCCAGCCTGGCCTGGGAAAGCCCCAGGAGGATGGATGGCTTCCCGGAGCCCACGAGAAGGGAGTCTGTGTCCTCTTAATCCGCACGGAATCGGTCTTTAATATGATGAACGGCTTCCAGGCCTTTCAGCCCTGACGGATCCCCTCTGCGGCAGAGACACTGCTCCGGCCTCCAGCCTGCCTGGGCTGCGCAGGGCGGGCAGGGCCGCTGGCTCGCAGGCTGCTTGGCCCGGCCTGGAAGGGGCAGCTGCCCTGGGCCTGGGCGCAGGCCTTGGGGTGGCCCTGCAGGAGGCTTCCCATTCCAGGCCTCTGAGTCACCGTCACCCCGAGGATGGAGACGTTCTGTTCCCCAAGACACAGGCTTGTCAGGCCTAGGTCCCCAGGAAGCCGGCCATCAGAGGGGCCCAGGGGAGGCGGAAGCAGGGGGACTGAGGGGTGACAAAGGAGATCTCCTGCAGGAGGAGCCCGGGGCTGGAGCGCTCATCCCACAGCTCCCTGACTGCTCCGAGGCAGCTTGGGACTGAGGCGGAGCCAGACTTCTGTGAAGGAGAAACAGTATGTAAGAAAAAGAGAAGAGAGCTTTCCCCAGCAAGTTTTCCATCTGCCCGGGGGTTGCCCTTTGAAGAAAAGCCTGGAGCCCTGAGCTGCAGCTGCTGACTCCCACGTCTGGGAAGAGACGGGTTTTAAAAGATGTTTAAGCTTCTGCATAAATTGGCCCTCAGGGGATGTGGCGGGTTCTGCCTGGGCCTGGCGAGCTCAGACCCCGCCTCGGGCTGCAGGAGTCCCGGGCAGTGGCACCGCTGCAGCTGCAGAGAGAGGGTGCGGGAGCCCCGCGGCCTTGCACCATCCCGTAACTCACGCCCACCAAGAAGCGGGGCTGGTGGGAGGGGGCGTTGGCAAAAGGGAAGAGAAAGGAGAACCTGCTGGACCCTCACCCTGTGGCAGTCACGGGCAGCACCTGCCAGTCCCCAAATCACTCCTGCTAGGCTGTGCTCTGGCTCCTGATTCGCAGGCGAGGAGACCAGGGCGGGAGAGGCGCTCGCTCTGGGTCACGGCAGCGGAAGCTGCCAGAGTCAGCGTTCGCCTGCAAACTGCTCTCTGCTCCGCCTGGGGCAGGATCGGGGAAGGGGGAGCAGCTGGGCAGGGCCGCTGGTCTGGGCAGAGGCGTGGAGGGCCAGAGGACGGTCGGGCTGGCAGAGGAAGCGGGAGAGAGGCCTCTCCCCAGGGCCAGTCCTCTGGACAAAACAGCTCTTTCCAGCTGTTTCCATCCAGTGTCCCGCCGCCTCCCGACACCCACTGGGTGCGTCTAGAGCAAACCCATCTGCAGCCCCAGAGGGTGGCTCTGAGCCCAGGTGGGCGCCAAGCTTCAAGGCTGGAGAGCTAGTGCCCAGGGCTGCCTAGTGGACTGGCCCCCACCAGGCTACCCTCACCGTCTCCCCAAGTCTCCCAGAGGGCTGAGTCCGCGTTGCCCATGACAGTGACCAGCTGGACAACCCAGCATCCTATATTGGCTCCGTTCCCCTCTGGGCCTCACGCCCCACCCCACTGCTGCTCTCCGGGGTCACCTCCCAGATACACCCCGCGGCACTCGACACCCTGTCCTGGGACCGGCTTTCGGGGAACCAGCCCCAAGGCCTCCCCACGTGTCCTTCCTCCAGCCGGCACCCCTCTTCGCACCCCTGTCCAGCTGACCCCGTGGGTCAGCAGAAATCCAGTAGGAGTCCTCCTCACGGAGACCTAACCAATGACCGGATCACGGGGTCCGAAGACTCGGGCAGCAAACATTACCCAGCTGGAGCCAGATCTCATCTCCAGCGCCGAGCCCCTCGCGACGGCCCGGCCACCGGCCCTCTCATTGATGAAGTGCGTCATAAGTGCTAAGTAATAATAATACCGTAAAATGCCTCGGTGCTCAAGCACAGACTTGGCTCCAGATAAAATGCCAGACAGACAGATTAGCAGGCGGAGGAAACGCTCGGGAGCCGTCTCCCCGCAGCTCCCTGGGCTAATAGATAGGTCCAATCAGACCACTTCAATTACTGCTTGGGGACTAATAGCCGGGAGCCTGATTAAATCCCTGGGAACTGGTGTGACGGGCGTGGGCTGCAGGCTGGTGACAGGCTCCGGAGGGCGGGAAGGGGGCGTGGGGGGGAAGGGGCGCAGAGGGGACACACGCAGGCACTCGGGGCCACCCTGTCCTGACCGAACTGTCCCAAAGGTGGCAGCCTGTGCCAGGCTCCCCGGCCCCTGCCTTTCCTGGGGTCTCCTGGAACAGGGGCCCCCAGAGGCCCCCAGGAAAAACCTCTCACTTTCTCTAATTACGGAGTCAAAGAGTACCAGGGCAGGTGACTGTGCATCCAGAGGACGGTGGGGTGAAAGGGGCGACTCGGCCTCCATGGGAATCCCCAGAGTCCACCCGAGATGGGGGAGCACCCCAGCCATGAGGCCCGGATGGGAGGTGTCAGCACAAGGTCAGGGCGGGGGCTGCAGGCACCGGGACCCAGCCTGAGGCCATGAGAAGTGGACACGAAGAGGTTCTGACTCTCGGGGTGTGGGGGCAGGAGCGCGGGGTTCAGTGTGACCTCCGCCCCGGCTCCTCAGCCGGCTGCCCCCCACCATGCACACACGGAGAACCTCCGAATCTCGGCTGCTGCGCATGTTTGAGAAAGAAGGGCCAGCGTCCTCCCCGTGGGAGGAGCGTGTTTTGCTGACGGGAACATCTTCCATGTGGGGCACTGACCCCTGAAAAATGGGATGCCAGGTACCTGTTAAAAGGAAGAAGGGAGCATGAGAGAATGCAGCAAAAGCACTTTCTACCAAAAGGAGAGAAAGTAAGAGGATGTTTGGTGCTTTCCCGGCCCTCCAGAGAGCGGGGGCCTGGCGACGCTGAACGTGCGCCTTTTTTTAATGGAAACAGCGACTCCCGCTGTGTCCCGTCCACGCGACTCAGCTACACGCCTGCTGTGGCTTGTTGAAGGGACCGGCCGTGGGTGCTGGGCGGGGGTCAGGGAAGCACCATCCGGGGGTCCGGAAGCCTCTGGGCTGCGAGGATCCCAGAGGCTCCCCGAGTGCGGAGAGAGTGAACTCCATGTGGTTGAGTCCTCGCGAGCAGGAGAGCAGCCGAGGGGGGCCGGGTCCCACGTGAGGCCCCGGGGTGGCGACTTGACCAGACAGGGCAGGAACAGGCCCGAGGCTGGGAGGGGGACCCGGGCGGGAGGGACCGGAGCTGGGCGCTCCTCTGGGGTGTGTGAGGAAGGAGAGGCCTCTGGCCTCCTCCTCGGCGCAGAAGGCCTGAGAGGGAGGTGTCCATGGGTGGGCAGGGCTGACCCACCGCCTGGCAGGGCCCAGCCTGGGCAGACCTGGGCCTGCCACGTTCCAAGTTCCTCCCGCACCCTCGCACCCTCGTCCAGGTTTCCATGAGCCGCTGAGGAGCCTGTCGCGTCCCTGCCACGGCCACCCCTCGCCCCCAGCGCCTTCTGCTGACCCCCTTTGCCCCCTGACGCCCCCCACCGCCGGTCAGCTGGCTGCGTGCCGGCTGGGCGTCCACTGGGCTGGTCATGTCCCCATCCACGCCACAGCTCAGACCGGCAGTTTCAACGCCAGTTTATTCCCCCCCAGTTCTGGGAACTGCAAGCCAGAGGTGGAGGGGTGCTGGGGGTGGGCTCTGCAGAGCACTCCCGGGGTCGCCTCTGCGTCCGGCTCTCCAAGGGCCACCGGCCCACCCTGGCGACCTCCAAACAAGGACACACGCAGCCCTGGGGTGAGGATGTCAGCGTCCCCTTCACTGTGAACTTAAGGGGGACACCATGCAGCCGAGAGCGGGGCGCAACACAGGAGGCCCCTGGCGGGGCTGAGGGGAGCCTGGCTGCTCCCTGGTCTGCCGATGGCACCCTGGGGGTACAGTGCTGCTCAGTGGCAGCAGCCCCACCTCCACGCGGGCCCTGCTCACACCTCCAGCCATGTCTCTTTTTTCTCCTGCAGGCCAGGGCTGGCTGCTGCGTCTGTCACCCCAAGTCTCAGGTAGCAAGTGAGCGGAGGACGCAGCCGCCTGGCTGATGCAGCCGACAACCCCCTGCCCTCCCCCATGCCCAGGGCTGAGCTTTGGTGAAAATGCTCCCCGGGGAGTCTGAGGGAGAAGCATCAGAGAGGCTTGGGGTCACTCAGGCAGGAGCAGCACCCCCATCTGCCTCACTCAGGCCCCTCAGCATGACACTGGCTGAGCCATTCCAGACCCACCGAGACCGGTCAGGGGCGCAATGTCCGCCCCCTTCGCAGGTGAGTGCAGGGGGCACGGGGGGTGGGGGTGGGGTTTCCTGCGCACGCTGTGGGCAAAGGGTTTCAGCCGGCTTGTCCGGCTGGCTGCTCGCCGTCCCCCTCTCCCTGCCCCGCCACACCAGTTAGGCCCGGAGGCTCAGGTCTGGGGTAAGTGGGCGTCCCTCCCGGCCAGGGAGGTACCCCACGCTCAGCAGGGCCAGCCCCGAGGGCCTTTACCCCAGGGCAGATGGGTATTCCCGGGGCCTGGCAGAAGGCGTCAGGCCAGGCTGGCAGTGTGTCTCGGCCCAGCAGGGACCATGGACATTGAGGAGATGCGCTCGCCTCTAGGCGTGAGCCAAGGTCAGTGCAAACTCAGGTCCCTCAGCCCTGGCGCTGCGCCGCCATCACCCTTGGGGGGACTCACGCTCTCGGTGTCACGGGGGAACTAGGGTGTGGGCTCAGAGAGGGTCGCTCGCCCCTCTGGGAGGGCTCGAGGGCCCCAGTGGTCAGCTGGGGGAAAGGTCATGGCGAAAAGGCAGAGCCAGACTCTGGGTTGACTGTGTGACCTTGGCTGAGGGGGTACCTGACTGGTGTCCTAGTTCTCTGTCTGAACCAGGTGCGTGCTCAGCAGCCCTGTCCGAGAGGGACAGACGTGACAGGCCTCCCAGGGCGTGGGGCCAGGTGGGATTGGGCAGGCGCGGTAGGAGGTCCCTTCGGGAGGGAGGCCGCCGGGGAAGGCCCCTGGAAGTGGGCGCTGGATGCAGAGACAGGGAAGGACCGCGCAGGTGTGTCGGTTGCATGGAAGGACCACGCAGGACAGGGCCGTGTGGAGGCGAGGCGGTGGGGAGCCGGCACCCCTCCCCTCCCAGGGCCACTAACGGCACGAGGGCTCCCGAGTCGGGTGGTTTGGCCTCTGCCCAGGTCCCATCCCTGGTGGCGGCCACAGACGCGACACTGAAGGTCTGAGCCAAGTTGCCCTTCATCTCTCAGGGCCGGGCCGTGGCGCAGGCTCACCCCTGGCATCCAGGGGTTCTGGTGAATCAGCTGGAGGCCCCAAAAGTGAGCCGGGCAGGGGAGCCGACTTCCCATGGACAAGTCCCCGAGGGCAAAACCTAACATCTCAATAAAACCAAATAGACTCCAGCACCGAGGTCTGGGCCCCTCCGGTGGCTTCAGGGCCACGTAATTTCCCCCGCGTCGCAAATGGAAAAGACAATTGGATGTCAGAGCTGGTTTGAGTCAGCGCGGGCCCGTGACTTTTATGGAATTCCAACGCCAGAGCCTCCAGGCGCAGGGAAAATTTCCCCGGTGGCCGCACTCGCCTCCCGGCCTGCGCGCTATTGAATCCGGCGTGATTGTCTCTGGGGCCCATAATGGAATTTTATCGGGGATCCCTGTAAGTGCAGAGCTTATTTGCAGCTTTTGCAGGCAGCGGCTGCAGATCAAGAATGCAGAGGGTGTGCTGGGTGTCAGCACCCGGGCCCGGCCACCATCCATCTCCCTGTCAGACATCACTCCGGACAGCCCGCTTCAAGCACAATCAGGTTGGGGATTTTCCTCCCAGAATAACAAACAGCAGCGAAGTCAGTTTAGGGAGTCTCTGCCCTCCCCCTTCCCTTCATTACAGGTGAGTGACTCCAGGGTTTCTGTGTTCTCCTCCCCGCCCTCCCCCAGGTCCTTAGTGCCTCGAGTGGCAGTGACAGCCCTCACTGCTACTGTGGACTCCTAAAACCCTTGCAGGAGGATTTGGACCTTGAAACCATAGAAACTCTTTGCTGTGGGGAGCGCACTTACAAAATGCAGCCAGCCACCTCGTCCCACTGACCTTCACGGCCTGCCTGTTATCTGCCAAGTGGCAGATAAGCCAGTGAGGCTCAGAGAGGTTAAGTGACTTCTCCGAGGTCACACAGAGCCAGGGGAAGCTGGGACCCGAATCCGCTCCTCTGACTTCAAGCTTTCTAGTTTTGATGTGACATGACAGCCGTTCTTCCCTCTCTCGAGGCCTTCTGTGGCTGTCTGTCTTGCCAGACCCTACCCACCCCCCACCCCCAGTGTGGAGGAAGCAGTCGGCCATCTCAGAAACAGAGGACCGTGTGGCCGGTGGCCGGCAGCCTCGGAAGGTGGGGCTAAGGCTGAGTCCCCCCCACTTGCACCTGGGGTCCTTTCTCTTGGTTTCTGGGAAGCCCCTGGAAGCTCGGCAAGCCCGGGAGTGAGGAACAGACACCCCCTGAGGCGGAGAGAACTAAAGCAATGCTTCCCAAAGATGACTCATCTTATTAAAAGCAGGTTCTGATGCAGATGTCTGGGGAGGCCCCCAGGTCCTGCATTTCTAACCATGATGCGGGACCCCCCTTTGGGGAGCAGAGCACTTCTTGGCAGGGAAATGGCCCCCTTTCCTTCTGTCTGTCTCCACTCCCGCTGGCCCATGCCACTGCCTGCTGTATTTTCCACGCTCACTTTAAAAAATAAAAATCATTTATTTAAGACAAATATAAGAACAGGGGTACAGGCCAGAGTTGCCAGGAGGTGGGGTGAGAGGCTTCACCAGAGGCAGAGTGGGGAGCAGAACAGGCCGACTGACTGAAATCCACTGCTGAGGGGAGCGGCAGGGAGACGAGAGAGGCCTGCTGCGCCGTGTGGGTCACTCCCTGGCCCGGACGGCTGCAGACAGCTTCCTAGTGATGGGCTTTAATCCATTTCACCACCAGGGAGGGCCCTCCCTGCTTCCTTTTAAGGAAGGGAAGCCAGAGTCCTCACGCTGCTCCCCAGAGGCCTCGACCCGCTGAGGGGAGGGCCCCCCACAGCCAGCTCCCCGCAAGCCTGCAGCGTCCGCCAGCTAAGTAATAAAGCAGCGCCGTCCCTCCGGGCCCTGCTCTGCTCACATCGGCTCCGGGAAGGAGGCGCTCAGCGCACTCCGCAGACTTCCAGGAGACTTACTCAGCGCGGTGCCCCTCGGCTTCTGGAAAGCAGGGGCCGGCCCGGGGCTGGAGCCCAAAGGCGCGCTCCAAGCCGGCATGCTCCCTGCCTGCAGCGCACCAGCCTGCCTGCGTTTTCGCCTACCTGGGCCTCGCCACCCTGTGCCCGCCTGTGCCCACCCTGTGTGCCGGCCTTGCTCTCAGCTCCTCTCCCCCTTGCGGCAGCTGAGGCACAGAGAGGTTGACCTCCGGTCTGAAGTCACACAGCAGGGCCAGGTTGCAACCCAGGCGGCAACCTTAGCGGTCCTAGAGGAGACCCGTTCCCCGGTGGTGCTGCCGCACCTGCTAAACAGAAAGCCCAGCTAGCACCTTCCTGCTGCCAGGAAGGTCCAAGGACAAGTGACGTGGGGTGCCTTGGGGCACCCGAGCACCAGGGATAAGCCG
>NW_004567139.1:7160750-7180787 GCF_000260355.1 Condylura cristata | reverse complement strand
GTGGCCAGAGGCGACAAAATCACCTCCAAGTGGTTTAAGAAAAGCCAAGAGGAGGGGCCACCTCTTCCTGACACTATTTACTAAAACGCAGGGTGGTGGGGACCCCCCCCCTTGATTCACATCTGCCGCACTCCTGAGGCTGTGGCCCAGGGCCACCTGAGAGAATCCTTGGGTGTCCCCCTAGCCTGCACCTGCCCCCCAGACCCCAGCGTCTCCTGGACACACTCCCATCAGCAATGCCAGCCCCGGCCCCGCCAGCTGGGACTGACCCACTCGCGAGCAGCAAGATCCCTTGACCCCCGGCCCCCGCTTCCATTCTTGAGCCTGGGTGACATCACCATCCCCCACCCCAGTCCTGTGGGCTGATGCCCCCCCAGCCCCCACCCCGGCTCTAGGACTGGCAGTCACCCGGCTGCATGATGAATCACCACCTGCAACCCAGTTCAGGCGAGGGAGGGCGGGCCCAGACTCAGCTCTTACTGCAGAAGGAAGCAACTCACTCTCTTCCCACGGCTGGGAGCGGCGGCCGCCATCTTGCCTCTCTGGTCTGAGCCTGGAGCCAACACAGAGGCGGCTGAGCTGAGAAGTCCAGATGGACCAAGCTGACCTCCTCGTGCTGACGGCTCCTGGGCTCCGGCCTCAGCCAGCTCTGGATATCGAGGTAGAAGGATTTGGTAAGAGACCCCCGCTTTTGTTTTCTCGTAAGCCAGCGGAGGTGGGATTTTTGTCACTTCTGGCCTGCCAGACGTGTCGCCGGCCAGCTGCCCTCCCACCCCCACCCTGGGGCCCCGACCCGCACCTGCTGACCCGGCCTGGTGGGGGAGGCCGGGCCTGCTGTGTGCGTCTGAGTGGCCGTGTTGGCCGGAGTTCAGAGGCAGCGGAGAGGGTCGCCCAGGAGCTGCCCGCTGCCCTCCCGCTGTCCACCTGGCAGGAGCCGGGCTGGGCGACCCTGCCAGGAGGCTGATTCTGCGCTTCTCTGCGGGAGAAAGCCGGGCCCGGCCTCTGCCCACACGCTCGCCGCCCGCTCCCTCTGCACCGTACCCGGCCCTGGGGTGTGCAGTCAGGACGCGGTGGCCCGGTGCAGCACCTGCCTCTTGGTTCTGCCCCTGGCTGGGACGGAACAAAGATGTCAGACTGATCAAGCGCTGGGCTTGATCCCAAACCCCGAAGGCGAGTCGATAGTTGACCGCCTCCCAGCCACATTGTCAGGAGCAACGCTGTCGCCCCGTGTCCCAGGGCCACCCGCCAGCTGAGGCCAGGAAAGGGGGGCAGCCTGGGGAGGAGGAAGCGTCTATGGGGCAGCCACCCGTGCTCCCCATTTCTTGTCTCTTCAGGCCAGAGAACCCTCTTGTCTGGCCCCATTGTGCTTAGGTGTGGTCGATGGGGGGTCCCATTGGGAGCGCCCAGTCCTCGCCGGGCACTTTCCAGCTGAGGGACTGTCGTAGGTGACCTCCCTGGTCCTCAGTGTTCTCATCTGTGGGGTGGGCTCGTAGGAGCACCTGCGTAGCAAGGCGGGGCGGAGGCCGGCGGAGCGGCCGTCTGAGGACCAGGCTCCTGCCCACCCTCAGCGTGATCCCGGCCTGCGCCCCCCCACCCTGCCCACGCACACTCCTGCATGCACGTTCACGTCGCCGTCCACTCCCAGCTTTCGCAGCGCCTGTTTCGCTGGGGAACGTGCGGTCCCAGCCGTGCTCCCTCCCCGCTTGCCGCAGGGACTCCGCAGCCTGCCCGACCCGCAGGGCACCGTCTCCCGCGGAGACAAGCGGGTTTAGGAAGAGAAATTTGTTGGAAATTGGAATCCTAATGCGTTCCAAATAGGAGCGGGCTTCTCATGATTGGGCAGGACTGACCGGCCGCCACCTCCGAGGCGGGTGAGGGCGGGCGGGGCCTGCAGCCTGAGGCCCACGGACCGGCCAGAAACCCCAGCTGAGGCAGCTCGCAGGCACTGCATTGCTTCTCCCGCTGCAGAGTCAGCTGGGGTCGGCCTGATTTTCCAAGCACCCCCCAACCCCCAGGCTTCTCCTGGGGTTGCTTTCCATGCTCCTTGGCCGCGGCTTCCTAGAGCTTGCCACTTGCTTCTGGAGTCTCCTGTCTGTTCCTACAGAGATGCCCAGAGCCCGGCTCCAGGTCAGCCGGCCCTTGTCCTGCACCCGTGAGGCCAGCAGCTCTGGTCTCTTTCACACCTGCCAGGCCCAGAACTGGAACAGCCCGCGCCCTCCCCGGAGAGAGCCACTTCCGGCAGCGTGAGGCCCCGGGGCCTTCACTGGGCTCCCGGTGCTCAGGAGTCCTGCCCGTGCAGTGGGCTGGCCTTTGTCAGCACAGCAGCGCTGTGGGGGCCTGGCGGCAGGGGCAGCTGCGGGGCGCTCCTGCCCAGAGTGGGGGCGCCAGCTGCCAGCAGCCGAGCTGCACCCACTCATCAGCCTCCCTCTCCTAGCTTTTCCTGAGGCATCTTTGGACCATAGGAAGGACACGCTCCATGGGAGAGGCCCTGGCCGAGGTGCTGGGCTGTGCTGAGTGAGAGCGGGGCAGAGCTTATAGGCCACTCCAGCCCGTGGGGAGCCGGGCGCTCGCCCTCAGTCGCCAGTCTGCACAGTCACACCTGAGAACAGCCAGGGATACAGGGTGGAAGGAGCTGACCCCAGAGGGAGGAGGGAGGGTGCTGTCTTTTACTGCCCCATAGCACCTACCATCTCGCACACACACACACGTCCAGCGCACATCACTGCACACTTAATTTCATGGCCGTGGGTGTGGGGTTCAGGCGCCCCTATTTGTCTGGGGCTCCTCTCCTTTGCACCTGTCGTCATTCTGCTGTGTTATTAATCGTGCCCCGCCTGGTGTAGAGGGGAGCTCACACAGTCACCCACGAGGGGAGACCTAGGGGAAACAGGCAGAAGGAGCAGGCCAGAGAGAAGCCCGGGGGCTGGCGACAGCGGTCTCCTGCTTTGCCCTCTGGGGGGACCCCAGGGCCCCGAGACGAGGTGGTATCTTCTCAACTTAAAGGACGACCCGTGTCAAATCCACAGGACACTCTGAGTCAGAGCCTCGCCATGCTGTAAAGCCCTTAATGTGCAGGCCAGGGTGACAGCTGCTGCTGTTGGAGTCGTTAAGCGTACCTCAGCACGCGGCCGAGACCTTTTACAAGTTCGTGTCAGTGAACCCGTTTGAAACTGCAAGTTCTCCAGACAGAGGCGGAAAGTAACTTTCGCCTTGAAGCTGACTGCTGTAGAGCGAAGGATGCGGCGGCTCCATCTCAGGCACCGCACTCCGTCTGCGTGTGGGGCGTGCGGGAGCTGGAGCCGTGACATCCTGCTGGCGCTTTCCACCTCGTCCCAGAGGGCGCTGGGAGCCTCAGGGCGCTTCTGCCCAGAGCCCTGGCCTCCCGGGTGCTGAGCTTGGGGGAATGCACGTGTACGGTATTGGGGTCCTCCGTGATGCATGAAGGGTGGATAATGCACCCTGAATTCTCCCCTTGCAGAAGAGCCTTTGTGCCAAGCGGCCACAGTGCCAGCTGCTTCTTTGGGAAGGAAAACAGAGAGCCCGGGGCCCCGATAGCTTCCCTGGGCAAATGCCTGCTCAGCCCGGCCTCACGTCTTGCAGGAACTTCCTGTCTGAGCCCAGTGCCAAGCAGGGCGACGGTGCATCCTGGGCTGATGCTTGGATGTGCTGCCATCCCCCTGCCTGGCTGAGCCCCCGGACTCCAAGGCAGGGCTCCAGGGAGTCTCCCTCGGGCTCCCGCCCGGCCCAGTGTGGGACGGAGGCACCGGTGTTTCCTGGCTCCACCGACGGAGGCCGCGGCTTCCGCAGCAGGTGTCCCGTGAGGCTATTCAGTCCCGTGTCACGACCGCCCACCCAGGACAGGAGGCTCGTGCTAGGCGAGTTTAGGGAAGTATTGGCCAGCAGCCCATCTGTCCAAAAGTGGGGTAGCTCCCCACGGCTGCGGCGCTCTCCAGGCCGGAGGTTCAGCAGCTCAGTTTGGATGGCCGCTGATCGGTTCTGCTGCCCCTTCTCAATCCCGCTGCCCTTCCATTGAGCCGGAGTGGCAGGTCCCCCGGGCTGGCCATTCCCAATGAGCTCCAGGAAACACGCGGGACACGGGCATCGCCATGGAGATAGAGGAGCAGCATTTGCAAAGCCCGTTCGTGCAGGAACACGAGAGGGCAGCCTGAGTGTACAGGCGTGGGCAGGAGACGGGGCCTGGGCACGAAGGCCAGCAGTGGGCATCAGGTGAACCGAGTGGCTTGATTGCCCCGGGGGGCGTGTCCCTGCCTGTGTGCGAGACGGAGAAGACAGCACGACCCTGCCCCTGGGCTGTCACCGCTGGTGAAGGGCTGCCCCGGGCCTGTCCTGGGCTTCAGTCACTTGTGGAGCTGACCACTTCCCTGTCCTCATCCCCACCCTGAGGCATCTCCCTGTTCTGAGGCTCCCGAACGCCCACAGCTTCTCAGGGTCTAGTTGACTCAAAAAACCATAAACCCACAGATGCTGACCTTTGCCATCTCTGGTCTCGGTTCGGTGCAGCCCAGTATGGCCCCAAGACGCAGGTGGGCATCTGTAGAGGATGCAGGATTTCCAGCAGGGAGGAGGGGAGCTGGGGGGGAGGGGTGAGAGGGCCAGGAAGCAGTTGCTGCGTCCATGTGGTGGTTGCGGGGGGGGTGGGGGAGGCCTTGTGGGCCAGCTGCATCTCTGTCACCGGTGAGGGCTGCTCTGAAGGTGAGGCTAACCCCCCACTGCCAGCAAAGCAAGCTCTCCAGGCTTCAGAAAAATCCCTCAGGCAAAGAGGGGGGCCCACCTGAGGTAGAAGGGGAAGGAGCGCCTTGAAGGGCGGCCCAGGGGCTCTCTGGGAGCCTGCTGTCAGCTGGCTTTGGTCCTGCGGTGCCTGTCCCCTGCTGAGAGGCCCTGGGGACAGTTGGCAGCCTCCGCTTCGCTGTCTCAGAAGCTGCACGCCCTCTCCCCCACTTCCGCCTGCCACCCCCCAGGAACAAAGAAGGCAGAATAGGCTCCCGAGTCTCAGAGGAGAGTCCTTAGGCTGCTCCAGATGCAAGAGCCCGGGCTGGAGGCGATTAGCAGAGACCACCAAAGGGCCTCGGTCCCTCTTCTGCGGCAGCGGCCATGGCCGCCATGTGGGCTGTGAACGCCCAGATGTGCTGCACCGAGCCAGAGGCGCCCGGGAGCAGGGATGGAAGAGCAGAGGCCGGCAGCCGCCCGCAAAGGGGCCCAGCGAGCTGCACCCCGGTGGACTGACCCAGCCAGAGAAGGAGCCAGAGCCGGAGCACCCAGCAGGAGCACCCACGGTGTCTGCACCCAGGCCAGGAGGTCGCCCGGGAGGTCACTGCTCGGGGCCCAGGAGAGCTGGCTGCCCCTCGCTGCCGCGGCTGTGACTCGCAGGGGCACAGGCTCCATGAAGGAGGCAGGCAGATGCGCGGTCAGCAAGACCCTGAGTCCGGGCCTGGGGGCGCAGTGGCCACCGGGGGGCCCGGGCCCTGGGCCGGGGTGTGGGTTGGAAGCGCCCCTTCCCCAAGTTGCACCCCCGCATTCCCCGCTCATTAGGCGGCGACAGGCCCTCCCAGTCCACAGTGGAGAAACCTTGGAACCTTCTAAGCTCGTCTTTGTCTCCCCCTGACGCTCTGCTCTCCAAAAGGAACAGGAGTCCAGGCACCTCCGGCCACCGCTGTTGCCACCGTGACCCAGGCTGGTCATCTCCAGCGGGGACAGGATGTCTGCCCGCCCGTCCCGTCTGCCCTGCTCGGCTCCCCGCTGCGCTTCTCTGCCCTGGACACAGGTGGCGGGTGTCTTCTGCTTCTCCCCACCCTCCCTCTCCGCCCTGTTGGCTGAAGCTCCCTGAGTGCTCAGACTTGCCCTGCATGGCCTCCTGACCTCCCCGGAGCCCCGAGCCGTGCCAGGCAGAGGACCGATAAGCAGCTGTGGGATTAATCCTGCCAGCAGACACAAGAGTCCGTGGAGGTTGCCCCTTGCTCAACGGCCCCGAAGTGACTCCTCCTCGCTTCCCCACGGTGGAGGGAACAAAAGAACACTCAGGAATGAGGAGCAGCAGAAGGGGGTCTCACATAGTGAGGGTGCCCCACTATTGTCCAATGGAGCAACCCACACCCCCTTCCTCATAACCATCGGGCGTCTCCCTCCTCCACGTTGTCTCGGCTCCCGGAGCTTCTCCTTAGTCGAAGCACATGATGTTGTCTTAGCGGGTGACCCCTGAGGGCAACAGGTAGTCACTGCCACCTGGCATCTCTAGGGCAAGGGGCTGGCAGGTGATGAGTGTGAGGAAGGGGTAAAGGGGGTGATGGACGCCAGACCAGAACTGACCACCCGACCTGGGACGCATGACTGTCCGAGGAAGACTCCGCTCCACGGTGCAGCAGGGACAGGCACCGAGGAGCCATCCAGAAAGGTCTCCTGAGCCCTGGCAGGCCCAATGTGGCACAGCTCTAACTCTGCTCCCGTGCAGTCTGTGTTGATGGGCCCATCATCAAGTGGAAACTGGAAGTTTCTAGTGAGAATCATCTGTCAAAACTGCGCAGCGTCCAGCCCTGTGCGGGGAGACTGGTTATGAATGCCGAGCTCCACTCCAGCCCTGCTCCGTCTCCGGGGACGCGTGGGCCATTTGTCAACCCGGCACTAATCCGAGGAACTCCATCTTCCATCAGACGCGGCGCCTAACAGGCTGGGTACCTGGAACACTGATTGTCCCCAGCGGAGCTGGGAGGCAGGAGCCACCTCGGGAGACGCGTCCCTGACCGGCTGGGCGCTCCGCGGGAGTCGGCACCCGGACAGCACCTGTCCGTGCGGCTGCAGACACCACCCGAGGAAGGTCCCAGGTCCATCTCTTGAAAAAATGCCTTTCCTCCTGAGAAGGCTGCTCAACGCAAAAAGTATTGAAAGCCCAAAGGCACAAGAAAAAAGCAAAACTGCCCAAAACAATTCTCTGGGCATAATTTTCCAGTCTTCCCCGTTCCCCCATATTTTTTCATAAAAAACATCTCTCGTGCACTCTGTTCATTCCTTCCCCGCTGACGGAGTACGAGGCCATTTCTGCCACCAGCCCTTTCCAACAGCGTGACTGTAGATAGCCGTTCATTTTCTCACTCCATCCTTTTCACTGAACATTGGTTTGCTTCCAGCTCCCCAAGAGTCTAAGTGACGTCGAGAGGAACATATTGTGCATAGATCTTTATGTAAATTGCATTATGTCCTGAAGATACATCCGCTGGAGTGAAAGGCTGGTGGTCAAAGAAGATGGACAGTTTTTCAAGACTTGGCCATTTTCCGGGCCCTGCTCCCCGTCTTAGGAATAGCCACGTCTTTCTGGAGTCATCTGAGCCAGTGGCCACTTGGAGCGTAACTGTGTGAGGAAATGACCCCCCGTCTCTGCACACGGTGGGGTGTTGGTCTCTGCTTCCACCAGCTGCTTCTAGAATCCCAGTTAATGCTGTGGTGCCCATGGCTCGGAAGATGCAGTCCAGCTTGGGGGGGCTGACGCCTCTCACTGACCCTGCACCTCCAATGTCCTTCTCCCTCCCTGCCCCTTGAGAGTTGACTTAAAGGAAGCATCGAACCTGCTCTTTCCCCTTTGACTGCCCTGAATACAGTTTACTTCGCTGCCTGCTCGTGGAGGGACGGGTTAAGTGCGAAGGGAGAAGACCAGCATTAGGGCTAGAAGAGGCCTGGGGGACGGGTGCCGGGGGGGAGATCTGGTTCCCGAGACCACAGAGAACACAGAACCTCTGGCTGGGGCTGAGCTATGTGCAAGCCCGAGTGTGTATGAGCCTGCCTGGGTGACCCCCCCTAAATGCACCTAAAAAGTCAGGGTTGGGGGGACACAGCGAGGCGGTAACCTCAAATCTGCTCATACATTCTTAACTGCAGGCCTTTCCCTGAGAGCCTCCCCGAGCAGGTGGGGCGGGAGATTTATAGTCTTCCAGAAGATCGAACACAGGAACAAAGTTGTCTTTGGCATCTCCAACCTCCCCGGTGGTGCATCCTCCCCCCACTTTTTACCCCCCACCTCCAGCTAAAGTACCACCTGTTGCCTGAAGGCTGGCACGGCAAGAAAGCACAGACTCTCGAATCGGAGAGAACTGCACCTCAAACCCCAGCTCCCGCTTCGCTGGGTAATCTGGGGACACAACTAAACCATTCTGGTCCTCAGTCCCTCACCGGGTCCTCATTGCCTTGCCGCGTGATGTAGGGAAGACAAGATGCTTAATTACTGTGAAGGTGTCGGCGCTGTTTGGCACATAAGGGTGCTCAGTGAACGAGGTCTCCGCGGCTCCTTCCCCCAGCCCCGGGCCGCCCCCCTCTCGGGAGGGGCTCCCAGCCCTGCCCCGGCACCCGCTCTGTGCCCTTTGCAGACCACAGCTCAGCAATCTGATGCCAAATGTGGACGATGCTTCCAGGAACCCCTCTTAAGTAAATAATCTTGGATTTGCTACCAAATTGTTCTTGACAACATTGTTTATAATGCCTGAGAAACGGGCGCCATCTAAATATCAAGATACAGAGGACTAAGTACAAAGCCACCTCGTCGTAAAACATGACTCACTCGAAACTTCCATCAGTCTTGGGTGTGAAAAATGGCAGCCCCCCTCTTGGTATCTGTGTCAATTCCTTAATTATTTAATCAACAGCTGAACCTCTTTCTATTCATTTGCACGCCATTACGCAGCTTTTAGGCTGCTTACCCACAGCAATGTACAGCTTTGTTTGCTTATTTTCATATTTTTTTCTGATGGGTTGTCTGAGCTCTTTGTGAGTAACAAATTGGCTTTTTGTCTTTCCATTTGTGCTGTGAATGCTTTTCCCTGTTTGCCTCTTGTCTTTTGACCTCAGTTGACCCCTGTCTTTATTTCTCTGCACTAAAGTTTTCACCTGTCGGTACTGGGTGAATCATCCTTTCTCTATATGGCTTCTGGACTGTGCGTCTCACTTTGAAAACCTGCTCCCAACTCCAAGGTTATACATATATTTACCCACATCTCATCTCTGATTTACATGGCTTCAGGTTTTTTCTTTAACATGGAAATCCTCAGTCCACCTGGAGGCCCTTCCGTGCATGGACCTAGGGAGGAATCCAGCTTTTTGTTTTTTCCCAAAAGGTAAGCCAGTTATCTCAACGCCATTTATTGGATAATCCCCTTGCCAGACAAATCCTTTAAAGACATCCATTTTAGAGGGGGGTCACTGATCCTTGGAGAAGCTAATGGAAGCTATGGACCCCAGGAAGAGAAATGACCCCATACGACAGCTGCTAGCAGCTCATGTCAGTTCTTACCAGTATATGCCAGCTACAACCAGCTCTACAGGCTTATACCAGCTCCTGCCAGCCTAAGAGTAGCCCCCCTTCTCTGGGGCCCTGGGACCCAGCTGAGCAGCACCGGCCTGGGCAGCCAGCTTTATTAGCCGGCCCTGGTGCAGTGGATTTGGGTCTACAAAGAAAAGTGGGAATTGTGGAGATGCATGGGTTGTGTTAAGCCGGGGTGGCACCATTCAGATCCAGCAGAGCCTACCTGCCCTGCTCTGGCACAAGATAGGACAGGGGAGGCTGGACGTCCTGCCGGGGATTCGGCTTTGAACCCTGAGCTGGTCTTGCAACTGGACCAGGCCTGTGCTCCCAGCGGCACCCGCCAGCCCCAGCTTGCAGCCAATCAAGTCATGGGAACAGCTGGTTTGGGCAATGGACCACCCAGGTCTGAAGGGCGGGTCCCCTGAGGATGAGAGAGGCGAGGCCTCTCGGCTTCCTGGACTGAGGGCAGCTTGAGGGGCGCAGCTTGGCTCCTCTAGAAGAGGCGCAACTCGGTGGGACTCGGCGTGGGAGGAGACCTCGGCTTCTGGGACCTTCGCTCCGGCTCCGGCCACTGGGAGAGCTGCTGGCTTCTGTCCAGCGTCTTTAAATCGCTGGGAGATACTGGTGCTAAGGTCCTCGGGCACCACAGCCGGCTCCTGGCCCTGCCCAGCGGGCATTCAGCTGTGGGGCAGTCTCGGCAGCACCCCTGGCCACCACAGACTGGCTGGCCACTGGTCCACCTCTCGTGTTGTGCCAGGAGCTCCAGGGACGTTATCGTGCATGGGCAGCTTTAGCTCTGGACTCCTGGACACTGTGGCCGCTCAGGGAAAGGACAGCTGGACAGCAGTGGCCCACCCACCCCTGCTGATTTTGCTCCCTGGCTTCAGCCATGTCGTCCAGCTGTGAGCCTACCGGTGAAACTGCACCCCACAGAACTGCTCACCTTCGCCACTACCCCAGCTCCACCCAGCTCCTGACTGCCTAAACCAGCTCCCAACGGCTTTTAGCGGCTCGCACAGCTCACACCAGCTCCAACCAGCTCCCTCAGGCTTATACTAGCTCCTATCCCAGCCTGAGAGAACCAACTGCTAATTTTTTTCGGGATTACATGAGCTTATTGTTAAAGCATCATTAGCATGAAATTGCCAGCGTCGGGATCTTTATGATTGCAAGGTTTACACCATAGAAATTGGCAAACACCACAGTATTGGGGTTTTTGTTTTCTTGAGCACCACTGCGACTTGATGCCCGGGCGGGTCTCTGTCCTTCCTGAGTCCCTGTTTGCAAATGCTTCTGTGAGATGAAAATTGCCTGGTCAATTATGAGGATGAAATTGATCGTCCACAGTAAGTGCCTGACTATTCATCCCGTTATTATTTTTTAATATAGTGATACTATCCGATGAATAAGTAAGGCTGAGATGGTGTTCTCGATATTGCAGGAATGTACATGCTTAAACCTGTTTGTGAACAGGGCAGTCACTGGGACAGGCAGGATGTGGCCACAAGGTGTGGGGGGCCATTTAGGGCCATCGCCTGTGCCTGGGGCCAGCAGGGGAGAGGCTGGATATAGGCCAACTCCAAGCTCTCTCCAGAGATGCCAGGAAATGCCCAAAGAGCCCCTAGGGGATGAAACACCAGGAAACATCACTGCTGAACCCCAGCGCCAAGTCGGGAACAGGCACACTGGCCACACCCCGAGATTCTCAAATGCGTCTCCCGTTCTCCCCGAGGCTCTCGACACGGGCCTCCTACCCTGCTCTCTTCCAGCCCTCGTGAGACGAGTGCAGCTCGGGCTGGCTCGCGCCTTCCCTATACACACGTGTAGTCCACCTCCCCTGAGGCCCGGGCGTGGTGACTTGTGCCCATACAGGGCACGGCTGGTGGACAGGAGACAAGTCATGACCCATAGTCTAGCGTCAGGCCACCTTCCCCCAGGGCAACCACCTTCCCCCCCCACACACCCACAGCCCCTTGGGTGACTCCTCATTGGGAAGCCCATGTCATTCCCGTGCTGGCCAGAAGGGGTCACTGCGTCCATGTGCCCTGCACTTCACACTGCCCAGCTTCTCTCCCAGTGCCATCTTCCGGGAGCAGCACAGACCCCGCCCTCCACACCCCAGCCTCTGCTGTGTCACCTCCAGAGAGGCTCACCTCTGAAACGGCAATCAAAGATGACGGGGGGTGGGGGGAGGAGCTCCACGCCAAGAATGTTCTCATCGTATGAGCCAATTACTTTGCTGGGTAGTGGTCAAGGCCTGCAGATGGAGCGTGGCCATTGTCTACTAAAAACATGCTTAAATAACACTATGTGATCCTCCTGCAGGCCATCATGATTGCCTCTTAACACAGGGGGAGAAACGGGGCCAGCCCCGGACTGTCATCATGCTGAGGGCTGGCGCACCAAGCTGGGTGGGTACCAGCGTCTTTGCTTCTGGCAGAGGGACAGGTCTGGGGAGGGTGGGTAAGTCATGTCAACAACTCCTGCACCTGTGGCAGGCATAACAAGTGGATCCCCGATCTCTCCCCAATCTGAATCCAGAAACCGTGTTAAGTCATGCCCCGTTTTAGGTGAGTCTAATGTCACTGGTAGGATGGTGTCAAAAGACCCTGAAAAAACGTTGGAGAAAAGTTCCATTCTCTCTACAAATTGAGAAAAGATAAGTCATTGTGCTATTTCACCAGCCTGGCCTGGCCTGTGGTCCTAGGTAGAGATGTGGGGACCCCAGCAACTGCATGGGGGCCCTGGAGGAAATCCCACCCCACCCCCCTCTCCTCTCACCCCCTGGCCTCCCACTGGCTGATCCAAACGAGCCTGAAGCAAAGTTGCCCCCTGGAGTTCTCTGCAGAGTCCATCCCTCTGCAGCGAGGTGAAGGAGATGGAAGGGGGTCAGGAGGCCCAGGAGACAGAGAAGGGGCAGGACAGCGAGCAGGCTGGGGGGCTGTGAGGAGGCGAGAAGCCGAGAGTCACGGTTGCCTGGGGAAGAGAGAGCGAGGAGGCCCATCTGGGGGTGGCGGGTCTGTGAACACCTGCTTCCTGCAGCCCTCGCTCAGCAGCAACGTGAGCTTAGGCTTGGTCCGGGGGCTAGGGGAGCGTGGGGGCCCCCGGAACCGGGCACATTCCCTGATACTGAGAGATGAGGGAGAGGAAACGGTCCTTGGATACGGCCGCGGGCAGTTCCGATGCTGGGAGCCACGGCGGCCATTGGGCCACGGTGAGGACACAGGCATTGGCCGAGAAGGTGAAGGGCGCCAGGCCTGTGCCCGCGTCCCCGAGGCTTCACCCCGGCCACTACCTGGCCCCAGGTTTCTCAGCAGGTGGAGGGCATTAGCATCCTCAGCACCGAGGCGCCCGGCTCCGGGTCTTCTGCCTGGCAGTTGCGAATGTCTCCGCTGACGGGGGGCGCGTGTCCCTCCGGGACCCGGCAGAAGGCCACACAGGGTGGGTGCTCAGTAACCCTTGCGGAGTGAGCCGGAAGTGGCCGCGTGCGCTGGCCTGCGGTGAGGCTCGGACGTCCGAGCCTCCCTTGCACACACCCCGGCAGCTCAGACGACGCGCGTGTCCCCGTAGGTGGGAGGAGGGGCCGGCGCGGGCCTCGGCCCAGTGCGGGCGGCCACGCAACATACAGATGACTCCTCGGGACGTACTTTTACCCCCTTCCAATGGTGATGTTCCTGTAATAAAGAATTTAATAACCCGCTGTGCCTGTGTGCAGAGAAAACTCATTTGTTTAATAGGCAGCAGTTTGGCTTTGTCATGTTCATTTAGCTTTTAATGACACACAGTTGTGCCAATATTGATTTTAGCTTATAGGGACTCAAAAAATTTACTGTCTAGATGGATCCAAGACGTCACCATTTTATCTTGCCGGCTCCGAAGACACGTTCTCCAGGCCCCGCCTCAGAGGGGCCCAGCGTCCAAGGGTCAGGGGAGCGCGGGTGGACAGCGGACAGCCTCTTCGTGGGCACCTCCTCGTGGGCAGCACCCCCTCTCTGGTTCTGCAGCCCCCTCTCGCCCTCATCAGATGGGAGCCAGGCTGTGGGGGGCGGGGGGTGTGTTTTCCATCCTGGAAAGCAGACCAGGCTGTGTCAAGGAAACAGGAGTTAGTTTCCCAGACAGGCTCTCTGCCGTGAGTGGTGGTGGGGGTGTTCCAATTAGCGTCCCCTGGTTTTCCAGACGGTGCCAGCCAAGGCCACGCGGACCCACCGGGCCCGGGCACTTCTCGCTGGCGTTACTTACGATTGTGCTTTTGTTTTGATTTTTAACCAGGGACTGTATCAAGAGAGCAAACGGGACGGCTGAGCTGAGCTGAGCCCACTCGGACTTTTCTGAACAGTTTATTTGAGTCTCGACATGGACAGCGGATTCCGAGTCTCGTGGGCTCGACACCTGTCCTCTCGGCTGTTGGTGCCTCCAGTTTCTCAAGAGCTGCCCTGAGCGCTGGCCTGGGGTCACAGCCGGAGCCAGCGGGCATCCGCGCCCCCACGGCCAGCCACATGGTGTTGCCAGCGGCAAGAATGATCTCACTTCACCGCCGTCCACCCCCTAAGGTAGGTGGGCCTCAGTGCCTGCACTTCAGAGCAAGTCACGGCTTGGAGAGATAAAGTGACGGGTCCAAGGTCACAGGGAAAAGGCTCCAGATCTGTGTGTCCTGCTGTCTCTGCACTTTAAACCGTGCTGGCTTCGAGTCTCAGCCAAGTGCCATCAGCCCCTGCACGGGCTGCGCCCTCACCGAACGAGGGGCCTTGCCCACCGGGGGGTGGATGAGTGCACAGCGGGTGCAGCCCCATGTCCAGGCCAGAGCCACCCCTGGGGACCAACTGTTCCCTGGGGCGGTTCCCCAGGAAGCCATGGGACGTTTGCCCCACGCTGCCTTTCCTAACCCTTGTCCCATAAAAATAAGGCAGGCGTCAGGGAGAAAAGAGATAGCTCTGTGTATAGCGCATTATGCTAATGAATCATATTAAGTATAATTTCATGTCGTTGGCCTATTTAATCTATTTATGTAAGTTTTAGTGAGTGCTTTATTCATGATGGGAAAGTCATTGAAAATTGATTCTTAGATTCACAGAATTTGAAAGGTCCTATAAATCATCCACGCAAGCCTTGTCCCCAGAGAGGGGAAGTGACCTACCCAAGGTCATGCAATTAAATCTGAAGTGAGGCCTCTTCTAGAAAAGGTGGGCATCAGACCCCTCTGCGGGAACGCAAAGCCCACAAGAATCTTGGTGTGATGGGATAATCAGTTTTTCACACGCATCATTTCAACTGAGAGCGCGCGTGCTCACCGGCCCCCACCCGCCACCCACAGATGCTGCTTCCAGGCTCGGCCCTGGCGGCTCCCTGTCGCTCCCCTACGTGTCCGGACCCTGGCGCAAGCTCGCAGGAGCCCTGGCGGTCAGCCTGTGCCTGCTCTAGCCCCTTGCTGCCCTTCTGCTGACTCCTGGTCTTCCTTCCTGGAAGGAAGGACCTTTGCTTGCCAGGACACTCCTCTCTCCCCCTGCACACACAAATCCCTCTTTCCCTTCAGACCTAGTAAGTCACCCCCCTTGGACAGCTCCCCCACCTCCGGGTCCACACACACACCCTCGCAGCTCCGCACTATGACCTCCACACAGCACTGACCTCAAGTGCCGTTTGATGCTAAGGTGCAGAAGGCTTTCGCATCTGTCACCTGCGGGCTTTAAATTCCTGAGAACGTGTTCTGACCGTTTGCTATAGAGCAAACTATCCCCACACTTAGTGGTTGAGAACAACTGTTGGGTGTTGCTCCTGGTTTTGTTGCCTCGGCCATCTGAACTGGGCTCAGCTGGGCCACGGCACTTGGGTGTCTTCGGTGGAGGCCACCAGACATTGGCCGGGCTGTGGTCATCAAGGCCCAGCTGGGCCATCCGGTTCACTCGCACCATGGCGGCTGGTGGGAAGCTCCCTGGGCTGCAAGCGCCTCCCCCCTCAGCCACTCAGGCTGACCTCACAGTGTCCCTGACCTCAGCTACGTCCTGCTGGTCACAAGCTCAGGGAGCGCATGGAGTAGACGCCGCTCTCCATGGGGAGGGCGAGACCACGCGGGGAGACGTGTGCCCGGGAACTACCTCTGTGGGCACCTTTGATAAATGCGGTCCGTCCCTCAGCGGGGACAAGGCCATTTTTCCTCCTTCCATTGAATTTCTAGTACCTGGCACAAGAATTCCAAATTATTTGATAAATAAGTGGGTAGATGGATGTATGAACAAATATATATATATATATATATATAGTGCTTGGACTAAATGTTTGTGTTTCTCCAAAATGCACAAACAGGGACCTTCATGCCTAAGGGGTATGAGGACGCAGGACCCTGCGGTGGGAGTCTGGGGGGACACAGCCCCCATGAGTGGGATGAGCTCTGGAAGGATTCTTGCCTCCCCAGCTGAGGACAGGGCAAAAGACCAAAGCCTGAACCCCCCCCCCGACAAAGCTGCACCCTAATCTCAGACCTCCGGCCTCTAGAACTGTGGGCAGCAGATGCCTGCTGCTTATGACACTTTATGACAGTGCCTGCCCGGACTAGACGTATCGCTAGACGAGGTCGGGACGACGGAAGGGAGCAGGGAGGCGGGGGAGGGGCGGAGGCGGGTCAGCAAGGAAGGCAGAAAGAAGCCAGAGAGCCAGGTGTGGGCCGGCAGGAGGCCCTTTGGCCATGACTTTCCAGGGTCTTGTTTAAGAAATGGCTCCTCCGTGGATCCACAATGCCTTGCTGGCGTGGGGGTCTCAGCTCAGACGTCATTCATTTCCGTGTCATTTAAAGAAAAATAAATCCAGGGAAACAAATCTGCTGTAAATAAACACACACAGAGAACAGGGAAAAGTTAAAAGAGGCGCTTGGTGCCCTTCGAGGGCCAGGGGATGTGTGATTTAATTATCTGTGTCCCACGTCACGCCTGGTGCCGTCCAGAGGTGACCGCGCTTTATGCCACTTGGTGGGCACTTGGGACTGAGACATCGCACCTGTCCCTGAGGCCAGAGTCTCCAGAATGCGGGTGTCTTTGATGTGCTCCCTCGGTGGGTGGCGGGTCAATAAAATTTCAGTCAACGCGGTGCGTCGTCCGCCTGGTCCTCATGACAAAGCCGGTGTTCGCAGCCAGGGCGGCAGAGGCCCTCGTGAAAGAGCGAGCTCTCCAGGCTCTGCCTCACCGTGCCAGTGTCCACAGCTCCTGGGCTCCGTCCAGCCCGGTGTGGGCAGCCGGAGACAGGCCCTGACCGGCCTCCTCGCCCCGGCTCGCCCCGGCATCCTTGGGGTTGGGGCGCACTGCTCTCGCACAAGTGGGGCCCACGTATGTGTGTACCTCCTCTGTGGGTGAACCCCGATACCCCCAAGTCCATTAAGCCTCCTGTTGTACAAAGTGACAATTGACAGAAAATGATATTGACAGGCCTTTATTGAATATAATTACCCTCCAGGAAGCCTCCCGAAATGCTGAGTCCATTAACCAGAGTGGAGCTCGGTTGCTGCTCACAATGGGAGTTCAACTGGATGGTCAATAGTCGGGGCTGTGCTTTAAAAAGGCTCCCCAGTCCTGAAAAGGGGGGCTTAAATGACCGTATCCTCTGATCTGGCATGTGTCTTACCCAGTCACAGTAAATAGTCCTCGACAGGGTTCTGATCCGCTTACTGTTTATTAGACACTCAACTACCGCTTTACTCCTGCTAGGTCCATGAGGGGCAGAGTCACCTCTTACTCACTGATGAAGACGCTGGTGGTCTGGGGCGGACTGATGGGCGGTGGCAGGAAGGAGACTGAAGCCAGGCCTGGGGTTGGGGGCTGGGCCTCTTCCCTTTGTGGGTGGCCTCCTGCTGAGAGGGCTTGCCCTGGTCCTGGACAGGTGTGGGGTGCTACGCTACGCTCAGGGCTCCCCTAGTGGGAGTGACCCAGTGCCAGGTCACTGCGCCCACCCAGCCACTAGGCCATCCTGGCCGGGCCTCACCTTCACCTCCTTGTTCCTCGGGCTTTTAAAAAGGCTCCTCCAGGAGTGGGGTGACCTGGGGGGGGAGGGGCTGCCAGGTGCTGGGAAGTTCCAGGTGCCTTCTGATTCTTCACGCCCGGCACCCCCACGGCCTGCCTGGAGGGGTGTCCTCAGTGTGCTTTATAGATGAGTGATCTGAGGTTGCCCAGGGCCACACGCCAGGAGCAGCACAGCCGGGCACCCCACTGTCACCCCTGATGGTGAGCATGGCGGTTTGGCAGGAAGGAGCCCTGACTTAGTGTACCAGCCACTCAGGCTGCCAGAGCAAAGCACACAGCCTGGGGGCTCAGACAGCAGAGAGGGAGCCCCTCCCCACCGCGCGGCTGCAAGTCCAAGATCAAGGTGCCGGCAGCTGGTTTCTTCTCCGGCCTCTGCCTTTGCACAGCTGCACCCACCCGGGCGCTCACAGGTCTCTCTGTGTACCCACGGGTGCCCCTTGCAGGGATGCCAGCAGCTTTGAGCCCACTCATGTCTTTAAAGCCTCTCTCTTCAAAAACAGCGGCCCAGAGTCCAGGGACCCTGTGCCAGGGCACAAGTCAGCAGGAAACAGCAGGTGGCCGGGAGTGGTCAGACCTGGGCACTGGGCAGCAGCAGCGGGGGGCACATCACTGACGGGGCCTCGGGGTTGCTGTTCCAGAAGCCAAAGTTTGCTTTTTAAGTAAGAGAAGGCAGGGAAATAGTTGTGCGGGGGCTGGGGGTGGGGAGAAGAGCAAGGCTGGGCCCGAACCAGGCAGGTGCCGAGACCAGCCGGCGGGACGGTGGAGTCAGGAGCATCTGCGCAGGGAGACGGAGGAGGCTCAGGAGGGGAGAGTCAGGACAGCCTCGGGGCTCCTGCAGCTGGTCTTACCCACCGCCCAGACCCTCTGCCCAGCGAGAGACCTGCCCCTCGCCCATGTAGAGCCCCCATCTCCGCAGATGGAGAGCTGGGCTTGCGGGGTCACTTGGGAGGGGTGTGCTGGACAGTGGAGAAACACAGGCTCTTCTGCGGGGTCCATTTCTCGGGGTCCAGGTGGGCACTGCTATATCATAAATGAGTCTTTGCCACAAAACCAAAGTGACCCTCGCCCTGCCAGAGCAGAGGGCTTCCAGCACAGAGCGGTCAGCGGCCCTCCTGCTTGGGGGGGCAGAAACCACGCAAGAAGCCAGCAGCGCGTGACACCTGCAGCCAGCGCCCTTGGCCGCCAAGCACCCGGGAGCCCAGCGAGCCTGCTCTCGGGTTCCGCCGAGGGTCAGTGGAAGCCCCCCTGGACAAAAAGCCAAATGCACGTGGAAGCCAAGAAATGAATTTCCAACCTCGGGGACTCCTGGAGGCCGAGCTTCTCCGCAGAAAGCGAAAATGAGAGGGACAGCGGGACGCTGAGCCATCAGCCAGACCTTGGCCTTGAGGGGAGGCTGACAGTCCGCAGTTAATCTCTCTCACCCTTCAAATGCCAGAGGGCCTCGGGCCTCGGGAGGGAGCCAAAGACCCACACCGGATACGGGGTGTGTGCGGGTGTGCATGTGAGCTTGGGCATGCGTGTGGGCTGCTGTGGACGCTGTGTGTGACGGTGCCACGCGCATCTAGGCCTGGGTCACCTCCAGAAGCACACCAGGGGGACCACCCGGCAGCCTGCCTCGCGCCCCATCTTCTCTGCCAGCCTAGCGGCCTCACCAGTATCCAGTCTGCTCAGAGCCTAAGGCACTGGGCCGTGCCAGGCAGAGACCCCGCCTCAGGGCTCCTCTCTGGCGGCAAATGTCCCCTGAGACTCAGGAGAAGTCCCTGAGGTGGGTGGGGATCCCAGCGGTCTCCCCACTTACTCCTGGGAGAAAGACCCTGCCCTGGACCCAGAAGGCCCACCCCTCAGTCTTCCAGGTCGCCTTCCCACACCCCCACCTCAGGCATCTCTATTGCTGGGGGCAACTTCACCTATCTGAGGGGACAGGTGGGGAGCCAGGTGGAGAGGGGAGAAGGCAGAAACAGCTGCAAGCAGGAAGGCGCAGCCTGTGGTCCAGAGCAGGAGACCAAGCCCCAGAGGGGGGAGGGAGGAGACGAGACTGCAAATCCTATCAGCCCACCAGCAAAGTCACACAAGGTGGCTCAGCCTCTGTTTGGGACGCAGGTAAACTACGGAGCCGTCGCTGGGCCTGGAAAGAGGAGATGGGGGGTCACCGATGGGAGGTCCAGAGTGATGAATGATGACCCCGGGCCGCCCGGCCGCCCCTTCCAGGCTGTCGGAGGAGCGAGTCAGGAGACCACGCTGGAGTCGGGGCTGTGGAGAGTGCTCCTCCCACTCCCAACACGCTCAGGGGCAGGGTCGGGACCTAAGGGCCCCCGTGACACCGTCCTACACAGGAAGAGGACCGGGCAGAGGTGGCCAGGCGCCGGGGTCTCCGAGGCGTCCGGCCTCCCGGTGGCCATGCTGTTAGGACAAATGTGCCACTTCTGCGGTGCGCGACCCGTGTCCACGCTGTGCCTGCTGGCGGTGTTGTCATGGAAACCCAGAGCACAGCCCGGGAGCCTGGGGCCCTCCTGGCTGTCGGGTGCCGGCCGCGCCTGGCATCACCAGGGCAAGGTTTGTGCCGCTGATCCAAGAGCAGCCACCTGGGATAGACAGTGAGACCCCAGGGACTTACAGTCCACCCTTGAGGGGTTAAGTTCACCCTTGAGCAACGGGGGAGCAGGGGCACCCCCCAAGCGCCTGTGCACTTGAAGATCCACAGACACTTTCAGCTCCTCCCAAAACTTAAGTGCT
>NW_004567139.1:7159478-7160020 GCF_000260355.1 Condylura cristata | reverse complement strand
GAGGACGGTGGTGGGCAGTGATGGACGGGGTGGGGGCGACATGCAAATGTATGCAAATGAGGGCTGAGAACCCAGGTGTTTTCTTTGTTTATTTAGTTGAGACAGAAGAAATAAATGTTCCTTGGAAGTGAATCAGAAAAGACACATAAGCACAAAGAAGGAGCACAAAATCCCCCTTTGGCCCACCGCTCAGGAAAAACAATAAAAATCCCTTCCATTTCGGTGTAGATCCTTCCAGACAATGTGTGACCTGTATAGATAGAGATGAAATATTCTAGCCCAAATCGGTTCCTCCACATGCAGGCTCGCAACCTGCATGGAACACAGGCCAGATAGGCTCACACCAGTATAAGTGACTTAACAAACTCCGCATTGCTGGAAACACAGGTTGTGCTGACTTTCTTAGCCAAGGTCGGAAAGTGCGTGTGGTGGGGTATATCATAAATGAGTCTTTGCCACAAAACCAAAGTGACCCTCGCCCTGCCAGAGCAGAGGGCTTCCAGCACAGAGCGGTCAGCGGCCCTCCTGCTTGGGGGGGCAGA
>NW_004567139.1:7126597-7159378 GCF_000260355.1 Condylura cristata | reverse complement strand
CATTGCTGGAAACACAGGTTGTGCTGACTTTCTTAGCCAAGGTCGGAAGACCCCAAGAGTCCATTGCGGGAAGCAGGTTGAGCCCGGAAACCCTGAAAGTGGGTGTGGTGGGGATACCACTCCCCAGAATAAGCTCAGACCACAGGACCGTGGGGATAGACTTATTTTTATTCTTAAGGGGTTCACAGGGGAAAGTATTACCCCAAAATCAGGCCTGAAGACCAGAAACAACCTGGAGCCCTCCAGCCGCCCTCACCAATAACCGTCTAGGAATGCAGCCAGCGGGAGGCGAGGAAGCTTCCAGGGACGAGGAGAGAGGCAAGCGTGACGCGCTCCTGCCCCCTTAGCTCCTGCCCCTCAGAGTTGGCGGCCTGGCCCGTGAGGAAGGACGGTGGACGCAGGGCTCCCCGCTGTCTGCTGGGATGCGCATCGAGAGGACAAAGCGGGCAGGCGGCGTGGCGCAGAGGCCACGTCACGCCTACGTGTCCACAATGAGATGGTGCAGGACGCAAGGGCGCCCAGGTCACGTGAGCTGGGCCTCCCCTCCACCGTGGCGTTGTGCCGGGGGCTCACAGAGGTGCCTTTTAGACCTCAGGATGGTGCTCCGAGGAAGTTGCCGTCCTGTGTGTGGGGGGGGTGGGGGCTCAGGACCAGCCAGGGCAAGACTAGTCTAGGGTCGCCCAGGCTGCTGAGCTCAGAGCACACTTGTGAGTTCAGCCCCTCGAGACCCCGAGGGGCCCCGTGAAGGAAAGCGCAGGAGCAGGTCGCAGGAGGAAAGGCGTGGGCAGAGGCTGGCTTCGGGCACCTGCTTTGCAAAGAGCGGAGAGGCAGAGAAGGCGAGGGAAAGGGACAAGAGACGGGTGTCCAGGAGCCGGGAGAGGGAGGGAGACGTGGGCGGGAGGCTGCGGAAGCCAGGCTGGAGGAAGGTGAGAGGCTGCAGGGATGAGCATGCACTTGTGAGCAGGGGTGCGGGCAGGAGAGGCTGTGCCGCACCCGGGGGGCAGCTCGGGTGGGGTCAGGAGCGGGCAGGGAGGCAGCTGGCCACGGGGCTGCCCCGGGGGGCCGCAGGACCCAGCACTAGAGCAAAGGCAAAAGGAGAGAGCGGTCCGGCGCCCGGTGGCTGCCTCCCACCCTCATTACAGCCCAGAGCCCGAAGTGGAGCCGCTTTGGGCGAGATTTATTAGGCTGCTCCCTTGCAGTTCAGGTTCATTTGTTTTGCTGCATATTTGCTGGTGGCTCCGGCCCAGTATTAATAGCCTATTTGGGGGCCACGGTCCTCCAGTGTCCTCTCCTAGGCCAGAGGGGGCAGCCAGGCTTTTTATTTGCCCATTTGGCTCGCTTTTTAATTACACTTGGTGGGCAGAGCAGAGGCTCTGGGCAGGGCAGAGAGCTGCGGTGAATATTTATCATTATTGTTAGTATTTGCGCGCCTAATACTCCTGGCCAATGAGGGACGGGAATCCAGAGGAGTGGGGATGCTCGCCGAGAAAGAATGAGAAATGATGTGATGTGGAAGGAGCCGCAGAGGGGAAGAGGGGAGCAAGCTGGCTCCCCCGCTGCAGGGGGGTGCCTGGCAGAGGGCTTGGGGAGCCAAGGAAACGTGGAGGGTATTTTTGGATTCTAAGAAAAAAATGCGAACTGTGTGTGGGGGTTGCAACATGCTCCCCAGAGGGGGCCGAGGGTAGGAAAGATATTGGGGGGCCAGGCAGGCTGCAGGCACAGACTCTTCAAAGCCAGCCCCCCTCACCCACCCTCCCTGGTTCTGGAGGATGCTGAAGGCGGGCTCAGCCCGTAGCCCGTGGCCCTCCGCTCTCCCAGCAGTGTGAGGCGGAGCTGGGAGACTTTTCTGGAAAGTAATTTGAAAGCATTCATCAAAAAATCTTGGCAGGATGTGTTCCCACCGACTCGGCACTTGGGCTTCTCAAAATGTATCCTCATGAAATTAGGGGTTAGGTCAAAGGGAGAAGTGGCGGGTGGACTTGGGGATCCCAGCGTCCCCGGCTTACGGAGAAGGGTCTGGACCTGGGCTGTCCAACAGACAGCTCTGAGCCCCGGGGCAGCCTGCCGCCCTCAGCCACACGTCAGGCGCCCAAGAGCCACGTGTGACAAGTGGCTGCTTTGTGGCCCACACAAGCACGAACATTCCTTCATCCCGTGAGGCCTCACTGTCCAGCGCTGGCCTGGAGAGCCGCCTCCTCTCCCTGTTCTGCTCAGCCAACCAGAGGCCAGTTTTGAAAGTGCCTCTGGTTTGCCAGCGTCTCCTGGCTGACTACCCCCCCCCCCCGGACCTTCCTGGTGCCCTTAGAATGAGGTAGAAACTCTGCTCACGGCTCCTTTCTGGCCTCACGCTGGGCCGGTCTCTGGCCTGGCAGAACCAGCAACAGCTCCAGAACATGCCAGCCGCCCTTACAACCCCAGGGCCTTTGCACCAGCCGCTCCCGGGTCTAGAAGCCTCACTGCTCAGACGAGGCAGAGTGGAGGTGAGGGAGAATTGAAAATAAGGAAGTAAAGAGACCCAGGAGCAAAGCCAGACCTTGGTTGGTAGGGCTTCGTGTGCTTCTGTCAATATACCCCCTGTCGAGGGGGTGCCTTGGGGGTCACCTGGGCCTTTACTCAACAAGGGAAACATTCAGGGTCTGGGCCATCTGGGGTGCCTTGAGGACCATGAGAGCACTGAAATCGAGCCCAGAGCTTGGTTCATCCCACTAGCTGATTTCCCCAACTTGTGGCAAACACACGTAGACACACGTGGATGTCAGGGTTATTTCAGCCTTGTTTCCACGATCATCGCCCCAAACAGTGCCAGTGGTTGTTAGAGATGGTTTTTTATCAGCCTTGGGGACTCAGGCTCCGGCGTTCCGGGACAAATTCTCCTTCCCTCCTCTGAGGCCCTAGCACTTGGGGCCCCCTGGCCTGCCATGAAACACCCAGGCCTGTCTCTTCAAGCACAGGGGTCTGTCCCCTTTTTCTGTCCGTCCCCAGGCCCTGTGGAGGGTGTGACATCCAGAAGGTGCTCAGTGCATGCTTACCACAGGGAAGTCTTGAGATCCCACTTCACAAATCAGGCTGTCCACGCGGCCAGTCTGAATCTGACCATCCTGAGAAAAGCTGCGAGGAGTTTCCAGCTCCTAAGTCGAGTTGAAATATTTCTAATGATCTTAATGGGTATTGTTATATTAAATGAACTAATTAATCTGATTTTAATGTGTTCCAACAATGTAGGCGCCTCATCACCATTACCATTATTTTATAGCACTGATGAATCAAACCTTACGTGATAACAGCCTGCGTCTGCTCACCTGACATACTACCACCACCCACTGCCGGTGCACAAACCCCAGGCTCCGGGGAAAGACCCCTGGGGCTGGCACTAATGTATGCTAATGGCCACTGGATTATCCTGTTGCGATATTATTATTCAAATTCCATCGGTTACAAATCACTCTCCAGGGGTTCAGATGACAAGATGCACAGGGGATCCTGAGGTAAGCCGCACGCCTTCTCCAGACGTACCTGAGGTTCTCTCCTCTCTCCGGTCTTTCTTCTCTCTGCTCAGGAATAGGGCCCGCCCCTCACCACTGCTGGCTGCTGGCATTGGTTCCTTGACCTCCCTGTCCCAATTCTCCTAAAAAGCACAGAAGACAGCAGAGTCAGCTCTGCTGGTCCACAGCCCAGCTGCAACCTGGAAGAGGCCTTGCAGATCTTGGTAGAGAGGGAAGTCAGGGAAGCCTTCTCGGAGGAGGTGATATCCGTGCTTCTCTTGAGGATGAGCGGCCAGACGAGCCATGTGTCCATACCCACCTCTGTGTCCTGGTCGCCTCACCATTTCCTCCACCCAGGCATTCCCCACTCTCCTGCCACATGCATGAACTCAGCTGCTCCAGTCAGCTCCGTGTCGCAGCTGACGGGACCTCAGGACATGGCTTCTACATCATCTGTAGCAAAGAACGCGCCAGCCACAAGCCACCTGCTGAACTCGGGGGCCACCCTGTTTTAGGATTTCATCTTGGAGTCTCATCTTCCTGTCCACATGCGTATCTTCCTTTCTCTAGAATGTTCCTTCCCTAAATCTCCTGCTTCTCCCTCTGCCTGCTTAGATGGCCAAAGATTACCCTGCCCTCGGGCTTCCATCCAGGACCACCCCATTGAGACTCACACCCCCACACCCCCAAATACGCTGCTCGGCCACTCTCTACCCTCTGCCTCAACCAGACACACAAGTGAGTCTCTCCCGAGTAGTTCTCTCCCTGGCTGGCATCAGGGGAGAAACTGCACTGCTCACCCCTCCACCACAATGGCAGACCCCTGCCCACAAGGCGTCACGTCTCTAGCTGTTGCCCGGCGGAACGCTGGGCATACAGTCAGGTTTCATGCAGTCGAGCTTGGAGAGGAGTGGTGGGGAGCGCAGGGTGGCTTCCTGTCCTCCGGTGAAGGAGCCTGGGGCAGCCCGGCGCCTACAAGTGTCCCCCAGCCTGTGGTAGCTGCGGGCTTGGGGAGCCTCGGCCTGGGCCCCCACCCCTCTGAGCCCAGGATGGCTGAGGATGTCGGGGTGCCGCCTGCCTGCTACCTCTGCCTGGGCTCCTGCTTCCCCACCCTGAGCGGCCTCGGGGTGATTCTCCTCAGACCAGGTGTGCACATCACAGAAAAGACCCACCTGCCTGGTGCTAGTGAGCAGAGGCGGGTGCTTAGGTCTTGGGGTGTGGGGGTCACCGGCTGTGTCTCAGAGCTTAGCCTCCCTGGTCTCAGCACCCGGCTATTTGTCCTCTCCAGAGTGGCTGCTGCCCCCTGCCTGTCCCAGTCTGCCTGTCCACACCCAGGGCCCCTCCAGTCCTCACCTTGATGGGCTGGTGTTGCGTGGACAAGCACCTCCCTGCCCACCAGGAGTGGCAACACCCACTTCCAGGCGCGAAATGCGGTGGGTTTGGTTTGTATTGTTTTGCTACGGTTGTGCCCACTTTACAGAGAAAGAAACTGCCCCTGAGACAGCAGCTGCCCAGGTCAGAGGCGGGGTCAAAGCAGGGTCTCCCCAGCCCCCAGCGCGCACTGCAGGGTCTCCCTCCCCATCCGAAAGCCCTGCTCTGTCTCCCTGTCATTCCCGCCCTCTCCCACCTGGCTTCAGCCCAAGTCGTCACAGAAAAGCCCCCACTCAGCTCAGCGGTGACCCGGGGTTCGACCCGGGGGTTCTCTGCCTCCACACTGTTTTGACCCCGCGGCTGCTGAAACGCCTGGTCCCCCACCTCACGCCACCTCCGGCACCTCCCGTGGGGGTCGCTTCCTCAGGGCAGCCCTCCCTGACTTCGCTGGGGTCACTCCGCACAGAGGATGCCGCACCCAGCAGGCGCTCAGCCAACAGAAGCTTCTAGATGAATGGCCAGAACAACTGGGAGTGCACTTGCTTCTGCCCACTGCGTGCCACGAACAGGACCCGGAGCGGGGTGCCCTCCACTGTGCGCTCAGCACGCACCCCAGACCGGCCCCTGGAAGGGCCACATCAGCTGTGTGGTCTGGGGGAGACGCGGGTTCGGCCCGGTGGCGGTTGCGCGCCCGCGGTCAGCGAGGGCTGCTTGACCGGACGACTGGGCGGCCCCGGCGGCCGTTACTGAATCAGCCTCCAGAAATGGCCTCGGGCACAGGCGGCGCCGGGGACCTGGGAGGCCGGACGCGCCTTTCGGGGAGACGCTACAGTGCCGCCCACGCCCTGGCGGGGTCCCAGGCTCCTCTTGGAGGCCCAGGCTCTGGTCCCAGAGCTGACCCCCACGCCGAGCCCCAGAACTGCGGCCAGTAGAGGGGGCGGGGCAGTCCGCTCTGCATCTATAAAAGGTGCAAAATATTGCCTGAAATCAGAATCAATTACATGTCTCCCAGATATATGTTTCAGCATTCCTGGTGCTGGCTGGGAAGAATAAAATATGTTCATTTGAAAGCATTACCGAATTCGCAGTAACTTTTCATTGTTATGCATTTTCTCAACTGATGGGTGCTAAACGTTAGAGGGGATTGGTGGAAAGGAGCTAATGAACCTTTCAACGTTAAAAGCAAGGTCTTTAAAGTCTATCTGGAAGATTCTATGGCCTTGTGTCCTTCTCTCCTGAGGGCTGGGGGTGGAAGACAAAGCAGGTATTAAAAAAGAGCACCTTGAGGAGGCTGGTGAGAGAGAGAGAGAGACAGCGAGAGAGAACCCATGAACAGAGGGCAGGGCGTGGAGGGAGGTGGAAGAGCGAGAGCAGCTGCCCCGGGGCAGGGCAAAAAAGCTGTCCCTACCGATACAGGGGTTGGCATGGCAACAGTAAACAGCTGGCCCACGTTCAATTAACAAAAAGAAAACCAGGGGACGGGCAGAGAGGGAGAGGGCTGGCCTGCCTGGCCCTTTGCCCAGCATAGAGAGGACCGAAGGGCTCTCTGCATGTGCAGGGATGCTGATGAAAACCAGGCTCCTGCCTTGTGAGAGTTGTTCCAGAAAAGTAAGGTGAGGCAGTGTGTGAGGCAGGGCAGGGCTCAGGAAAAAGAGAAAACAATAGCTGCCAAGCTCTGTCCAAGGATCACTTTGTTCAGTCCAGACAAGGACACTGAGCGAATGCTAGGGGTATTCCCATTGTAAAGATGAGGAAACTGAGGCTGGACGAGGCCAAATGACTGCCTGAGGCCCGTGGCCAGCAAGCTCAGTGGTAATCAGTACATTAGTCCCACTCCTCTCCTGTCTTTGCCAACACTTGGTATTGGCAGCGTTTTAACTTATCCATCTGAGGGGTGGCCAGTGATAGTGCATTGTAAATTCCATCTGAACATACTTGGTACCTTTTAATCTTCTTTTTGAGCTATTCAAACACGCCCTGGAGTGTGAAGTGTCCACCCTGGCCTTTTAATTGCACTGGCCCGTTTTGAATGACACTGGCTATCTTTTTGGTACTGATTTGCAGGTCTCAGTTTTGCTGAGGTTCGCAGGAAAGTTCTAAGCACATCTCCCCCACACATGCACATGTGCTCACGTCATCACACAGGTGCACATGCATGGGATGGGAAGCATCAGCTGTGTCCGTTGGCCATAGGACCTTGTCTTCTCCTTGACCACGCTCCCGCAATTGAAAGAGGCGACTGCACGGTTACCTGTTCTTCCTGCTTCCCCCAAGGGTCGGGGCCACACCTGCCTGCTTTCTGCCACGCCTCCAGTTCTCATCACAGTCCTAGGTCCTCCCAAATGTTTTTAACAAGCGTCCATCAAGGGCCTGCGACGAACCGAGCCACATTCCAGGTGCTGAAGTCTCATCACGAACAGGAAGGTGAGCTCCTGGCTCCCTTGGGAGCCCTTCTGGGATGGGACTAGAAGGTGGAGAGGCAGTGAGGAAATCAAGGCCAGAGACCAATGCTGGGCGGGTCGGGGAAGAGCCGTGACCCAGGAGGTGAGACGAGTTGGCTAGAGAAGCGCGGTGATGTGGCAAAACCCTCAGCCACAGCCACACAGTGGACCTTGGTGGGGAGGGAGGGGCTGTGCGGCCGCCAGGACAGAGCTTGCAGACTGGGTACAGAGCAAGGAGGTTCACCTGGCAGGGGGCAGTGAGGTGCGGGGAAATGCAGGGAGACCTGGGGGAAATCGCACACCTGTGCACACGTACACACACCTGTGCACACGCGACACACTCAGAACGTTTCAGGAAGCGACACTGTCCGTGTAGGCTGCCAGTTTTCTGCTTCGGTCTTCTGCTCCATTTCACTCCATGTCAAATCATTAAAATGCTGGTCATGGCCACGAGGTTGATCTGGTGACCTATTAATAGATGTCTATGTACATGGAGAAGATTTTGAATTTTACTCCCAGATAAAAGCTGCTGGGGGGTTTTGAACACAGCAGAGACATGACCTAACCCAGAGACGGGGAGGTTTTTTTTTTTTGGTTTTTTTTTTTAACGATTTTATAGACACAGAATGAGGACGAATGGGACACTGTACTGTGGGCTTAGGGTCGCTGCTTCAACAGGGATCAACATGTTGCCATCTCGCTTCTGCTGCCCCCCCCCGCGTCTTTGCTGAAGCATCTCAGAGCAAATTTCAGACACCGTGTCATTTAACCCTAATGTACATCCATACATTTCTAACAAGCAGCAAGCCTGCTCCCATATGCAGTGATAACAACAGTAATCATTTAATACTTTCTACGACCCGGTTCGCATCGTTTTTCTTGATTGTCTCCAAGACGGGTTTTTACAGTTGGTTGGTTTGAATCAGGCTCCAGACAAGGCCCCGACATGGCCATTTGGCTGGGACTTGTAAAGTTCCTGTTCTTCCCAACCCCTCCTCCCCTTCCCTTTTCTCCTTGAAACTGAGGTTTAAGCTACTGCAAGCGAGATGCACAATCTGATGGCGGTTGCCCCTGACACACCCACACCACCGCCGCCCTGATCAAAATACAGAACTTTCTCTCGCCTCAGAAATCTCCTCCGCCCCTCCCACCACGCGAGCCGCACTCTTCACCCGAAAGCAGACTCATTTTCTGGCTGTTCCCATAGCTTTGCTTTGCGGGTGCTTGGAGGTCCCCAGCTGGCCGGGCCTGGCCTCATTGGCGCAAAGGCGTGCCACACGCTCCCCTGCCCTCTGAGTCCTGGCTGAGCCTGCGCGCGGATGTTCTGTGCCGTGATGAGCTTCCCTGATGAAAGGCATTGGGGTTGTTTCTGTTTTTACAAAAATAAGGCTGCTCTGAGCATTCTTGTTTGTACACTTCGCTGTTGCTCTGTGTTTCATGAATCAAGTCACGTTGGTGACTTTTTTTAGGACTTTTTTTGGGTATTTTCATGAACATTTTAGAAAAATTTGTCCATTTCTATTCAGGAGCCTGCTGAGGTTCTGGTTGGGATAGACTGAAATTAGAGGTCATTTGGACATTTAAAAATATTGTTGCGGCCCTCCCTGGGGGCGCAGCGGGTTAAAGCGCAGCACTGAGAAGCTTAAGCCGCTTCTGCATGAGTTCCATCCCCGCCTACCCCGGAGGTGACCACAGGGCGCGGCAGACCTCTCCTGACCCGCCCGCTGCTCCCCTCAGCAGTGTGCTTTGTCGATCTGCCTGTCCTGCTCCCCACTCTGTCTCTGGTGAATCCTCTCACTGCTCCTGTACCTCTGGCCTGTACCCCAGTTCTGTATGCGTAAATAAGTAAATCTTTAAAAATATATATTGTTGCTTCTACTTCACAAGTAGGCATATCTTGTCCACTTTCTCTCAGAAGTGGCTTGAGTTTCAGTATAGAAGTCTGGTACAACTTTTGCTAAATTCATTCCTACGAAATTTCCCCCCTGGGCTATTTTAAACATTGTATATTTTTTTAAACTTTGTTCTCTGATCATTCATTGCTGGTCTATAGAAATACAATTGGATTTTATACATTGACTTTTTTCCTGATAACTTGCTATAGTTGCTTACTAATTCTAGGAATTACTACACACATTCATGAGAATGTTCTATGCTTATAATTATACCATTTGCAAATGAAAGCAACTTTCTTCTTGCTTTCCAATTTTTCTTGTCTTATTACACTGTCTGGGAACCAGATGGAAGTAGTAAAATAGACCCTCAAGTGTGTCTTAATTTTATAGATGGTTACAGATATAACCATATAACCCATATAGACAAGTATAGATCACAGAGGTCCTTTGTTAAAATTTAAAAGTTCATTGCTTTCTATTTGCTGAAAATCATAAATAGCAGGTATACGCTTTAAAATGTGCTTCCTGTATCTATCTACTAACATAAACAGTTTCTTTTCTTTTTCTTACTGCGATCACTTACACTAGTTTCTATTTAAATGGTGACTCAACTTTGCATCCTTGGGGCAAAACCATTTACTCATCGGTATATTATTCCCTTTAAATATTGCTAGTTTAAATTTAGGATATGTCTGGGGATTTTTGCACCTAAGTTCATGAAGGATATTGGCCTAGGTCTGGGGGGGGGGGGAGCAGGTGTGTCAGATCACTCAGTCTGGACTTCAGTAAAGGCTCTTCTCTGCCGCCAGGTGCCCTGACCGATCAGGCCACAGCTGTTCTGTGTTTGAGCCTCAGCCTCAAGCCTGCAGCCCTCGCTCTGCGTCCTCACCTCTGTAACTTTCCCACAAGGCACTCTCCACCCTGAGTGCCGGCTGGTGCTCTCCCTTGTCCAGGCCAGTGCCCGTTCTCAGAAGCCCTGGTGTTGACCTACGTGGGCTCAGTAGCTGCCGGGCTCTGCACAGCAGCTGCTTCTGCTCGCGCCTGGGACCTGCTGCCCTGTTGTTACCTTAAAGTTCGGGTAGGTTTCAGTCAGGTTAAGGCACCTGTAACAGGGTGGTCCCCAGGGACAGGGGAGGGTCCAGGTTCTTTGCCCCTTCCAAGCAAAGGTGGAGCTGAGCAGGGAGGAGTAGCTGGAGTGAAGACTGGAAAGAGGAAGGAAGGATGGTGGCCGATAAAGAAAGAAAGAGACCTGGAGGGACACGTGGAGCAGAGAGGCCTCCGAAGAAGCCACTCAGCTCTCGACCTTGGACTTAGACCTGGCACTGGGGAGACGGGAAGGAGACGTGTGGGTGAGAGACTCCTGCAGAGGTCACCAAAGGCAGCCTTGAGCTTCATTTTGATTTGCTCCTTTCCTTCCAGACTTGTCTGGCCCCTTCTGCCCTTTTCCTGTGGGTCCCCCCAGAAGGTGCCTTAGACTCGTGACAGGCTTTTGGCCCTCAGAGGTCCTGCTTTGGGCCAACCCTATTTGGTTGGGCATTTACCCACGAGGAGATGGGTAACTTTGGTGGTCTCATGTGAAAATTATTTAACTAGTCTTTCTCCTGTCCTGTCTTGATTGCACAGTCACTGTGCAGCAGTCCTTTCTCTTGCCGGCTTATGTACTAGAGTGTGCTTTGTCTGGATGTGGCAGATGGCAGAACTCATTTACAGCAGACAAGTCTGGGGTCCTGGGGTGCCTCTTCCCCTGCCTGGTAACACCCCTGATGTGTAGACGGACATTAGTTTTACGTCAGTTTTGTTGTGTGTGTGGAGGAGAGGCTTCTGGTGTCTTCATTCTGGAGAAGCCTATTGTCTTTTTAAGTCATCTCTCTTTACATTTGTTTTAAAGATTTATTTATTGATGCATACAGAACTGGGGTACAGGGCAGAGGTGCAGGGGCGGTGAGAGGCTTCACCAAAGACAGAGCGGGGAGCAGAGCAGGCAGACCGAAGAAGTACACTGCTGAGGGGCAGAGCGGGCGGGTCAGGAGAGGTCTGCCGCGCCATGTGGGTCACCTGTGGGGCAGGGATCGAACTCATGCGGAAGTGGCTTTAGTTCTTAGTGCTGCGCTTTAACCCACGGCGCCATCAGGGAGGGCCCACTTTGTGTTAATTTTTAATGGTTCCTTTAGATTACAACATTCCTCTTCAATTTAACAGTTTATCTCAAAGTCCTTTTATACTGCTTTACAAACAATGTAAAAATCTTTCTATTGCATAATGCACTTGCTGTTATATGTTCTCTTCTAGAAAGGTATAAGCCCACAATACATCATTTTATTTTTTACTTTAGTCAATAGTCTTCTACTGAAATTTAAAATATAAAGATAATCTGTAATTATCCTTACTTTTTGGTGCTTTTTATTTCTTCACACAGATATAGACTTCCATCTGGTATTATTTCCTTTCAGTCTAAAAAACTTCTTTGAGCATTTCTTCCGGTGCAAGACTGCTGGAGAAATTTACTCAGTTTTGTCAACTGAAAACGTTTCTATTTCATTTTCATCTTTCAAAAATATTTCCACGGGCATAAAATTCTAGATTGACAATCTGGTATTTTTATTTTAAATGTTTTAACAATATTACTCTAGTGTCTGGTGGCCTCTATTTTGTTTAATGAGGAATCACTCATTGCTCTAATTGTTATTCTCCTTCATGTAATATGTAAATTTTAATTGTAGCTTTAAAGAATTTTTTACTTTTGGTTTTCAATAGTTCAATTATGACCTGGCTAAATATGCTCTGTTTCTATTTATTCTGGTTGGAGTTTGTTAAAAAGAGGTGAATGTGTGTCCTTCATCACTTCTGGAATAGTCCTGACTATGTCTGTTTAAATATTTCTTCTGCTGCATTTTGTCTCCACAAAATTCAGGTGATCTGTTTATTTGTTGTTACACTTTCCTCTTTCTACTTAATAAGATATGTCTACTGACCTGTCTTCAAGTTCACTGATTCTCTCTTCTGTTGTGTCCAGTTTACCATTAAAACCCAGAGTAAATGCTTTATATCTGACTTAGTACTTTTCAGTTTTAGAATAATTATTTGGTTCTTTTTATAGCTTGATGATGAAATTTACCATCTACTCACATGCTATCTACCTTTCACACTGGCTCCATTAAAGTACTTCAAATTGTTATTTTTAAAGTCTTGGTTCATTGCAACATTTGGAATATCCAGGATTCTGCTTCAGTGACCTTTTTTCCCTCTTAACTATAGGTTATGTTTTCCTGTTTCATCAAATGTTTGCCATTTTAAATATTATATTTAAATGTCTGAAATTACATTTCAGACATTGTGTATATAAATACAGTAAAGACTAAAGTACGTAATAATTACTCACTAAGTGGGAGGCTGAAACAACTTAATCTGTGGTTGAGCTGAGCTGAACCTCTTTAGTTATAATCAGCTCACTACGGACCTCAAATGTTTTGAGGGTTGGATCAGAATGTTCTCTGCAGTTTAGAATCTAAAACCGTCAACTCTTTTGAATCATAGGTAATTCTGTGTCAGTGCCCAGATGTTGGGTTTTGGGTCCACCCGGGAGTTTGTTCTTCAGCTTCACTCCTGGCTCTCTTCTTCTTTCTTTTTAAAAAAGATTTATTTTATTTATTTATGCATACAGAACTGGAGTACAGGCCAGAGGTGCAGGGGTGGTGAGAGGCTTCACGGGAGACAGAGGAGGGAGCAGAACAGGCAAAGCGACAAAGTACCCTGCTGAAGGGAGCAGTGGGTGAGACAGGAGAGGTCTTCTGAGCCATGTGGGTCACCTCCTTGGCCAGGGATTGAACTTACGCTGAAGTGGTTGCGGCTAGCTTCACAGTACTGCACTTTAACCCCCTGTGCCACCAGGGAGGCCCATACTCCTGGCTCTCTTTCATGGATGTCCCTACCCACCCTGCTGGGTGCTGTCTTGCATTTAGTGGAAACTTGTGCACATTGTGGGCATCTGTCATTTCTTTGTCCTGCCTTCAGCCACCCCCATACTTTTGAAAAAGAATTAGGAGGTATGACAGGGCTTGACAGGATACAAATCTATTGTATCTATTCACATAACTACTACAGGCTATTAAAGTTTGGCTTCTGTTTTACCCATATTACAGCAGATTTAGTCTTCTTTTGCCATACCTGCAAACATCACTCTCTTCTGTCCTGGGAAGGGCTCATGAATTTCTGGAATCTCTGTCTTCAGTTCTCTGATGGGTTTTTAAAAATGCAGTAATGTTATTTGTCCACCTGTTTGTTATTTTTTAGGATAGAACAGTTGAATGAGGGTCTCCTAAACTTCCTATATCTTAACTGATAGCAAAAATCCATTGTAACCAAAAGCGTACGTGCTGATAAATAACAATTAAATAAATAAACGTTCCTTTTGCCCAGACAGTTCCTACGCCCCTTGTCTGTCTGGAAGATGTGCACTCAGCCTTTACATCTTCCCCCTTGAAGTCTTTCCCAAGTTCCCCAGTAGCCTTCGGCACTTCTTATTCTTGTCTCTGCTATTCTTTGATCCTGCCTACATTAATGCTATTTTTCTCTATATATCATAATTGTTTGTATGCCTGTTTTTTCTACTGAATTTCGAGTTCCTTAAGGGCAAGAACCCTGTAGTTAATAAATCAAACACACACACACACTCACACACAGAGAGAGAAATTTGTGTGTGTGTAGATAGATAGCTACAGATAGTGATATATGCTTACCCTAACAACAGCACATGCATGTCCATCTTACATGTCCAGGCCCAGGTCCCACTGTCCTGTCTGACACATGATGAGTACATAGTACGCATTTGTGAAATTAATGACTAAATAAATGAATGCAGGCCCTGTTCTTTGTTTGAAGCTGCATCAATATCTGATATGATTACCATTCACGAACATGTGATCTTTCACTTTCTGCTTGACTGGGGAGGGGAATAGGCTTGTGGGCAGCTATTGATTTGCATATGCAAATGCATAAGTCAGCCTAAGCTTTCTGAGTTTGGATGTTTGCTTTAAAGATTAGATTTTTGGCAGCAAGAGCCTGTGTTCAGAGGTGGCAATGGGAGGGGAGTTTGGGAGTCTGCCCAAAGCTGGTTCATGGCTCAAGATATGTTCACTAAAAGGGAAACTGGGCTTTGAGATGCTGTCCCAGGAATGGCGACAAACAAGGCTGGCACTCCCTATTCCTGGTCCTAGAAGTCAGCTGCAGGGCAGGGGGAAGGGTACCAGGCATCCATTCTAATCCTGGAACCAAACAGGAGGCTCGGATGTCCCCTCTTCTGCCCCCCAGGGTCCTTCCTTTTGACACACCTGCTCAGGGTGCATGACCTTGGAGTCAGGGCTGAGTTCAAATCTCACCTCTTAAGACACACAGATCTGCAAGATGCCACTGATGCCCGTTTGAAGAGTGCCTGCCTACCCCGGCTTTCTTCTCTTCCCCAGCACCTCCCCCCACCCCCACCAAAACATCCTGGTCTTCACCAGGTCAAGTCCTGCCAGGACTTTTCTGTCTAGAAGGAATAGCCAGTGTCCTCATCGCTCCCTCGCTTCTCCATCATTACCGACAGAGCTCTCACAACCCAAGGCCATTCTGGTCAGAACAAGATCTGGGGACAAATGACCCAGAAGACTGGCATTACCAGGCTGCTGGGAGCTCTAAGGTTACTGGGGAGAAAAGAAAGAAGGAAGAGGAACATGAGTGGGCAGTGCTGGGAACCTGGCCAACTAAGTCACATAAACACAGAATTCAGCAGCGAGAGAGTTTAACCTTCTGATGCATGTTCATTCTTTTTTATCTTATGTTTTAGCTTCCTACGAATGTGAAACAGGAATAAGAAGAGTGGAAAATGTCAGCTGGGACTCCAAGGAGAGAGTTCTAATATCCTCGCAGCTTCTCTTGGCAAGTAAAGTCATGGCAAAGCAAGCAGAGTCGAGTGTGAGGAAGCACCTGCCGGTACCAGCATGGACAGAGGGCATCGTGGCTGTTCACCAACCTGGCGGGGACCCCACAGGACATGTGAGGATGAGGCCATGTCACCACAAAATGCAGGTTTACTCCTTAGCAGTGTCAGAGACCAAAGTGTCTGTTTCCCGACACCAACCTTCGTATGCCAGGGCAGGAAAGTGGGATCCTCAAATGTGGGGTACAATGGCCTCTTAGTAGTTATCTCACTACCAGGTACATTTTTCCAAAGTGCTTTGGGTCTTATTGTAGTGTGTGTGTGTTTGTGTGTGTGTGAGCAGAGAAAGAGGTTACTGCACACATGGGTGTTTCTCCCTTCACAATAATGGATAGTGATTCTGAGAAAGCGCCCTTTCAGGATTCAGGCTATGCTGGGGAATTTGTTTACCCTCTCCCTGCAGAAAAGTTAATCAATTTTAGAAGCAGCCCCTTCTGTGCCAGGATGACAACTGGGAGTAAAGGGATTGGTTTTTTGGCTGCTGGGTTTGTGGGCAGCCCCGTGCCCATTTCCATGGGGCCACTTATTGACATTGAAATATCTCAACAATAAGCGGCTATTGATGGCCCCTGAGGTCAATACCAAGATTCATTGACCCAGGATGCAAATATGGAAGGCGGCCAGTCCAAGGTCACTGTTTACCTGAAGGGATGAAAAATAAATCTTGATAAGACCCAAAAATAGAAATCAATATGCGTGCAGTGGTATGCATTGCACTATTGCTTTCCAGCAGGATGTTATTTTAGGAGGCTTCAGGGGCTCCTCCACCATCCGAAGCTGAGTTCAGGGCTGGAGAGGAAGTAGGAATAGAAAACGATCCCTGTCTGGTTGCCCTGGCCAAGGAGAATAGGCAACCCACACCACTGTTGGGGAGCGGCCCAGTCCCCACGGAGAATTTCAGCCTCTGTGGCTGCCAGCCCTGGCCTTGACCTTTAGATCAAAAGAAGAATGGAATTCCCAAACCACACGAGCTGGATGGGTGTGGCGGCCTTGTCCCACTGAACACTGAACACTGACAAGAGACGCACCAGTGGTGTGATTGGCATGAACTTCACCTTCAGAGAAGCTGCTTCTAGCCTGGTAGGGAAGGAAGCAGATACCACGGTGTGGTCACGGCTGGGCCCAGGGCCAAGAGGACTGAGCTGACTACCAGGTGAGCTGAGCCTTCTTTTCCAAAGCCGATTTGTTTCTGTGTTGTGACATTTCCTCTCCTTTCAAGGCTATTTTTATTATAATTATTTGTTTAAGCTTAATTAACTTTTTCCCCAATTACAAAAGAAATTCATATTCTTTGTAGAAAATGTCAAGTCTATTTATGATGATCCTCCTAATCTCACTGGGGTGCTGGGCTCTCTAATGCTTGGAGGAATGTGTGGGCTTTGGATTCAGAGAGCTGAGTTCGAGTCTCGGTTCTGCTACTTGGTCGGTGTGTGGTCTCAGGCAAGGCAAGGAATGATCTTTTCTTGCCATTTCTTGATACATAAACCTCTTTTATGAAGTGCTATGACGACTGATGTCACTCACCCAGCAAAGTGCTAATTTGGACAAATACCCTACTACAAAATACACACACACACACACACACACACACATCAATAAACAACTTGAGAATAAACCATGGGAACATAACTGAAGGGAGGACAATTTTAACGTATGAAAGGTATTATTCAATTTGATTCTAACAACTTTGTATATTCACACAAAGTCAGTGACTCCTTACCAAACAGTTAAGTGATCAAAACCAATGCAAGAAGAGGTATCAGACCAACAGCTGTATGCTTGAGGAACCAGTCAGAATATAAAACATCACATGCTAGGTCTTTCAAACCCAAGGAGTCGAATGCAGGGAAGTAGTTCCACAGCTGGTGTGAGAGCTGAGAAAGCCTGTGAGCAGCAGCAGAAAGCGGCAGGATAAAAAGCGGGGTACCTCTACCCGAGCCAGCCTCTGGGAGCTGGACCCAAGGAGGGAGAGGCTGAGCCCAAGGGGAGGCGCTGTCCACAGACAGCGGGGATCGTAAACCTTCGAGGAGGAGTTGATGGCTAGAGAGCTGCTATAGAAACTACTCAAGGGGGCAGAAGGAAATGAAAGAAAAAAAATTTTAAGATTTATTTTTTTAATTTTATAATAATTTTTAAAAAATTCATAATAGTTGATTTTTACATATTTTTGTGCATTTTTCCATCTAGGTTGCAATCCCCTTGGGTTTCCCATCACCACATCACCCGTGTGCCATCACCATAGACCAGTGCGTTTCCCTCCCCCCACTGTTTCTGATCCCATTCCCCACTCCACTCCCACAAAATGTCTCTGGTATATAGCTGTTCGTCATTATCATTATTTTCTCGCCTGTTCTGTTATATTCCTGCTATGAGAGAAACCATCTGGTACTTTTCCTTTTCTTTCTGGCTTAAGAAATGAAAATGTTTTAATTCTATGAGCTAGCAGGACTGTGTACCAAACCCAGCAAATGCTTAAAAGCCAATTTCATTATTAAAAACTGGAGGAAGAAAGAAGTGAATGAATCATATTTATTAGGGTGCTAAAAACACTATCTATTCTACTCAAGCTTAATTTGTTTTAGGAAGGAAAGGATGGCTTGATATTACAAAATATATTAATATAAATTTGTACATTAGCAAATTAAAGGGGAAGTGTGCGATCATTTTGGTAGATAATAGAGATTTGATAAATCCAACACTTTTCTCATTAAAAATGAAAAGTGTTGGCAGTTACGGCAAGGTTATATTTTGCAGAATTCAAGGCTGTGAATGGGAGTAATTTCCCCTCTGGTTCTGAAGAGGAAAGTGAAGCAATTTTGTAACCAGCCTCTGGTGCTCAAATGGCCACAGATGGAGAAGATTTGAGTGTATGGAATCTGCCCTCTTCTCACTGAATGTCTAACATTGAGTCATTTTGATAGTAAGAAGCGAGGAAAGTAGAAGAAACATTTTCCAGCCTGGTAAAGTTTCCTTCATACTACAGCAAACCACCCACAAATGTCCTCTTTAATAGTTGCAAATTGAAGTCGGTCCCACTAAAGACAGTTTTAGCAAGAATTGAAAATCTCTCATTCCTACCAATTTAATACTTGCATGGGTGTAGACCAGTGTCATAATGAAATAAAACAGCGTAAGGTTACCCATGTGTTAAAGAGAGACGACACAGTCACTATTTGCGTACAATATGATTATCAACCCAGAACATAAGAAGAATCACCTGGAAGCTATTAGAACAAAGCAAATTAAGTTGGATTTAAAGGGAACAAACAGAATCCAATAGCTTTTCCATTCACTAGAAATAGCCAAGTAGAAAATCTGAAAGAAAAATGCATAGGTTCATAATTACAACAAAAACTATGAAATGCCAAAATAGAATAAAGTATAGATGAGGAAAATGATAAAACTTCACAGGACAGAAAAGCAGGCTTAGACAAAATGCCTCTATGAGCGCACTCAATCTTGAAAGTATATTCATTATCTTATTAAGATATAAATGTAATGCCATCCCCACTAAGAATCACGACAAGAGATTTTCAAGCTGATGAGTTAAGCTGAAATCCATATGGAACAAGCAATGTCCAAAAATAGCTGAGAAATGTTTGGGAAAGAAGCACAATGAATTTAGGGTCTTGCCCTATTTGGTAGGTACCCTGGCATCTGTTAAGATAACTTAGCAGTGATGCAACGGTAGACAAAGCAAATGCTGGAGTATAAGAGACCAAAGCCAGATATGGTTATGTTCTTGGTGGTATTATATCAGGATAAAAAGCAGTGTAGTCAGTAATAAAGTCTCTTTTAGGATGGGGGTGGGGTCGCTCAGTCCTGTCTCACCTCTCACACAAAAATAGACGCAGGATCCAGATCTAAATGTAAACACAATTTCTAAAAAGACCACTATTTTAAAAAAAAAGTCTTATGATGGAGTAAGCTTTTCTGAGGGGGGAAAAACATATGATAAATGAAAAAGATGTAATCCAAAAAATTTATTTCTTAAGGCCCAGAATTAAAGTAACAGTGTAGGAGAAAATATTTACAACAGAGGTAGCCAGTGAAAGAGTAATTCATAGGCTAGAAAGATGAGTCCCAAGTCAGTAAGAAAAGCCAAAACCTCTATTTAAAAATAGGAGAGGGACCTCCCTGGTGGTGCAGGCGTTAAGTCGTAGCACTATGAAGCTGTCAGCAGCCACTGCAGCATGAGTTCGATCCCCGGCCAGGGAGTGACCCCAGGGCGCAGCAGACCTCTCCTGTCTCCCCGCTGCTCCCCTCAGCAGTGGATTTCAGTGCATCTGCCTATTCTGTTCCCCACTCTGCCCCTGGTGAATCCTCTCACCCCCGTCACCTCTGGCCTACACCCCAGCTCTTATATGCATACATAAATAAGTCTTTAAATAAATAAAAATAGGAGAAAAATTACAGGTAATTTGCAGTCTTAAAGGACCAAGGAGAATGACTAATAAGCATTGTTCAAGCCACTTATTAACTGGGAATCAGAAAGATGCCGTGGAGGAGGGAAAGAGAACTTTTGTATTCATCAGTTACAGTAAGTGAGAACACTGGATTGCCGTTTGCACCCACTCACCTTCTGCAAGTCCTGAGCCAGGGTGAGCCCCGCTGCCCTTAGGTCTCCCCTACGCAAGGAGCAGCCGCTGCTTCCACTTTCTCCCATTGCTACAACCCGGTGACCTCAGTGCTGGGCGCACAGTGACATCTGAGTGACCTCGGCGTCCCTGTCTGCTCTTTTAACTTGCAACACCTGTGCGCGCCATCCCCCTCTATTTGGTTCCTCCACATGTGAATCGTTTATGTAGCTCTGTTTTCCCAAAGGGGAGAAATTCAGCACATTCTGGTCTACCCATGTCAGGCAACACTACCAGCTATTAAGAAAAATGATAGACCTATCTGTATTGCTTAGAAAGATTTCAGAGAGTCACAGAAAATGTGTATGGAGTGATCCAAGTCCCTTTAAAGCATATACGCATGTAAGTATTTAAGCGTGTGTGCAGGCATGCACACACACAAGGCACGTACCCGCGTGCACATGTGTGTGCGTGCAGAATCACACACAGGCATGCACGCACACACACACACACACTAAAACACAGGGTGAGGCCATGGGCAGTGCAAGGCCCCCAGTACAAGAAAAGGCGCAACCTTTCTTTCTCCAGACATTCCTAGCATGTCCCAGCTCGCTGGTCCCCTAAGAGCCCCCTCTCTGTCACAGGCTCCTGAAGGTGCACTGGGTGGTCTCCCACCTTGTAGAGACCACGTGTCCTACCTGGGCATCTAGAGCACTTGCCTTCTACTTACTAGGCCAATTTCACATGCTGCCAGTCGTGGAATGACTGTGTTTGTGCAACAGCCAGACGCCCAGCGCTCTCTGAGGCAGCAGAATCACCACTCCATGGGATGAAGCCTGCAATGTGGACAGAGGCCGTCCTGTATGAATGCAAAATGCTTCGATCTGCCTTCTTGAGGGGTTGGGAGAAGAGTGTGTTTGCAGGTCAGTGGCTGCACGCCACGTTCTAGAAGCTGTGGGAATCTGTCCTGCTAAAGACATGGCATGGAGCTGCAGCTTACCCATTGTGGCCGTCTGCCACGATGCATTGGTCTGCAGGAGTCGGCTGGATGACCTTGACCAGGGTCACCACCTGCATCCTGCAAGTGTCAGAGGCTCTCGTCTCTGTGCTTCCTCCTCTGAGTGCAACAGAGCTCCAGGTATACAGGCTTGGCCAGGTGGGGCAGAATGGTCACTTCAAGGACTTATGCCTGATCTTTCCACCAGAAAAACTCTCTCCCGCTACAGTGGCCTTAGTGCCCGCTCAAGGGTAAGGTGAGGACTACAGCAGCATCTAAATGCGTTCACTTTGACGATATGTTCTTGAACTTAGAATTGAATCATCAGCTGGGCACACACCCAGTTTTGTCGCTGTGAGATGAGCCTGGGTCACACTGCATCACTCCTGACTCTCCCCCGATGCCTCTAAGAGGGAGGCCAGGGGACACCTCTCATCATCAACTCTGACCTGTTTCCCACCTTTGAAAGACCTGAATTTTCCCTTTTCCGGGCTGAAGCTTCCTGGGTTCATCCACTCTCCTCTGACCAGAGGACTTGGCGTATCTGGAGGCCCCAGGGGCCCGGGAATCCTGCAAGTTCCTACTCACCAGGACACAGATACCAGGATAGTCCATTCCGCATGTCAGACTCCGCCTGTTCCCACAAGGGCCCTGACTTTGACCCTGAGATCTTGCTAGTGCAGCCGAGAATTCAAATCTCCCTGAAGTTCTGCACCTCTTAATATTAGGTAGCAGGCCTGGGTTTCCCGGGGGTCAATCTCCCAGCAGATAAGGCCTCCCTGCTCAAGAGGTCCTGCTCTGAATTGGTGGCTAGTGGATGTGGGCCTGCCGTTTCCTTTCTTCGACGCTCTAGTGTTTCACAAAAGCAGCCTTTCAATTCCACAATCCTGATCATTTCTACTCTGCTCTACAGCTCAAATGTCAGAAATATTGCAAAGGCTGGTGAATCCCACAGAAACGTTATTGCACCACATGCCAGGAAACACCAGTGTTGGAGGTCCTTAATGCCAGCAGGCCAGCCAGTTCCAGAACCGCACCTGTGTCAGGTGAGGCCCCCTGGAGCTGCGCTTCTCAAACTGTGGTCCCTGGACCAGCAACATCAGTACTGTCTCAGCACTCCTTAGAAATACAAACCCTGGGCCAGGTGAACTGAAACAGGAGTGCCAGGGGCACAGCACAGCAACCTACATTGTCACCTACCCTGAAGGTGACCCAGGCATGCGAGGGGTTGAGAACCGTTGCCTTGAAGCAGAGTCTGAGGTTGGAGTTTTGTGCAGGTGAGTGCCAAAGGGATGCTCTTGGAGGAAGGAAGTGAGGACATCGGAATTGGGCAGAGGAAGCAGCAAGGCCAAGAAGGGGTCCCCTGCAGTGCTGCCACAGTCAGCTCCCACTGGAGCCTTGGGGGATCCATGGTGCTCCCAAGATCCGCTCTGACCTTAAGGCGGTGGGGCTGGCTTCGGACACCTGCACCCTTCGCCACTCTCCACCAGGGGGACAGAGAATCATCCAGGCGCCTCCAGGCAAGAAGCCGGGCAGCACCCACGGTCACCGGGCATGAATACCAGATGCCCCACACGGGCACCCGGCGTGGGCACCAAGGACCCACAAAGTGCCTGGATCACGCTCATTCTTTCAGACCATCGGCACACAGGGAGGCAGCCTGAGGCAACAGAACGTGCCTGGTGCAAAACGTCAGCCGGGCAGGATCTGCATCCTCACAGCAGCCCCAGCGGGGGCCGGCCTGGAGAGGACCACCCTCGGGGACATCACATCAGTCACCACGCGGAGAGGCTCGGCAAGCTTGAAGACGTAAAAGGATATGCTAGCTCTTCCGTGACCCCTCTGACGACTGTGCGGGGCTTGTGTCCAACGAGGCCCAAATTCACATCCAGCACTTTTTGTTGAAGATGAAATTGGAGAGAAGCCAGATGCATCTTATTAAGAGAAGGAATAAAAAAAACGTGCTGTATTCATACTGTGGATTGCTATGTCACAGTTGCCACGGATGAGCTAATCTATAATATATATGCAGACGCTCATCTGTATGTCCGAAACGTGAATTGTGAAGGGTTCTGTAGCGTATTGCGCTATTTACATCCATTTTTAAAAACACATAAAACAGGGCTCTCTGTTGTTTATGGAAGGTCACGTTTATAATAAGGATGTAAGAGACGGATACGTATCACACTCATGACAGTGTTGCATATGGATCTTGGGGAGGGAAACTGGAGGCTTGCATCTAATCTCCGAATTTGTATTCCTTCATAAAAAAAGCATTAAAAAATTGCTTTAATGCTTGACATTTATTGATCTGGCATAGCCACTAGAAGGCTCTTACATCTCAGTACTTTTTTAAAATCTCTGAAATGACTGTTTAATTGTTTAGAGCAAATTTCTTCCATGGGGGCTAGAGAGAGAGGTGAAAACATGGTGGGGCTGGGCGAAGCTGCTGTGGTGAACGTGGCCCTTGAGGAAGGCGTGGCCTCGTGGGATGGAGCGGCCAGGCTGCTGGGGAAGCAGTGCAGAGATGGGGAGTTACAGGGTGCCGTGACAAGGTCAATTGGGGAGGTTACATTTAAGTTGGGGGGCAATGGGAAGGGCTGGGGAAGACTGCTTTTAAATGAGGCTCAGGGCTGGGGGCGGGGGGCGGGACAGAGCCCTGGAGTCCAGGCCTTGGGAATGAGGTGGGAGAAACCCTGGGCTATGCAGGTGGAGAAAGGAGGGAAACTGCTGGAGAGAGGACTGGAGGGCGGAACCTGGGGCCCGGGTGGGAGAGGAGGCGGTGAGGGTTGTGCCCTGCAGCCAAGGAAGGGGAGGGTGATTCTTGTTTTGGTTTTGAAATTTTATGAGCAATACAACATCTTCCCAAGTTGCTTTCTTTTTTAATCCTAGGAGCGATGGAGTAGCCTTGCAATTTGTTCTTTAACTTTTTCATTACAAGATTTTCAAACACTCACAAAAGCAGACCAGCGCAATGAAATCCTGTGTGTCCAGCTTCCCCACGACTGATCTCTTCCTTCCCCCGATCTTCCTGCTACAGTTCCAGAGAAAACCCAGAACAACACTTGATTTCACATAGAGTTATTACAGTATGTATCTCGAAAAGAGAAGGGTCCCCTTTGGGGAAAAAACAGAGCCAAAATACAATATCATGCCTAAAAACTGGATAATAATTTCTGAATACCATCAAATATTTGAGGAGTCTGACGCGGGAGAACTGCATTATGCAGTGTACTTTTAATAAAGCATCCTGCGCTGTGCGGGGCGGACTTGGGCTGCAGAAAGGGAGGCAGAGAGTTCCGAGGCCAGGCAGGATGCAGGGGGGCAGGGGCGGGGGGGAGGGGACGGGGAGACACAAGCCCAGTCTACCAGGGAGGCAGGGGCGAGGTGGTGATGGATGGGGGATGCAGGATGGGACGAGGGAGGCAGCAAAGATGGTCTTTAGGTTCTGCCCTGAGCCTCCGAAGGTACCATTTGCTGAGGTGAGGATGTGGGGAGCCTGTGGGCAGGAGGAGGGAAGAGGCAGAGTTTGGCCTTGGAGGTCTCTCTTGTAAGGAGCGGCGCCTGCCACAGCCCTCAGTCTCTGCTGTCTTTCCTCCTCTTTTTCTCCCTCTTCCTCCCCTCCATTCTCCTTTCACTCCCCCTTCACACACTTACCCGCGTACTGATGCCCAGGAGTAGGAGACCTTGTGTAGAACCCACAGGCTGGTAGGCCAGGCAGCTAAGAAGCCATTCAGTTTTCCGCTGGGACCACGAACTGTCTGTAGAGAGTCCACAGGCTCCAGTCTCATCTGGCCCCAGGATCCTCCACTCCCCAACCACTCCCCAACCCTGAGCAGTGGTCTCTGGCTTGTTTTCATGTCATGAGTCAGAAAGGAGAACGGCGAGTTTTCCAGACATTAACAATCCCACAGACAAGATGTCCCCCAAGCTGTATAAATAGTAGAGAGAATGTAGAAGTGTAAGACAGCTCTGCTTGGTGCCTCTGGGTGTGTGAGAAGGAAACCTCTCCTCTGGGAAGACCTGGTACAGGCTCGGGATTTCAAAGGTGAGCAGCGTCTTTGTGAAGCAGCTGAGCCCATTGTCCTTGGGCAGTGGGAGTCACCAAAGCAGTCCTTCGTGTGACTCTAGACTTTGTCCTCACCCCTAGTGACTTTTAATCTGGTTGGTGTGATGCGGAGCATATTGTAATCATATTGTACCTTTACACCTGTCACCCAGCAGGAGGGACTCAGGCAGAGACAGGTGGGTTTGGTAGGTCAATGTGGAGCAGAATAGAAGTGGCCGTGTTTGTACTGGTCATTCAGGGAAGGACAGGAATGGGAGCTCACCCTGTATTTCCACTACTTCATGGGATGTGCAATGGCAGGAAACATCGAGAACAAACCAAGAAAAAGTTAACACCGAAGTCAAGGACAAAGCATGATCCAGAAAGGCCACAGAGACCGTCCATGGAACTGGCCAATAGTCTGCAGAAAGGGCTACAGGAAGGCCCAGAGAATAAAGACTGAAAAGGACCTTTCAGAAATGATTTTAAAACAGCATGCTAAAACCAGATTCAGGGCTAAGGAAGGGAGGTATATAAAGAAACAGAGGGAGAGCCTTTTTTTGCATGAATTCAAGAAAATTGGCAGGAAAAGCCAGCTGAGAAATGAGATGGTAGCTGGAAGAGGCAGAGGGTCAAAGGCAGCCTTTTCAAGTTGGGAATACCTGCTTCTATTTAAAGGTGTTAGGAAGAGAGTTCATGAAAAGTAAAAACCCAAAAATGCCAGAGAGGAATAAGTACAAGGAGGATAAGGATCCCTGGAGAGGTAGAAATATTCTCATCTCTGAGGAGGACACCTGACTGCTAAGCCTGGAAAGATGAGTGATGCCGAGATAGACGTGCTAAGTGCTGAGTGTCCTTCAGGTGCCCAGCCTTCAAAATTTACATCACCATGAGGTGAGAGCAAATGAACACAGTGCTTCACAAAAGGCGGCGTGCAGACACATCTAGAAATCCTGTTAAAACACCGTTTCCTGTTCCATAGGTCCAGGTGAGACCTGACAAACTGCATTTCCAACAAGTTCCCAAATGCTGCTAGTTTTCATACCCAGCTATCTGGAGTCTTGTAAGTGGAAGAGAAAACATGGAGAAGAAAAAATTATCAACAACCTCATCTAAGGAACCCTCCCAGAGGGGGAATGAAGTTCCATGTCTCCAGGATGAAAAGACTCACCAAATAGGATGCACAAAAGAAAGAGTTCAGTGCAGAGCTATATCCTGGTGAAATTTCAGAGTATAATGTCTGCAGAGACAGGAAAAGAAAACTGTGTATTATGAATTTCAGCAGAAATACAAGTATTCAGATATCTACAATGTTCTGCAGGAAGACTGTTTTTATATACCCAGCCAAACTACCACTCTACACAAGGGTTCTCAGACAGAGACACGACTTCTTTCATCTGAGCCTCAAGGATTCTGTTTCTTGGTTTGTTTGTTTTTTTTCTCATTTCATCTTTCCATGAGTCTACTGGCATAATGGCAACCTGAAATTCAGTAAAAAAAAGAACACAGAGTTGAATGAAATTGTGGTGGCGGGTTGGGAGGGGGATGAGTATAGTCTTCTAGGAAGGAGAGAGTCACGTCGGCCATGAAAGTTGCAAAGACTGATGGCAGAGATTTGAAACAAGCCGGGTGGAAGCAGTAAAGCAGGTCCACTGAGACAGGTGGTCTTGCTCATTGGAATCATCTTTCAGGGAGTCTGAGTTCTGTTCAGATTGGGAGGTTGAAAGCAAGAGGCAAGGAACATGGGTGAAAGAAGTGTACGCCCTTCACAGAACGTAATGCCACAGACCGCAGGTAACGAGCAGACTGTAAATAGGCGCTTGCTTGGAGATGAGGTGGGTGGTTGCCTGATAATGATGTGGGCTAGAACAGCATGGAAAGTAGAGCCTTGGATAAAACAGTTAAGGTCAGTGAGGGTGAGGGCACCATGGGTTTCCAGGGAAACCTTAAACATTTTAAGCATGTGAGATCATGGCAATTTAGTCCTGAGTGTAGCCCAGCCTCAAAGTCCCAATTAAGTTTCCTGGTCATATTGGTCACAGTGCTTGCCAGCAGGCCTCACGGGCCATGCCAGACTCAGCTGAGGATGTATAGAGGCCTGGGGGAGGGGGAGAAGCTGGAAGAGGCCATGAGTCCATACCAGTAAGGGCCGAGGAGGGCAGATGGACCCAGGCAGAGCACAGAGCCAGTCTAGAAAGGGCAGCTAAGGCAGATGGGTGAACTTGGGGTCTGCACTGCCTGGGGGCAAAGAAAATGTGGAATCAAACCAAGCTGGTACCTCTGTGCCCAGGACAGAGAGTTTGGATTCTCTGACTCCTCTTCCTATCGTATGAATTCCTGCTAGGTAGGATTTTTAGCCAGTTCAGTCAGGGACAGGAAGTTAAGATCAGCTCACATTACGGAACTGCAGCTCTCACATGGCCTCAGGCACCCGTGGAAGGGCGGGCTGGGAGCATTCCTAGACGTGCATGGAATCCCAAATCTGCAAAATGCACAGGATGGCTTCATTTTCTTCCTAGAGCAAGAATCAGCAAGCTTTATTCTATAAAGGACCGGAGAGCTCATATTTCAAATCTGCAGGCCATAAAGCGTCTGTCTCAACCACTCAACTCTGTGTGGTAGTGCAGAAGTAACTGCCAGTAACCACAGGCCGTCTGTACGTGGACGGGCATCGCTGTGTGCCAATAAAACTTTATTTACAAAAACAGCCAGTGGGTGGGATTTGCTCCACAAACTGCTCTCCACCCAGTCTCATTCCAGGTATCTTGAGAAGTAACTTCAGGATTGGTTCCAAAGTTCGACACTGTCACTGAAGAGCTGTTTTTAAAAATAAAGCAAAAGGGTGAGCATTATTTGGGTGAGACTCTCTGTGTATTAGCAGAGGACAACACCCTGTTCTTATCCCACGGACAGGGAGCTTTGGTCTTGGGGTGAATGTTGAATCATATTCCACATGCGGTGACTTTCAGAACTGTGTAAATGTTTCTAAGGAAAAGAGCCCCTTCCAGAACCCCGGGAAGCTGGCGCCCCCCCCCCGCCCCCCGCCCTATCGCCACACAGAATGTTAACTGCAGTGATGAGAAGTATCCTCATGGTTGAAACCCAGGCTGCTTTTCAGTGTGTTTAGTTGTGTAAAACCTTCTCCTTGGGCGTTGACTGAATGCATGTGATTGTATGTATCACAGATATTAGTCCAAGACTGGGTTAAGTTTCAGGGAAACGTGAGTGTTTGCTGTAAACATAAAACTCCGGAGAACACACATTTGAGGTGTAAATAGCTTAATTTGCAAGGTCAGTGGAAGTAAAGGCACAGTAATGGAACTGCAAGGCTGTTCACACTTTGCATATAGCTCCCTGCTGCTCTGATCTCCTTGAATGTATATCTTCAGTGGGTCTGGTTTTGATTATCTGAGAGGCACAGAACAAAGGAGGCATAATGCCCTGCCTTCAAGGTGCTTCCATTCCAGTGGGGGAGGCAGGTAATAAATGAACGAGTAAGCGAGAGGGTGGTAGATGGGCTCATGGCGTGTGTGTGGCTGAGTGGAGGTGGCCCTGCAAGCTACACTCCCCTCAGGTGAGAGCTGGCCTTGGGTGGGTGTGTGTGTGCCTGCGGGCACGAGTCCACGCGGACTGGGGACTCAGCGGGTGCTGAGGGAGACCCCCAGGCAGCATTCTGCCGGTCTGGTGGGTCAGTGCTTGGACCCACCAGAATGCATGGAAGGTCTTAGCTTACCCTCTGAGTGGGGTGGCTTTTTCAAAGTGGTTGCGGGTGAGGTTTCACTGGCCAGGCACCACTGAAACTGACGGTGAAAGTGAAGGATCGTGGACATGGGGAGGAAGAGCATTTCAGACCTAGGGGGTCAGCAAGACCCCCTGTGTGTCTGAGGAGGGCCTGTGTGTAGGCCTGGCTACAAAATGAGCAGGTTTTGTGTGGCTGAGCAGAGGGACCCCCTGCAAGGTCCATTCCCCCTCAGAGAGCTGGCCTTGGATGCCTCTGAGATGTAGATCCACAGTTCCCCTTTGCACAAAGCAGATTAAATAAACCCACTCATCCTAGAGTTCATCGCTCTGTGATTTTGAATGGCCCTAAATGACTCCAAATTCTCGTCTAATTTAAAGATCAATGTCCCAACCACCCAGAAGCAGGCTTCTTTCTCCATGCATGATGCTTCTATTTTATCGTATTCACATTGAAGACATTCATGAGTAAAATGCGTGCCAGTATTATTTCTGAAACTACCACAAAGTACACAAAAAGCTGTAACCAACTTCCTCCTTCCGGTATCTTACAGCAGCGTTTGTTTCTACCACCCCCTGACGGCCAGGGCTGGAACTACACTTATCTAGCGGGCCCCTTGCTGCGCTCTGGCTCAGAGAGGCTGAAACCCGCCCAAATATAGATGCTGTGTTTCCTCATGTGTTCACTTCCTTCCCCAGCCTAGCCTACATTTAGCAGTTTTATTGTTTAAAAATACTGTCTCCTGTGGTCTGTTAACCTCTGTTCTCTCCAGCTTGTATCTGGCTCAGGACCAGCAAGCTGTTTTGGTATTTCTGCACCAGTATTGTGGGTTTCAGCTCCCTGCCTCGTTCCTCCTTTTCTGGAAAATTGGGCAACAGCAGGAAGCCTGACTGCCAGCCCATGGAGGTCTGGCCCCAGCCAGTGAGATGCTGGGACTTGAGGACCAGGCGCCGAACACATGTTGGCTCTTCCCTGGCACAGGGCAGCTCCAGGTGCAGACCGGCCCTGGGCCAGCCTCGCGTGTCCTGACTCATCCACCCTTTCTCCCGAGGGCATGAAAGTGGGCTATAAGGTAACAGAGGATGAGGAAAGTCCTGAATTTGGGGGCTGCCATAGACCTCATTGTGTCCTCCCCAAAATCACATATGGCAGCTCTAAGCCCCCCTCCATGTGACATTAGAGATAGGGCTTTTTGGGGAGAAAATTAGGTTTCAGGGAGGCCATGAGGGGGCCCTTTAGGTGGGGTTGGTGGCCTTATAAGAAAAGGGAGGAAAGGCCGGAGCTCACGCTGTCTGCTGGGAGGGAGCAGTGAGCAAGTGGCTGTCTGCAGGCCAGGGCGAGTCCTCACCGAGAACCAGACTCCGCGGCCTGGACCGTCCAGCCTCCAGAGCGGCGAGGAGGGGGCTCTGTGGCTTAGCCCCTCCAAGCACATTTTGCTATGACAGCCCAGTTGGCTGAGGGAAGGGCCCAAGGTCTCTTCCTTTTCAAACCCATGGAGATTCAGAACCCATTTCTAGCTCTTCCGCCCATTCTCCACTCTCACAACAGAACCAAATATAAAAAAACGTGCCATGAATTATTTACTGGAAGCCCTGTCCCACGGCAGGTAGGGCTCTGAATCGCCTTCATCCTGGTGCAGCCGAGATGGCTTTGCCGAAGTTCTCTTCTTTGGGGTGCCCTTGCCCCCTGCCCTCCCCTGCCAGAGGCAACTGTGACAGTAGCCTGGATGGGATGCGGGGAAGGGCAGTGATAGAATTGGGGGGGGGGAGGATTTGGGCGCTGAACCCCCAGAGTTTAAAGGCCATGTCAACCCAAACTGCCTCCCCATGGGCCCCTGGCCTGGGTCCCCTTGACTCTGCCATGCCCTCAGTGGCCACGCTTCTGCCTCCTCACCCCAGAAGGGCGAGCGCAGGAGACGGTTCCGAGGCTGAGGCAGCACCTGAGAAGCAGGGAGGGGAGGGGATGGAACACGGGGGCAGGTGGCCAGTGGGGTCAGTGCTGTATATTTCGGGGTCTCTGCCTCCTGCCTGGCTGTACCCAGCCCTACAACTGAACATTCTGTCCTAGGCGCTGCTCCCTGGAGACTGAACTGAAGCTGACCCTGCCCTCTGGACTCTGGGCATGGAGGGGCAGAGGAGGGTGGCAGCGCAGACAGGTGCAGACAGCAGGCCCCTGGCCTCTGGACGGGGACCGACTGCCCCTCCTGGGTCTGTCTTCTTGCCTGTGGCTGGCACCCGGTGGGGCCCACCTCCCTCTGGAAGGCTCCCTCTCTGCAGCCATGCTCCCTCCTTGGCTCGCTGGGGTGAGAGGCTCGGCAGGTGGCAAGCCTGGGACAGGAAGGCCTTTCTAAGACAAGGGTGGCCTGTTGGCACACACTGTCCACTTGGAAGGGACGAGGGGAAAGGCGAAGGGCAGCCAGGCCCTTCCTCTCTTTGAACCCTGTGACTAGCTTTGCACCCTCCCACTCACCTGCAATTTACAGAGCGGACATGAGGAGAGAGCACCTCCCAGGTGGGAAGCTTCTGAAAACGCTGGCCTGGGGGGCACAGGGAGACGGGAGGGAGGGCGATGTCCATGCGGGAGGAGGTCCCTGGACTGCACCCACACTTTTCCAGACAGCTGTAGGCACAGCCTCAACTTGGAAAGGGGTGGGGTTGCAACTGGAGCCGGGGAAGCCACGCAGCCCCTCCTGAGGTGGGCCCCACTGTCACCACGCCAGTGCAACCTCTCATTATGCCGCTGGTGGCAAGAATGAGGTCATGGCGTCTGCGAGTGGTTCTCCCAGCAAGGAGCCTCTCGAAGTGGCCAGCTCCCTGCTCAGCCTCCTCCTGGGTCAGCCTGTCTCTGTCACGAGTAAAATCAAATAGTTCAGAGTGAGTGTGTGTGTGTGTGTGTGTGTGTGTGCACGCACACACAGTGAGGGGGGCCAGAAGCAGAGGCTTCGCTACCCCAGATGAACAGGCAAATCTGCGGAAGAGTTGCAAGTAGGGCGCCTCTCTGCACGCCAACACGCAGGCCTGGCCCCGCAGCCAACTGAGCAGGAAGCCCCCACACTGCAACACTGCAGTTCCTAGCCCCGCTCCTCCAAGGTTTCAGAGGTGTTTCCACCCTCCTAGGTGGGAGCTGGTGCTGGGCAAACTTGACTCTCGGGCGCCCTCTGTGAGCAAGCGGTGCAACAGCAGCCTCAGCCCGCGCTTCAGGGCCTGGGCAGGGCCAGTGTCTGCGGTTGGGGTGTAGGGCAGAGAGCGGAGGCGAAGTCCTGTGGGCAGCGCTGGGCAGCTGGCAGTGGCTCCAGGCCACCAAGGGGAAGGAGGACCGGCCACACCCTGGTCGCCTGACCCCCAAGCCCCCAACCCCGATTAAACCAGCAGCCCACCGGACAGCTTCAGGCAGGCTGAGGGGCACACGTGGGGTGCACCTCACCGTTGCTGAGGCAGGGCGGGGAGGCAGGCTAGCCTCTCGGCCACCTGCAGAGAAGACCCACAGTTCTTTTTCCAAGGCAGGCAAACTGAGAGTGTGAAAACAATGAAATGTCTGCAGTGGCCGGGCCCACTCTGTCCCAGCTCTACAGGTGAGCTCGGGTGAGCTCTGGGCTGGACGGGCCACCAGGAAGAGAGGAGACAAGCGCCAGGCCAGCGGCCCCCGTGCTGACGGGAACACGAGCAGGCGGCCGCCGCCAGGGCCCACAGGCCGCGTGCACGTGCCTCAGCTTCTTGTGAAAGGAGAAATAAACGAGCTTTTAGGTTGAAAAGTGTTGTCATGTGTAATGTTAATATATTTGTCTTTATACCAACACAGACATAAAATTTTATATAATTGTTTTCTGTGCCTTGGGGAGGCAAAGCTCCCCGGCGCCCAGGAAAGTAGACGTGGGGCGGGCTGCCGGAGTTGGACTTCACTGGGGGCTGTGGGGCGCGCTCCCTCCTCTGGCCCACCGGAGGACACTGCCCGCTCTCTTTTTCGTGGTCTCTGGCCAATTTTCCTTCAATCTTTGCAAGCGGTGCTCAAAAGAAAAGAAAAAAAAATAGAAGAAACAAGAAATGCACAGGCTTGGCACCGACTGCACGCTCTCAGCCAGCTCCCAGTCCCAGGCCTCCCTTTTGTCTCCGCACGCTGAGCATTTCCAGACTTTTGAGAGCCGGACCTGGGAAGGGGAAACTGGAACCAGCCGGCCCACGGACCCCCTCGGGCCAGCACAGCCTCCCAAGCCCTGCCCCGCCGGCCCGCGCGGAAGGGTGTGGGGTCCCCGCGGTG
>NW_004567139.1:7106380-7125637 GCF_000260355.1 Condylura cristata | reverse complement strand
GTTCGGACCGCGATGCTAGCCGCACCCCCCGCGACCGGCGCCCCCGAAAGAGCCCCCGAAGTCGCGCTCCCCGCGGCGCTCAGCTCCGGCCCGGCGCCCGGCGCTGGGAACGCCGGTGACTGAGTCCGCGCCGAGACCCGACCAGGGGGCGGGCAGGGGGCGGGCAGGGGGCGGGCAACGTGGCCGCGGAGGAAGTTTCCTGAAGTTGTCCGTTTATTCCGGAGCTCGCCCGCCAGCCGGCGGGGTCGCCGACTCTGCCTTGCCCGGAGAAGCCCGATTTGGGGGTGCCAAGGGACGAAGAAGCCCCGAGTCCGAGAGCGCGGCTTTTCCTCGTCCTCGGCTCGCCGGTCGCCTTCGGGGCGCGCCGCCGGACTTGGACTAGAGAGAAGAAAGACTTGGGGTCGCCAGAGCTGCCGCTCGGGGCTTGGGGGCCCCGGGCCGGATTCCCGCAGGCAGGCTCCCTGGACCAGTCGCGGGGTGTCGGACCCCACTAGGATTATAAAACAGTGCGGAGGACACCCCCACCCCGAGGCTGACCACCATGTGGGGGCTGCTGATCTCCACTCTGCTGGCCCTGTACCGGATTCGCGCCGCGGGAGCCCAAGGTACTTCGCGCCACCCCCGTGTGCGGCCGGGGAGGGGGTGAAGGGGTGGATGGCCGGAGCCCGCGGGCCTCTTGGTGGCTCCCGGATACCGAGCTGAGCCTGCCAGGGCTCTCTCCGGGGGCTCGGACGCTCTTTCCGAGTTGGGGGGCTTTCTTTTGGGGACGGAGCGATCTTTCTGAGACTTGTGGCTTCTGAACCGGGGAGGCTGAGGGTCATGCTGGAGGCAAAGAAGAACCTGAGCTGTGCTAGGGGGTCTCTACCCCTCAGGCCGGGTGGGAGGGCCGCGCGGTTCCGTGCAGGCTCAGCGCCGGCACCCGCGAGCTCCCAGGCCCGGCTTCTAGTGCCCAGCTCGGCGTCCACAGAAGGGCGAGGCCCTGACGGGCAGGCGCCCTGCGCCCTGGGACAAGGGAGTGGGCGGGCTGGGGCTGGGAAGGAGCCCGAGTCCACTCTGGGTGCCCGGGGGCACCGCCGGCAGGCCAGGCCACGCGCGGGAGCCCGCTTCTGGTGGCCCCACCCGCCGGGCCGGGGGTGCTGCGCGGTGCCGGGGAGGTGATGCCCGCCCGCGCAGGCCTGACCTCCCGAGACCGAGACGGAGACCGTGCGGGCACCGCGGCCCGAGGTCCGCCCCTCCCACCTCGGACACATCCTGCTTCGCCGCCAACCTCCACTGTCTGCAGCCCTGCTCTGACCTGTAGCTGCGGGGAGCAACCTGGGGGTGTGGGGGTTGGGGAGGGGGGGAAGGCCTGGTGGGCGGAGGTTCTGGGCGGCACTGCCCCTCTCGGGGTGTGGATCCCCAGCCCTTCCCCAACCCCAGCCCTGGGCAGGTCCCCGCGGGGTGGGGGCTGTGCCGGCGCTTCCTTGCTTGAGGTTCTGGGATCCAGACTGTGATGCCAGCGGTGTCCAGCGGCGCCTGCTGGGGGCGGAGGGAGATGGTGGCTGGCCAGAAGTCCAGGACGAGCGGGGCTTGGCCTTCCCTCTCCAGGCTCAGGAGGGGCCTGGATCCATCCAGGGGGCTCTGGTCTGCGGAGGCTGCGGCTTGGAAAAGGCGGGACCCCGTGTCTGGGGTGCTGGGCTGCGGGGAGGGAAAACCCCATTGTACCAGTGTCAGGGTGGTTCAGAGCCAAGATCAGAGAGATGAAATAATCAGTTCACACTCACAGGGCTGAGGGGAGGGTTTTACAAGGCAATTTACGTTAAAGCACTTAGAAATTTTGTAATGGGCCCTGTAAATGTAAGGCAATAAAAGTTATTATTTTTATGATCATCATAAAATCTTCCAGCAGGCGGACCTCAGAGGTCATCTCACTCCAGCAGCCATTTGGTGGATGGGAAAACTGAGGGCCAAGGGCATTAAGTGACTGGCTCAAGGCTGCTGGGGGACCTGAGGGCAGAGTCAGGACAGCGGCGGGGTACGTTCTGGGCCCCTCTGGCCCTGAAATGGGGACCATGGGCAGCTGGGGTGGGCTGGGAGCGTTCCGGGTGGGCCACGAGCTGGCAGAACAGAGAGACGGCACCAGTCCCCAGCACCTCTGAGATAACCCGTGGCTTTTAGCCAAAGCAGGAGACAGGGAGCGCTCGGAGGGGTCAGCTCGTGTAATTACCGCACCTCTCCCGGGGTGGCTGGGGTTCCCTGGGAGGTGGCTCCCTAGTTCTGTCCCATCCCGGCCAGGGTCATAAGGAGTCCCCAGGGTGCCTGAGGTCCTTCTGTACGCGGCATTGAGTCTGATCCCTGCTCCCTCTCACCTGTCCCATCCGCCTGAGGCCAAGTTTCCTCCTCGCTGGAGTTCAGGCCCAGTCGCCTTCTGGCCCGGGGCCCTGTGGGGACGCGCTGGTCTCGTTGACTGAGTCTTGCTCTCCGGCTCCGCGTGTCCACTGCCTTTTTGAATGTCGCCGCCCAGGTCTCCTGCTCCGTTCGTGTTCTTGGGCTCCAAGAGCATGTGTTCCTCCCTCGTGGGGTACCACCAGGCCTGGTGGCCTCTTTCCATTTGTCTCTAGGGCTGCCAGCCTTGCAGAGGGCTGGGGGGGTTGGGGTGGGGGTGGGGCTTGATCTCAGCCCAGGGTGGGGCCACGCTGCACTCATGTGTCCAGGGCTGGGCGCTTGGGTCCTTTCCTGCTTCGGAGTAAGAGAACAGAGGTTCTCCTTCCAGTTGAGGCTGGGCTGATGACCCTCGGGGTTCTCGAGGTCAGGGTAGTGCCGGTCACTTCTGAGCCGGGCGCCCCATTCTCCAGTCATGACAGAGGAAGGGCAAGCAGATTTGCTCTCCAGACACCACCTTGCCCGTTTTTCCCAGATGCTGGACCTGGACCAGACCACTGACTACTCCTGAACACCCCGGTCGGACCATGTCCCCCCAAAACTGGGTGCCACACGATTCCTACCCATTTCCTAAACTGAATGCAGCAGTGCTGTAGAAAAAGCAGAGTCAATGAGGGGCCAGGTGTGCAGGGGTCGCCCGCGAGTGTCTGGTTATCAGACTCAGGGGCCCCGTAAGGCAAGGGGCTGTGAGGAGTGGCTCCCAGCCCCCCACGAGAAAGGCCTCCCTTGCCTCACCCGGGCCCCTTCTGCTCCCTTCTGGGGCTTCCTCGCTGGGTCTCAGAGTGGCCTCTGGCCATCGAAGCCATCCCAAGTCCCGGGCTTGGAAAGTTCTGGAGGGGCCTGGACGTCTGCATTTTCACAAGCCTCTCGCCTGGCTTTTCATGTGCCGAGAAGCTTGGTGAGGGCGGGCGGCAGCGTCGGGGCAGCCCCACTGGAGGGCCCAGAAGCTTCTTTAAAGAGACCGGTGCCTGAGGGAGGAACCAAGGGGAGTCTGTGCTGAGCGACCCAGATGGAGAAAACTCTGAACAAGGGGTGGGAAGTCCAGCTCTGGAGGTTCCAGAGGGTTCCAGAGGGAGAAAGTTTAGTGCTGGGAGCTAATCACAGTAAGAGCCACACAGCACGTGAGGGAGCGGGATGAAAGTTTAATTACATGGTGTGGCCAAGCTGTAATTATTAATTACTGACAGCAAAAAATAACTTATTGATCAGGGCTGCTTGCTAATTACCACGAGGCCCAGTGTCGGGCTTGCCCGGGGCTCAGCTGGAACGTGTCAGAGCCCCGCGCAGGAGCGCCCCAGCCACATCCAGCTTCTGACGTGTCTCCCAGGGCCAGAGAGGGCCCCCGTACCCCAGTCCCCTTCTCCCCGCCCCCGGGGCCCTTGGAGTCAGCTGGGGAGTCTGGCGCATTTTGGCAGCGGGTACATGTGGACGCAGCGGGCAAGGGGCTTGTGTTGGCTACAGATCGCCCCGACCTGGGGCCAGCGGCTACGGACCCCCACCAGAGGCCGCATCGCCCCAGCAGCCTCGCACCTGCCTCCAAGACCCCGTTTCGTGCACTTATTCGGCAAATATTTATCGACCGCCTCTCCGGTATGTCCTCTACTGGAAGGCCTCGGGCAGGGCCAGCAACCTTGTTTCGTCAGGCAAGGGAAGCTGGGAAAGGGGCCAAATTCTTTACAGCAGTTCTCTGTTTAAACAGTGCCTGAACGGCTGATTTTAAAATGATGTGTTAAACTGCATATTGGTTTGCATTTGACTTTGTCCAGCAGGGCACAGTCGGGCTTCAGCAGGACAGTAAAGGAGCCCTCCACCGGAGGACGGGTGTGGGGCAGTGTATGGGCTGGAAAGAGATGTGAGAAGTCATCCCGTGCTGCCCTGTACCCCCAGACCTGGCACACGTGGACACTGGTCTCCGCCTCACCTGTTGACAGCCTCACCATTGTTTCTAGATAGGGCCACGAGGACAGTGGCCTCCTGTGGCCAGGTAGCCCAGGATCGGGCTGTGATCACAGGACTCTTCTGATGGCCTGAAACCCCCTCCCGTCCCTCTCACTCCTGGGCCCTGGGGGCGTCTGGAGTCTGAGCTGGGGTCCCCGCCGGGTATGCTGGTGCTGCCTGCGGGAGTCCCACCCTGGGCCCCCCGGGATGCTTTGCTGCAGACGGCCCTGGAGCTGCCTGACTGGTGGGAATTAGTCATCATAATTTGGGGCCTTGGGATGCCAATAGCAACAAGTGGGCCAGCAGCGGCCCCGCGGCCTGCAGCGGGAAGGAAAACAGGCCTGGTTGCCGAGACAGCCCCGTGGCCACTCGTCCTGGCCCCTGCTGGCCACGGCCGGGCGGAAGGCAGGGCCAGTGGGCAGTGCCAGCCGAGCGAGAGACCCTCTGGGGCTGCCCAGGGGCCTGGGAGGAGGGAAGCACTGCTCAGCTCGCCACATCCCACAGCTGGAGTCGAGCGTCTGCCCGGCACCCCTCTCCGAGCTGAGCGCCCCGAGAGATGCCAAGTCCTTCTGACTTGGGAGGAGCCAATATGGTGGGGGGCGCCTGCCTCCCCTCCTCCCATCCCCCCCCCCCGGCCCCACTCTGCCCTGCTCCCACTGCCCTTCTGTTCTAGAACTTACCAGTCCTACTCTGACCTCCCACCTGGCCGTGCCCACGCCTCCCAGGGGTCTGCGGGGCCCGGTCCCCATTCCTCTGATGCCCTCACTGCCCCTCCACAGCCTGGACTGTGCAGTGTCCCCCAGTGGCCCCCAACATGTCCCTCGCCCCTCCATGTGGGAGACATGGGTGCCTTTCCCACAGAGAACTGCTTCACGCAGGACAGAGGCACCCCCAAGGCCCCACCCAGTCTGCGCCATCCCCCCGCTGCCTTTTGGGGTTCTCCCTTTAGCTCTTGAGAAGCGGCAGGTGAGATGGCCGGTGCCTTGGGGCGCTGTCACTCGAGTCGCCCCGGGCCACTCTGGGTTCAATCACTTCCTTCCCGCCCGCTTCGTTTCTGTATAACGAGGGGAGCGTTGCGAGGACGGGCGGGCGCTCAGGGTGGCTGCCTGTCTGGCGCCCGCACCCTCGCCCGCTGCTTTGGGGGTCGCCCCTCAACTTGGTCTTACGGTCCCGGGCTGTACCTGGTCTTCACACTTTGCCCTGGCACCTCGGCCGGGCGCCTGCAGCCTCCTGTCCTGCTTCGTCTCGCTTCTTCCTGGGAGGAGCTGGTCTTTCTCCCCAGTCCAGGGGTCCCCACAGGGAAAGTGAACTCGTGTCTGGTGCCCGTGCTCTGCGACGGCAGTGGGCACATCACAACGCTCATCCGCCTCGGCCCTCTCCCCCGTGAGGAAACAGGCTCAGAGCAATCAACTACTGGCAAGTCCAGAGGTCACGGCACCCCGTCCTCCTGTCCCCCTCCCGCACCCAACTTATCCCTCCTCCCGCGCCCAACGAGGGTGGGGGTCACGGGGGGTCTCTTGAGGTCCCTTGAACCATTTGTTGCACAAGAGTCTCCTGAACTGAACAGGGTGGCAGAACCGGGGAAGAGGGAGATGCCGTTAAAGCTCGAGGCCACGAGGGGCGATGCTACCTGGGCGATGCTCTCAGGGGACGGGGCTTGATGGTGTGCGGCCCGGGCAGGTGATTCAGCATCTGGGGTGGCCGCAGGCGACTCTCAAGGGGACAGCTGGGACAGGCCCCTGCCGCAGCTAGGGCACCTCTGTGGAGCGGCAGACTCGAGGGCAATGCGGGTAGTGAGTGTCCCAGAACCTGAGTCCTGGGGAGAAATGGGGCCCGGGCATTCGGTTTGCTGCCTCGTAATGAGCCCAGGGCAGACCCCCCTTCCCTGCCCAGAACATGCCGTCAGAGGGGCCGGAGGGGCTGGCTCAGGCCTCTGGGAGCCCAAGCCCATCCAGCCGCCTAGTGCGGATCCCGGCTGCCACGTCCTGCTCAGTGGCTGGGACACGCTGCGGCCTCGGTTTCTTCCTCTGTGAAATGCAGCAGCAGCCGGGGCCTCGGGGCCGCGTGGGGCTGGGACGCGCCAGGCTCTCGGCACAGCGCTCACAGAGTCAGCGCTGAACACATTTCGCCAGCTCCGTTGGGGTCACCTTGCTGCCGGGAAGCAGGGTCAGCGCCGGGTCTGCACTGACTGTGCCCTGTCCCCCGAGACGGCCCCCTTTGGTGAAGCCATTCTCTGCAAACACGAGTCTGTCTCAGACAGCCCTTGCCAGCCCTGGAGGCCCCCACTAGATCTCTCCTAAAGCCTGCCTCTCATTTTCTTTTCACCCCACTGTGTGAAGGGGTTTGGCCAGAAGGTGTTAACCCCTCATCGCTGGCGCTGAAATTTAGAAACATTCGGGTATCTGGAAGGGTCGCTTGACCTGGGGCGCGGGGTGCGGGTCAGCCGTCGGACGTCCGCGGCCAGGCCTGGCCCCATGCTGCTTTGGGACTTGGGGGCTTGTTGACCACAGGCTTCTCCTCAAATTGTGTGGGCGCAGGGGTCGGACACTACAGCCTGGGGTGCCCCCCTCTCTCTACAGAACTAACAGCGCCTCCTGATCCCCACAAGGGCCCTGTGATGGGATTTGAATCCGAGACCTCGTCACCCGCCTCTTACCGGCCTTCACCCCTGGCTTCCACAGAGTTTCTGGGGTGGGGGGACTCAGCTGCTCTCTTGCCTCACCCCTCACCTGCTGGCCCAGGCCTGCGCAGTTCCCCCTCTCCCGCCTTCCCGCTGCACCCCGTGCACCCCCCGGCCCAGCAGCCGGAACACACCCTCGCAGATGCCCTGCTCTCCGACCCTGAGGGTCTAGATGTGACACTGGGCACTTCGGCCTCGTTGATGGTGAATTATCTTTTCAATGTGCCCGTGTGACTGATCTCTTTAATTATAAACTCCTTGAGTTCCCGTAATAACCCTTCATCAACAAGGACAGAGGGATTAGACGTGCGGTGTTGTTCCCAGTGAAGGAACTTAACCCCTTAAGAAGCTGCCATGCACGTCACAGAGGAGGTGACAGTCGGGTGACGCCGTGGGGGCCTCCCGGCCCCGACCCCTTCTCCCCGGGTCCTGTGGGCCTGGCCTCGGGGCCTGTGTGGCCTCCGTGTCTTCGCTGAGGAAAGGTGGGGGTGAAAACAGACTGTTCCATGTGCCTCCGTGAGGGAGTCGTGGTGGGGTGGGGGCTGGCCACTGGCCCGTGGGGTGTTCAACCCACACCCCAAGCCGCCTACCCTCTGTATCACCTGTGCTTTTTTTTTTTCTAACATTTTCCTTTCAAAATAGATGAAATTTTGCATTCCTTTCCCATGATCTTTCTGAGTTCTATTTTAATATACAAAGAATATTTTAAAGCCAACTGACGCAGCTGCGGCCCCGGTGCATCCACCCCAGGGCCTCCTGGCCCCCCGGGTTCGTCGGCAAAACCTGGACTTGAAAAGCTCGCGTGAGGTGATCTCTTGGGTCACCTCCGCTGTGAGGTTCTGAGGTGCTTTCCATATATTTACACAGGGTCCAGCCTATTTCTGCTGAAGCGTCTCTGTGACGTCTTACAGACCTACGAGCACGTCTGTCCCAAACACAGTGGACCCTGGTGGCCGTAGCTGCCCGCCACAGCTGGCCGATGGCCTTGCCCTGGGGTGGTGGGTGGGAGGGTGACCTGGTGCTTGGCGTCTGGGCCCTCCCCCTCCGTGGCTTCTCAGCCGGTCTGCCTCTACCCTCAGAAGAGCCGGTCTGCTCCTTACCCTCAGAAGTCCCGTCTCCTGGCCACCCCTGAGTCTCTTTTCTTGCCCCTTCTAATTAGCACTGTTCAGTCGCCACTTAGTGAGAAGAGCTGGGCTGGGCACTGGGTGAGGCCTCCCCGTCTCCGTGGTTAGAGTGCGAGTGCTATGATCAGTGTGCCCGGTGCACGGGGCCTTTGCCCCCCAGACCTGCGAGAGCTTCTGGGAGGGCTGAGGCTCCCGAAGACCCCCCCAGTCCGCACCCCCACCCCCGCAAGCAGGGCCTTGCTGTGGCTTTGCCCCAGAACAGCACTGCTGAGTGTTCTGGATTCATCGCCGTCACTCCTTGTTTCTCCTGAGGTTTTCTCACTTCTTCTGGAAGCTGACCTGGCAGCCTCCGCACGCCCAGGCACCACCCATCACTGTTGTTTGTGTCTCCGGGACTCTGCTCCGAGGGCAGAGCTGACGCCCAGCACCTGGCACGTTGGCTTCGCACAGCCCAGGCTGGCCCTTGGCCTTCCGACTTGGGGACCCCCCACCCCAGCTAGTGCCTGTAGTCAGGAGGTGGGGTGGTGGGCAGGCCATCTGGGGGCCTGGAGCCGCCGAGGAGGGCCTAGGGGAGTTCCTCATTAGCTCTGCTCCAAGCTCATTATCGGGCTGTGCATCACTGGGTGAAAAATGGCTGTCGTCGGGGCCGTAATAAATACGCTGCTGTCAGGGCTGATGTGATTGCACTAATGAAGAGAAATCAGCCAGGGCAAGGCGAGACGCTGCTGACGGTGGCTTCGATGGCTGGAGAGTTCAGGCCACCATCCGTGCTCCCTGGCCCAGGAGACGTGGGCCTGGACGCGGGAGCAGAGAAGAGAGGGGCTGGCGTGGAACCCCTTTCCCCTAAGGCCTTGGAGGGCGAACAACTGGGAGATGCTAGAAATCTTCAGGAAGATTTCACCCGAGCTCCTGGCTCGGGCCCAGGAGCGAGGGTGCGGTAAGCACCCTGGCCCAGCCCGGGCCTTGGGCAGAGCAAGCGGTGGTTGGGGGGCTGTTGGGGGGCTGCTGTGAATGGCCGCCTCCTTCGCAAGCCTGGGGAGAGCAGCAGACAGGAAGGCGAACACAAGCCCATTGTCTGCGCCCCCTGCAATGTTAGGACCTATTGTCTCTCCAGGAACTTGGAATGTCCAGCCCCAGGGGGTGGGGAGCGGCCTCCAACTGCAGCTTTCCCTGGGCCTGTTCTGTGGGAGAGCCCAGAGGCCTCTGAGCCCAGGCCCGGCTCCCAGCGGGGCAGAGGGATGCCTCCGAGATGCTGACCCGTGGGGCGGGTGGCCCCGTCACTCAGCCGGCCCCTGGGGCCCCTGAGGATGGCGGGAAGGTCACCTGAAGGAGGGGAGCCCTGGCCCCTGGGGCCCCTTGTCGCCTGTGTCCTGCCCGGAGCAGGGGCAGTGCCCTGGAGGCTTGCTAGGATGTAGAGCTCCTGATGTCTGGGGTGGACCCAGGAGTCTGAATCTCTAACAAGTCTCCTGGTGAGCTGCTGCCCTGTCCACGTCGAGAGGGACTGTCCTGGAGGTCTGAGGCGCCAGGGTGCCACCGTGGCAGAGCCGCCCTGCTCCCGCCTCTGAGGACGGCCACGGAGCCCGCACGTGACCTGGCGCGTGGAGCCGGTGACCACCGACTTCTTATCTCCTTCCTTCTTATCTCACCTCTGGAAGCTCCTTCTCTTCTTCAGAGAAAACCAGCAAAAACCAACCCAGAGGCCTCAGTGTGGGAGCGGAAGGTCAGGACGAGAAGTCACCCAGCATGGACGCAGCATTTGCTCGACGTCCGAGTAACGCTGGTGGCCAGCGGACTCCCCGGCCACGCGAGGCTTCCTGGGCTGTGAAGATGGGCTGCACCCCCGCCCCCCCCATCTCAGCTCTTTGCTTTTTCTCAGCAGCATTTTGTGGGTTTCAAGAGCCAGTTTTGACCCTCCTCTGTCACATTCATCCCTAAATATTTCATGTTCGTCATGCAAACGTGCGTGTTAGATTTTTTAGTCCAATTTCCTGTTGCTTGTCTCCAGGAGGTAGAGCGGATTTTGACATGTTGTGTGCGAGCCGGTGCCCACTTGCAGTCAGTGCCCGCTGCCCAGAGCTCACCTCTCCTTGCTTGTTACGTGGACGAGAAACCACAGCGGCGATTTCACCCTTTCTGGTGCCCAGCGCTGCCCCAGGCAGCCGACAGCAGCCATGGCCGCGTGCTGGAGCGGCTCCCGGCCGAGCCGGCCGGACACTCCCAGCCACCACGTGCCAGGCGTGGACACGTGGGGTCTCCTGCCCGGCCTCTCCTCTGCCAAGGGCCTGCAGCCCTCCCAAGTGGCAGCCCCTGCAGACTGTCGCGGACTCAGAGAGCCACTCGGGTCAGGTAAAGGAGGCTCCTCTTTTTTTGCAGAGGTTGTGGGGTCAGGGGAGCCAAGAGAGGAGTCTCAAGCCCTGGAGTGTGGGAGCTTGGGGTCGCATGCACCCAGGGCTGCAGCCCATGGCAGCTGGGGACCCTCTGGTTCTCCCCTCAGCTGCAGGCCAGCGGCCATGGCTGAGCACTCTTGCTTTCTCCGAGCTCTCTCTGGGCTCCACCTGTACTGTGGGGGCATCACATCGGCTGAGCTGGGGTGGAAGAGCTGCAGAACAGCTGGCTCCAGGGCTCTGGGTGCAGGCAGCTGGCTCCAGGGCTCTGGGTGCAGAACAGCTGGGTCCAGGGCTCTGGGTGCAGAACAGCTGGGTCCAGGGCTCTGGGTGCAGGCAGCTGGCTCCAGGGCTCTGGGTACAGGCAGCTGGGCTCCAGGCCAGTGGGGCAAAGTGAGATCAAGAGCCAGCACTGGGGTGTGGATGTGAAGGGGTGCCCCTAACCTCTCCTTGTGTGTGTCCTGGCATCTCTCCAGAGTGTGGCAGGCTGGAGCCCCCCTTTGCAGTCGGGTAGGCTGCCCTCTGCTCCCCAATGTCTGCCCCAGCCACGCAGGCCCGTGAGCAAGGCTGAGCGAGCCCTCGGCTCACTCCCAGATAACTATTAGCAAGGGTGTCCACTGTCAAGGCAGATGGGGTGCTCCGCCCAGCAGCCCTGCACCCCTGGGAAGGCGCGTGTCCCCCTTGCACGCACTGGGGAGCCGAGACTCGGCGCTGGAGCAACCTGCCCAGCCACGAGCTTCCTCAGAGGCGGGCACAGGAGAGCCGGAGCGGAGCTCCGGAAGCAGGGTCCTGCGGGCAGGCTGGCGTCCCGTCCAGAACCGCCCAGGCCTCTCTGGCTCCCCTCCAAGCTGCTGAGGTGCTTGAACGGTTTTCACACTCACCCAACAGGGCCTGGCTCCGCCACTCAGGTGGGCAAGGGCTTGGGCCAAATTACTCAGCTCTCAGAGCCGCCTCACCTGGGAAGTCTGGGCTGCAGCTGAATCCCAGGGCTGTTGGGAGGACTGTTGATGGGCTGTTTGGGGGACAGAGCTCACACGGAGCCTGCACACAAGGGCAGGATGCTTGCACCCCACTGCGCCCAAGGGCCCTGTGCTCCTGACCCATCTGCCAGGGCCTCACCAGCCTGTCTCAGCCACTGCCCATGAGTCACCCTCCTGTGGACCCCATTTCCTCCATTTCCAGCACCCCAGAGTCCCCAGATCTGTTTCTACAGGCAACAGGGTGCTCAAGAGCACCCCAGAACTCAACTTACATGTCAGGAGGCCTCGCTGACAGGCAGCAGCAGTCACTGATGCCCAGTGCTGTCGGGCACACCCCCAGCCGGCCTCGGACTGCAGGGTGAAGAGGCGACCCCAGAGACTGAATGCTGTCCTCTGCCACCCTGGCACACTCGTGTATAAATCAGAAAGCCTCCCCCAGCCCTGGGGGTTCACACCCCCCCTCTGGGTTTCAAACCTGGCCCCTGGATTCACCTCCCCATCTCTGCCTTCCTGGAGCGTGCTGGGCCGGATGAAGCCCCCCCACACGCTCCCCTGCCAGCCGGCTGCCCCAGGCTCCACATTCTTCCTGCACATTCTTCCTCCAGCACCTGTCTCCCGGGGATGGTGGCCCCAGAGGAATGAATGTCTGGCCTGGGCTCCTCCACCGGCCCAGCAGCTAATGGGGTGGGGGTGGACGGACCGTCCCCCAGAGCTGGGACTTCCGGCCGGCTAGAGTTCCTGAATCAGCTCCTCTTGGCTCCTGGCTCCTGGTTCCCACCCCAAAAGCGCAGTGAAAGGCTTGGCCCTAATTACGCAGAGCCCCCGGGCAGGCTAGCCGCTGAGCGCCCTGAATCCGCCCAGCCCTCCGGCTTTGGCCCATGTTGGGGGGTGGTTACCTTGGAGAGGCCAAAGCCCTGAGACAGCCGCCCCTCCTCCCTCCCGGCCCATTTGTCTGGAGGACTGGAGAGCTGTTCTGTGCCCCTCAGGCACCATTCCGGGGTGTCACGTTCTGGCTCTTGGGAGGTCGGGCCTCACGGTCTCTCCCTCCTCTGCCCATTTCCGTCCAGCCCTTCTGCGGCCTGCGTGGCGCTTGGGCCTGCCCGGGCCTGCCCTGTCAGCAGCACGTGTAGCTCAGGGCTGCCGCTTCCACATCACGGGGCCGACTCTGACGCAGGGTCCGGCCTGGCCCCATCTCTAGCCTGTGGCAAGCTCGCTGAGGTCATTTGCAGGGCCCAGTGCAAAGTAAAATTGCTGACCCTTGTTAAAACGTTACAAGGTGTTCCAGGACGGCCCAGGCAGACCAGCCTGTGGGACCCTGGGACCCCACTGCCGACCCCAGGAGGGCAGACATGAGGAGACAGAGCCGTGAGCAAGCATGGAAGTTCTAGTGCAGTCGGTCAGTTTGGTCCAGGAGGTCGCCTGGCTCATCCTGAATGGACAGCGCAGGTGGGGCTGGATGCCGGCCCCGTGCTGGGGCCTCTGTCTGTCTGGTCCTGCCTGCTTCTGGTCCGCTCACTGCCTCTGTCTTCTTCTCCCCTGAGCAGCCTGGCCTCGAAAGCCAGAGCGCCCCGCAACTTAGACCCCAGGCCTCGGGCCTCAGAGCCTCGGGCCTCAGTTACCCCATCTGTAAAATGGGGCAGCTGTAGCTTTGGCTTAGAAAACGCGGACCCTCCTATGGCCAGCTTTCTCCTTCCCCGCTGACTGGCTGGCTCTTTGAGGGGGGTCAGGTATCTCCTTCCACAACGCTGGGGTAGAAGATTCTCCTTCCCGCGTCTGGCATGTAGTAGGTGTTCAGTAAATATGACTCCTGTTAGCCGCATCACCACTCCACCAACTCTTGGATGTCCCAGTGCTTGAGTGGCTGCAGACAAGCACCAGCCACGGGGTTGGCTAGAAACCATTGGGAATTTGTTAGAAATGCAGAGTCTTGGGTCCTGCCCCCAGCGGACGAAAGAGAATCTGCCTGTTTAGATCCCCCAGTGATATTTAGGTAAGTTTGGGGTACACTAGAGCTCATTTACTTATGTACACTTTAAGGAGGGCAGAAGGGTCCCCCTAAAGTATGTGCTACCCGAGTTATAGGGGCTGTTCCGTACCCCATTTTCCAGAAGGTTTTGCTCCCGTCCAGCAAAAATCACAGAAGGAGCAAAGTCTCTGAATCTGGCTCGGGAATGAGCCTGAATGTCACCTGGAGACTACAAAGGCATGAGGGGGCCCAGGTCCCCTTTCCAAGGTGTTGCTGGCTTTCTGGCAACCCAGGATTAAAGGCCCCTTGTCCCTCTCTGTTCAGCAGAGAGAAAAGCGCTTGCAACCCCTGGCTGAGCAGGAATGAGACTGGGAATGAGAACTTGGAAATTCGCCTTACTGCCCACCCACGAGACACCGGTGGTGGGCGGTGGGCGGCTGGGCCCGGAAGGACCCAGGGGCCAGTTTCCACACTGTGCCAGCCCCTGCTTGCTGCTCCATTGCTGTGACCCACAGAGCAGAGGCACTGGGAGGGGGCTGCAAGCCCTCTGTCTCCTTTCTCCTTTGTTTTTGGGATTTGACTGCTGTCTCTAGACTTGCCTTTGTTTTCTTTATATTTTCCTGCCTTGGGTTCACTGACCCGTTTGAATCTGTACAGTTATATCTTTCACCAAATTTGGGGTAATTTCAGCCATTATTTCTTCAAATATTTTCTTAGCCCCATTCTCTCTTCTCTCCTAACAAATACCTATGTAAGATGTGTTGATAGCGCCCTACAAGTCCCTGAGGCTGTTTGCTTTGTTCTATCATTTTTCTCTCTGCTTCAGATTGAATAATTTCTCAGGATATATTTTCAAAGTCGCTCTTTTCTCTGTTATCTCCACTCAGCTGTTAAATCCATCCAGTGAATTTTAAAATGGCATTGTTTTTCAGTTCTAAAATTCTCGTGTGGCTTTAGATTACATATGTTTTCTGGGTTGCTAAAGATTTACTATCTTTGCATTCATGATGAGCATGTTGTCGTTTATCTCCTTGTATATCGTTGTAATGGTTACTTTATCATCAATACCAGCTAATTGCAACACCATCATTGAAGGGTTACTAAACGCTCTTTATTGTCTTTTATCTTAAAAATAGGTCATATTTCCTTGGTCCTTATATTCTTTTTTGTTTCTTCAAAGCCGTTGATTTTATTTTCATTTTAGTGGGAATTAAGTTAGCTGGTTCAAACTGCAAACCCTCTCTCAGGGCATCATGCCAACCTCAGTTCAGTTTTTTTTTTTTTATTCTCAGCTGGGTTTCTTGAAATAAGAATGCATAGTCAGAGGCCACCCAGAAATTTGAACAGAGGCTATACACAGATTCTGGGGCCCCTCGTGTGGACTTTATCCCTTCTAGAATTCAGCTTGACTTTCTAGTAGCTATAACCCTGTATTTTCTAGTTCTTACCTAAAAAAAGACTGAGTTTTCTGTTGAATATTTTTTTAATTGAGGCGAAGCCCATATGACACAAGATTGAGCATTTTATTTTATTTTTTCTAATTTTTTAAAAGATTTATTTATTTATGCATACAGAACTGGAGTGCAGGCCAGAGGTGCAGAGGTGTTGAGAGGATTCACCAGAGACAGAGTGGGGAGCAGAAAAGGCAGATTGATGAAATACACTGCTGAGGGGAGCAGCGGGCGACACAGGACAGGTCTGCCGCGCCATGTGGGTCACCTCAGGGTTGGGGATCAAACTCGCACTGAAACGGCTGTGGCTGGCCTGCAGAGCTGCATCCTTAGCTGTTGCGCCCCCAGGGAGGGCCAGATTGAGCATTTTAAATTAAATAATTCAGTGGTATTTAGTACACTCACACAGTTGTGCAATCATCACCTCTATCTAATTTTAAAACATTTTTATCCCCCTTAAGGGAAATCTACTACCCATTAAGCAGTTGTTTCCTGTTTCCCCTCCCTCAACCCTTGCAACCACCAATCTACCCTATGAATCTAATTGCTCCATCTGGAACATTTCACCTAGGTAAAATCATACACTATGTAACCTTCTGTGCCTGAGTCTTTCACTCACATGTTGTAGCACATGGTGCTTTGTTCTTGTTTATGCCCGAGTACTATTCCACTGTCAGCATATACCACAATTTGTTTCCCCATCACTTGTTGATGGACATTTGGGCTGTTTTCACCGTAGGGCTGTTGTGACTAGTGCTTCTATGAGCATGTGTATGCATGCATTTGACTGGGTACTTGTTTTGAATTCTTTCGGGTGTATACTTAGCAGTAGAATTACTGGGTCCTATGGTCATAATATGTTTAAACTTAAGGAACTGGCAAACAGTTTCCACCATTTTACATGCTCACCAGCAATGCACAAAGCTTTCAGTTTCTTGGCATTCTCACCAACAAATACTTTCTATTTATTTCATTATTTCCATTTGTTTAAGCAATGTGTTTAATTATAGGTATCTCACAGGACACCTCATTGCGGCTTTGATTTGCATTTCCCTGGTGGCCGGTGATGCTGAGCACCCCGCCATGTGCTTGTTGGAGAGAAATTTCTCTTCCAGCCTGTTGTCCATTCCTCAGTCATGTGGATTGATTCTAAACTCTTGTCCCATGAACTGCAAACGTTTTCTCCCTTTCTGTAGTTTGCTATTTCACTTCTTTTTCTTAAAACTTATTTATTTTTGCATACAGAACTGGGGTACAGTCCCAAATGATCAGAGACAGAGTGGGGAGCAGAACAGGCAGCTGAAATCTACTGCTGAGGGGAGGAGCAGGCGGGACAGCAGAAGTCTGCTGCGGCCTGTGGTCACCTCCCTGGCCGGGGATCGAACTCATGCTGCAGTGTCTGCGATAGCTTCATAGTGCTGCGCTTCAACCCGTTGCGCCACCAGGGAGGGCCCTGTTTTACTTTCTTGATTATGCTTTTGATGTGCAAAGGCTTTTTAATTTTGATGCAGTCCCACTTAACTACATTTCCATTTTTTGTCATATCTAAGAGTCCATGGCTAAATTCAAGGTCACGGGGTCTTTGGCATTTCTTAGCCCTCTGGCTTTTCGCTGAGAGTTATATGGCTTCGATTTTATGTGTTAACTTCTGTGTGTGGTGCGGTGTAGGAGTTCAGCTTCGTTCTTGCGCATGTGGATACTCCTTTGTCCCAGAAGCCTTTGTTGAAGAGACCCACTTCTTCCTGTGGAGTCGTCTAGGAAACCAAAGAAGTATGGGTTTAATTCCTGCCTCTCGAGTCTATTCCATGGCCTCTGTGTCTATCCTCGGTTTTGATTACCCCGGCTTCGTTTAATTGGAGATGTTGTCTGTGCTGTGCTGACTTCAACCTAACTTGAAGATAAAAACCAGACTCTCACGGTCACCACGTGCTTCTTCCAGCATCAAGTCCTATCCAGATTCTCCCTCCAGGGCAGCTCTGGGTGGTTGACTTTTTTGTACTCTGGCCTGCTGGGGGCTGGCCGCTCTGGTAGCAGTGTCTTGGCTCACGCTGTCCTGGACTTCTGGTGAGGCGGACAGAAGAGAAGGGGGAGGGTCACCGCCTGCCCAGATGAAGACATCTTTCCTGAGGATGGGGCAGAGTGGCTGTGTGCTCTCTGCACTGTCCTCCTCCTCGGCCATTCCCCGGCAATAAGTGGGCGAGAGGTTCTGGAGAGAGATGACCTCTGTGTCGCTGGGACAGTGGGAAGCTCTGTCCGAGTTTGTGCTAGTCAGCACCACGCCGGCCGGCCCCAGAGCAGGCCCCCCACAAAGGCAGAGGCCTGATGCTTCGGGGGTTCCTCTGCTCACAGCCTGTAGACAGGGTAGCGCCCGAGGACTTGTCTGGGCAACGCTGAATGACTCAGCCCAGCTCCCCTTTCGGCTAGTCGACGCGAATGGCCATTTCTACCCCAAGCCAGAAGCAAAACTTCAAGTGTAGCCGAACGGAGTAGGAAGGCTCATTAACTGGAACATTCCTAAGCAGCAGAACGGTGTCTTTTGCCCACTAATGACTGGGTCTTGCTTAGCAATTTCCCATTTTCCCTCCTCGCAGGTGAGAAAACCTGCTTCTTGGCTTCGGGGCTCTCCCGCTGGCCTTGGGTTCAATGAGCCGCCTCCTGCCCTCCCTGGCTTGTCTCCCTGACCCACTCGTATCCCTCTGGGCCTCGGCTCTTCCAGCGGACAACTTGCTCACGGCCCAGTGCTCTGTTTGGTTTGAGGCATTTCCACCTTGCCGGTTTACCAAAACAGGGTGGTTTCTTGGGTCTGTTTCTGCTTCACCAGCCTCTCCTTTGGCACAGTGCAGCCCAGAGGCAGGGGGATGGCCGAGATGACTTCCAGAGATCTTTGCAGCCTCCTGTTTATTTTTGTCCTTTCCTCCCGGAGGTGCGTCGAGAATTCTTTGGTTAATGGGCATAAAGTGCTTTGAAAAACACAAACTGTTAAGTGGCATCGGACGGACTCAGTAATTATTGATGATTTCAGGAGAGCGGGTTAGCTCACGGAGAGGGGGTTTTATTGGCAGGGGCGCTAAATCATTCAGGAGCACGCAAATAGCAGGGACGCCCCTGCCTGCCCCCAGCCGTGTCCCTGGAGGCGCTGCTGGTAAGCTGGCCAGGGATTGGTCACCTCCCCATGCTGCCCGAAGTTCCAGTCAGAGCCAGGAGCACAGGGAACCTGGGGCTCGGGATACCTCTGCTTGCCTGGGAGCAAAACTACAGTCAGACGGCCCTGGTAAGAGAAGGGTTGACTCTTTCCCCTGAAATCCGAGAGGGAGTGTGGCCAGACCTCGGGGAAAACTGCGCCAGCAGCAAGCGCCTGGGTCTAGAATCGGACCGGCCCTGTAGGTCCTTCCTGCCGCCAGGAAGGGGGTCCTTCCCCCCACCGCCACCCTGCATACCCTCTCCCACCTCTGCGGCCCCCACCACCTCTTCAGGGTACGACCCTGTCTTGCCCTCCTGCCCACAAGTGTGTTGATGGCTGTGGACCGAGGTCCATGCTTCCTTCGTTCAGTCGCTGCTGTCTGGCTCCTCTGCGTGGGGGTGGGCCTCCCCTGCACCCCACTTTCCTTTCCCTCCATTCTTCCCAGGAGCGCCTGCTTTCTGCCCACCCTGTGCGCCCCCACCCATTCTCTGCTGTCCCCACTTGAGAAGGAGCACCTCCACCCCTCAGCCCTGCACCCCGACGGGAAACCGCAGCCTGCACGCTCCCACCCCCAGCCCCAGAGCACTGGCCGAGGACACTCGGGGCTTCGAGCCTGTGATTCTCACTTTTCTGTGCAAAATAGCTGCGCCCCACTCCAGGCTGGCCAGTGTCTCTCTCCCTTCTTTCCACCTGCCCGTGGTAATGCGCCCAGAAAACAAACCAAAAACAAACTCGGGCTCGGGCTAAAACCACAGGCACCGGTCAGCCTGCCGGTGCGAGAGGAAATCACCGCCCTGCTGCCGGGCTCCTGCTCTCTCCCTCCAGCGTCCAAGCACACACAGGCGCCCGCGCTGGGGCGGGAGGGGAGTTTGCCCACCTGGACCCTGGCGGGGAGGCCTGCACGAGGGGAGAAGGTGGACAAGAGCAGGAGGCCGGGAAACCCGGGACAGCCAAGGGCGGGTTTTGCCATGGCCTGAGGCTGGTTTGCAAAGGACTGTCCTGGCGACTGGCCATCCCGGCCCTTCACAGGACCTGGGAGGAGGTCACACAGCCCACCGACCAGACTAGGGGCCTGCTCTGCACAGAGGCAGGCGGGTGCAGCGGGAAGACATGGTGACTGTGCCTGGGGGGT